>NW_028327182.1:42472878-42775909 GCF_987537825.1 Furipterus horrens
AAAAAAATGTTGTGAGCAAATTAATCACACTGGAGTACTCACAGGAAACTTCATGGCTTACAGGAACCTGGAAGGAATCCCTTTGTTAATGCCAGCAGTCATGTCCTCATTTCTGAGTTTTATAAATTCTACTTTACATGCATCAGAATTTCTCAAAATTGGCTTAAACTGGTCACCTCTAAAACCATGTCCACATGGGCAAGTCAGCAATCCTCCCAAAGTAGACAAGAGGAATCTTGCCAAGACCCCAGACCAGCTCAAAGCCAATTTCTCAGCCTTCTCTAACTCCAGATCTAATTTCTGTCCTTCCAGAAGCCACAGTAATACCCCCTGGACACATTACCTTTCCCCACAGCAGAGATCTCGAAATTTGGACAGCTTTGGGAGGAAAGAGACATAGTAAAGGCATAAATAAGAGGCACACAATCCTGGCTTCAACCAGGAGAAGGACCAAAAGAAAGAAGAAAGGTGTGATAGAAAGCAGACATTTAGTCTAATGGCCTGCCTCATTTAAACCCCAAACCCTCTTCAGTCAATAAATGGCAAACATACGAACCTAAGGCACAGCCTCTGAAAGCCTTGGAGGGCCCAGCATTCTAATGAGCTCCAAGCTGCATTATAAATCTGGAACTTTCTGGAGTGATCATGAAGATAAACATACACCTGCTGCTTGTGAATTTGTAAATTAACCAGACTTCTGACTATCTACCTATTCTCTTCTGAGGCACTTTGATACCCTTTATTAAAAACCCAAATGACAGTGAAAACATCTGCTACCACTAATATGGTTCCATGGGGTGTGGATGGAAGGTAAAATTGTCTGAGGTCACCTGTGATCTCACATCTCCCAGTCCCTTCAGCCTGGTCTCACACTGGCTAGGAAAACCTTTAGACTAAGTTCATCTGTCTGTTTTCCAGCTGTCCGTTGCCATGGATAATGAGCCATAGCTGTTTATTTACATAACTCCTATTTGCCTAGGGACCCATAAACTTATTTATTCCAATAAACAGACACTGTACACCTGTGTAAATGTTAAGAGAAAATGTACAAATTTTTACTGGAACAGACAGGATTTTTCTGTTAATAAACTTACATGTGACAGTAGTAGATTGTAATCAATATTGGACTTGGTGTTTCAGAACTGTCTTCTATTTGAAAAATAATAAAAACCTTATTAATTTGAAATGCCAAGGACCAGGAAAAACTTCACCAGCTTAACCCACTTTAGAATAGCTAATATTTTTGTTCAAAGAACAGTGGGGCATTAGGCAGCTGAGGGAAAGCAGTTGCTTCCAATCAAGCATGATTTTGAATAACCAATATTGATTTAATGAGGTTTTACTCTATATCAGCATTTCAGCCAGCACTAATAGAGCTGCACAACCTTCCAAGGTCAAGCCCAGAGTTTACCCCTTACCTGAGGTGGAAAATAATGAAAACCGTCTTCCCCTGGGGGAAAAAATACCTATAAATCACATTTTCCACACCTCACGTGGCTGCCTCAAATGGCCCCACTGTACAACATGTCTATCTGTCACTCCTTCATCTTCCTCAAGGAGACTTCATCCAGCTCTGGGGAGAGAGGCAGAAGGAAAATGACAACTTGGGCATCAGACTGACAATTTGAGCATGGGCTATGCTGCAGTGAGGCTGGGAGTTTAGGGAAGAATTCTCAGTATCTCAGAGTAGCTTTTTCCCTCCCTAAGTAAAATGGGCATGAACTGTGCCAGTCAGCCAGCCTAAAAATGGGAGCAGCCTCAGAATAGAAACGTTATTGACTGTTAGACATCTCCACACTGATCTTCATTTTCATAAATCAGGACTGTCAGCTGCAATCCTACGATTTTGAACTATGTGTTCCATAATGCAAATATGTAATATATTAAAACCAATTGATAGACTCCTCACATAGATTCTGAATTACCTATAGAACTCAGGGTTATTATATTAGAGTTGAATTCACACATATTAATGGAACTATGGGATATGTAAGGAACTCTGTGCCCTAAGACAAGAGAGAGGAGAAGCAACCCTGAGATACCGAGAAAATCTTTCCCTAAACTTGCAGCCTCGCTGCAGCACAGCCCATGTTCAGACTGTCGGTCTGATGTGCAAGTTGTTGCCAAGTTCCCTCCACAACGTTCTCAGACCCAACCTGAGCCATATGGGGCACAAGATCCTTGCCCCGGAGAAAACTGCATGGAACAGAGTTCATGTTTTGTGATATTACAGGGTCGCACAGTTTGTTGTCCTATTTCAACGCTGGAAAGCTGTTCCTAGACAGTTGTGCAACATCCTAATGGCCACTAGAGGGTGCAGCAGGGACGATCTGGGAGTTGCCCCCCATCGGTGGTGCTGAGCTAGGAAGGGAGCTATCCAGGGACCAGCACGGAGAAGAGAAGCTCAAGGAGAGACCCAGCAAGTGGAGCTGTGCAGAGCTGTGGTGCCTGAATACTGACATCTTGGGGAAAAGTGGAGAAAATCAGCAAATGGAAGCCCGGAAAGTAGAGGTGGAGGTTGTAGCCGGCTATTGTTGCCTCAAGACAATGATTTTCCTACTTTCTTAATAGGTTGGTGAAGATATTATCAACATGTGCAACTATACAAGCATTTTTGTGAATTATCCTAGATTGTCTATTATGGAGAGCAGGCATTTGGGGGCCATAAATCCTAGGATATCTCCAACAAACCATCTACCAACCAATTGCTATTTCTTGCTTGGCCCTAATGCTTCTTTGCCCTTCTCTCCAACAAAGCCTTTTCATTTACCTCATTCTCACCCATCACCCTTCTGCTCATTAAGCACAGACTATGTGCTAGAGATAAGATTAGAGTGGTGGGAGAAAGAAAAAAAAACACAGTTCCTGACCTCAAGGAAATTACCATCTAACCCCTCCTTCTATACTTCCTTTCATTCAGTATGTGGAGGATTGGGGGGGACATAATGTTAAAAAAATAAAATTTGGGAAAATATCTGGAGACCAGGTAGCAAAAAGTATTAAATGTCATGCCAAGGATTTTAGAAACCATTCCACTGGCAATGAACGATTTTAAGCAAGAGACTTAAGATCTAGCATTGAGTTTTCAGAAGATCTGGAAGCTAAAAAAAATTTAAAAGTTCAACTTTTTTGCTAATGCAATTAAAACACTGAAATGACATTTTAACCTACTGGATTGCTTTTTTTTTTTTTTATTCAAAACAACAATCAGTTTGTGCAGAAGTTCAATTTGGCACAATACTTGAGGTTAATTTCACATATGTATAAAACACAATATATTGAAACCTTTCTTACCTGAAAATGCTACTTATTTCAATGAGAAATGAAAGAAGCCTGACAATCTAAATTAAGTGAGGTAGTAAGGAAAGAAGAGAAATCTGGGAAAGACTTATTCCAGCATCAGAAGCTATAAAACTTGGTAACCAATTATACTGGGAATGATAAATAAGGAGAAATATGACTCCATGGGTTCCAGCCTAGGCAACTAGATCTATGTAGATGCTTTCAAATTACAACAATTAAAACACAAAGAGGGATAAATTTCAAGAGGCAATTAAAAGTTAACTGTTGAATATTTGGGAGCGCAAAGTGTGTGAGGGGAAATAGCTGCAGGACACCCAAATAAAAAGCCTAATTGGATATGAAGATTGCAGGAGCGGGAATTTGGACAGCATTCGTGATATTTAAGAAAAGTGTTGAGCAGTGAGACTGGAATGAAAGGCGAATAAGGAAGTTGAAATAGAAAGTAGGCCATAGGATTGGGGTACCTTGAAGGAGAATAAAATCAAGAGAATGATTTCTTTGTTCCCAAGAGTTTGGGGTAGAAGTAGCTTAAGAAGACTTAAAAGCTGAGTGAGTGAGTGGGAGCATCCAGTAAGGAGGTAGAGGTAGGGTTGCCAGATTTAACTAACACATTTATACTCAGTTAAACTTAAATTTCAGAGAAACGGTGAATCATTTCTTAGCGTAAGTATGCACCATTGCAACATTTTGAACATATTTGTACTAAAAAATTGGTTCACTGTTTATCTAAAATTCTAATTTAACTGGGTACCCTGTATTTTATTAGGTAACTCTAGGTTTGAGAGAGGACCAGGCATTTAGGAAGATGGACAAGCTGGGAATGGACATGGGCCATGTCTGCTTTGACATAGGAGAGAAGGACCAGTGAAGAGAAATATATTTCAGAGGAGGACATAAAGTAATTTTGGGGAGCTCAGAAATCACTCCCTGCTTTCTCAAAGATGGAGGTCAGGCCATCTGCAAGAAAGTGAGCAAGTCAGAGGACAGCATGGAGACCTGATGGTGGTGTGTAAAAGCTGGGATCACCAACTTCAAAGAACAGAAGGGAGAGTCCACCAGGGAGAGGACCTCCAAGAAGCACTAAGGGCACACTGGCTCTGGAAATTGTCAGTCTGTATCAGGCAGTAAAATAAAATGAGGCTCAAGGGGGAGCTAGTACCAGATCATGCAGAACCTTGAAGGCCACCTCAATGAGTTTACATTTCTTTCTTATCAGGTCATGGAAAGCCAAGGCAGGAAGAGGTTTGTGGTTATTTAAGCACCCTCTGTCTATTTGTAGGGAAAGAATTAAAGGTGAGCAAAAATGGATGTTGATACATCAGTGGGGAGAGTAGGATAATAGTTCAGGAAAGAGGTGGGAGAAACCTGGAGAGAGAGAAAGAACTGATGGCAAAATAATCAAATTTGGCAATTGATTGGATTGAGGGATGTGATTAGAAAAAGAAAGGCAAACGAGAGATGTTCAAGATAATTGCCTAAAAAATGAGCGAAGAACAAACACTGAGATACACAAAACACATGGAAAAACAGGTTTAGCACAAGGGACACTACACCCAGCCTTCCTCTCCCTCCCATCCACTAGCACAGTGAGGAGAAGTAGAGATGGCATGGATTGTGGTACCTGCCTATTCTTTAAGAATCTCAATACTGAGCATTTCACATTCATATCTGAACTCTCTAACAGTGCTACAGGATGTTATGATCCCTTGTGTGGCAGGATAAAAACTGAAATTATTAATTGGTTTTCTGTTTTTCCCTGGGTAGTTTACTTTTTTTTCACCTCTTCACTGTTCCCAATTCAAGCAGCTAGACCAGTCAATACTCATCGTGTTACAGGGCAAATAATACAGGGTAGAAAGCAGAAGAAAAAAAGAGAGAGTTTTCTGGCATTCCTTTCTAAAAATTCAATGATCTTTATTACAAGACTCAAAAAGACCTTAGGCATAGTTTAAATGTTTGAGTGGAGTGAAATTTAAGAGCAGAGTTTTCCCTGTAGACTAGAAAAGCCTCTTTCTGGAGAGAGAGGGAAGACAAAGAGAGGGGTGACTGGATTTCACAAGGCCCCAGAGAGGAAGTTCTGCACCTATTGACAAGCAAAGCCTCTGGGAGATGGTGAAGCCTCCAGAGAGCAATGTATAATGAGTTCATACAAGGTACCCACACCAGCAGCACAACAGAGATTTTTATAGCTCATTGTTGCCTGGAAGCAGCAACACTATTACAAGGTCTCATGCATACTGTCGAAGGAAAAGAGAACCTCAGGACCTGATACGTGTACATAGAGAGGAGCACGGCACCTCAGGGGCAACCTGAGATTGACTGAAAACTATGATCCAGATGGGGCAAAGGGTACTGTGTTAGCTTTTTGTTGATATATGATAACAAGGATAAATGGGCTTTCCCCACGTTACAAGGGAAAAAAAGAAAAAGTGAAGAGGGTTCCTAATTTGGCTGTGATTAACTTACTCCCATAGCAACAGAATGGGGTCTTATAATAGATATAAATTTGTTTTTGGAAAATTTTGAAAGTTATCTTTTCATACAACTGAGGTTTATCTCTGCTGCTCACATTTTGTAAATGCAAGAACTGAGGCTGGGAGTTGCTGAGTCATTCCACAAAGTTAAGCAAGGGGAAGAGTGCAGTCAAGCTCCGTTCCATCCTGCTCCAAAGCCTACTTGTTCCCACCATCATGATTCATTCAGGGAAAGCAGTTTCCACACTCCGCAGTTTTTTTTTTCCATAGTATTGACTTCATTATAGATCAGCCTCAAGAAATGCTGGTAGTTGTCCATGCTAGCCACCAGGAGGGCACTAGAGATCCTAAGAGCTAAGAAGCCTTCCAAATTAGAAACATTTTCTCAACAGTCAGCTATTTGCTTATGTTGGCTGTCAGAATACTAGACCAATGAATGCAGTAAAAACAACAATCTGTATTCTTAAAGCCAAAATAATGCCACCCAGAGTCAAACTGAGATTTTTATGCTGCCATTAAAGCAAAGAATCAGCAATTCCTCAGGGAACAGGAAACCAAGAGTTCAAAGGACACATTAGCAACTTTCTCAATTAAATGCTAAGCAGTAACATAACTTTGTTTTAACATCCTCCTTCTTAGTCATTTAATTTTTCTTGAGAAAGAAAAGAAACCTCAGGGGTGTCAAACCTAGTGCTTGTCTAAGCAGACGAAACTAATGCTTCCTCAGAGCAGCTACCAAACAATATATTTGATTATGTCTATTTCTGAACAGGAAAACTGATCAATTAAGAGAAAAGGAGGTTTGCAGAACCAAGCCCTGAAAAGAAAAGGAAAAAAAAAAAAGCTGCAGGCAATGCTTCTACTTGGAGCTCATGGAAGATCCACATAAGAAACTAGATTCCAGATTGGAAGCCACAAGAGCTGTGTTCACTTCAGTCATGCCAGAGTGAGGGATCATGTTGGGGAAAAATTGAACAAGTATGGTTTCTTAACTAGCTTATAGAACTGATGAATGATCTCACAGTAGGCCCTGAGTCCTGCTGTCAATGTAAAAGTGTCAGTCCTCAGAAGGCAAGAGGTAATAGGTGGACCCAGCAGAGTACACCACAGAGATGGATGCTTCAAAATCAGTAGACCATGTGCCCATTAGGTATACAGTATAGACTAATGAAGAGTTCCTTAAGAACAGAGGAAAAGATGCACACATTGAAACAACATACTACAAAATAGGCTGTGCTATAGAAGAAAAAGGGTGATTCATACTTTGATCAAGCCCTAGGAAGCCAGGGTACATCACCTGAATGTGAAGTCAGAGATTCTTAGCTACTTTAATCATTGCTTTCATCAGTACCTATTGCATAGTTAGCACTCAACCTGTAGTTGTTCATGAGTGAGTGGTCATGGAGCCCTATAATCTGCAGACCTACAATCTCTGAAGGTCTGTTACACCAATAAACTGGATGGTGGCATTGCCCTAAGATATGCAAAATCAAGATAATAAAGATTAGAGAAAAAAAATTCAGATGAAAATATTCATAAGGGATTTATGTGTTTATCTCTCATGGGAGATCTTCAGGAAGAAGATAACATCTGCCTGTAGGGGACAAGGGAAGGGAGGAATGTAAGTAATGGCCTGTGACTTGAAGGCTCTGTTGGGTGGGTCTCTCACTGGATATCCACACTGACATTAGCCAAAGTCTCTCTCCCAATTGCCCCTTTGGTCTTGTAATAATGAATCATCAAGACTTAGAACTCATCTAAATTCACTCCATCCCTGGCCTCAAACAGTCAAATAATTAATTATTATCTCTTTCTTTAGGGGTAGTTCACATTCAAGGAAATATTTAATTTTCCATATCTGAATTTCTCCTGTATCAAGAGCAAAAAACCTGGGTTAACTTCTAAGAGCCTGAGCTCCAATTTCTCTCCCCATTTCTAAAAAAAAACAGAGCTGGCTTCTGCCTTTGGAATACTTGTTTTATTGTTTTTAGAAAGTTAATATGTACTAAACCCCAGAGAGTGAAAGAAACTTCCCCAAACCCTGAGTTAGCGGCAGTCCCCTCCTCAGGGAACTCACAGGCCAACCCTCTGGCCCCATAAGTGGCTCAAGTTACAGGCCTAACATCTGCTGCAAGTGACCCACAAATACCTTTAACTTTTCCAATGGAAATTTGAAAATTAGCACCAATTATGACATGGGACTTAGCAATTACAAAGGACACAGGTTCACACAGGGCATTTTTCCCTATTAAATGAATTTGTGGGAAAGGCCTCCCTAGAGTTGGGACTGGATTCCCATCACTGATTTCCATTGAGGCCTGGTCTGAATGTGTTGCCCACCCCCACACACCCCTGCCTCTCTCTCAGCATCTGACTTTGGCTCAATAGTTTGCAGTACCATATGGCAAAGGTCAAGGTCAGATGGATAAAAACATTTCATTGAGCCAAAGAATGGTTAACAAACATGTGAATGTAAATTCTAACACATTGTAAAACTGTGGCAAACCAGGCTGAAAAGAGACTTTAGTTCTAGCAGGAAATCTGTTTTTCGGCTCCACCCCAGCCCTTCCAGCTCATTACAGGTATTGTGGAGAGAAAATAAGGTTTTGTGTCCTCTCTTGGCAATCTGCACCCTGCTCTTCTGCCAGATTTCTAATGACTTTTCAATGATGATTTAAGAGGTTTTGTGCTGAAAATTATAAAGGATTTCAGCACCACTCTGCTCTCCTCTCCTGTCCCTCCTCTGAGATGTGCACACAGGCTGTCCCCCACCAGTAGAACGAACACTCAAGGGCAACTTTTGTCCCAGTCTCACCGAGTGACTCACTCTCCCACCACAATGCGCTCTGAGGTGACTTGATCAATCTGGTGGCAAGAGACCCCTCTCCCAGGGCTCAGTGATTTACACAAGAATTGGACCTATGGCCTTGTAGTAAGACTTAGAGCTCATCTAAGTCACCCCCACCACTCAAAACGAAACTCCCCATAACCCCAGACAGGAATTTAAATTGAAAACCAACTTTAACTCTTCAAGCCAGGACATGTCACTCAACATATACACACATGCGCACGCACTACACATGCACATGCACACACACAGTGCAGCAGTCCCTGTTGCAATGTCTTAAGTGCCTCAGCCCTCTCCTTTGAGTCCCAGAGTGTGAAACCGTAGAGGTCTGAGAGAGTTCTAAGGGAGATGCTGGCTGGGGCAATTGAACCCAAGGCTGAAGTGCTGGGATCACTCTGAAGCTCACTAAGAGATGCAGTAGCAGCGCCACCTCTAGCTTATATGGGATTTACATGCAAATTAGAAAAAGTATCTTTCCTCAGGCCCAGCCTGGGCAATCTTGCTCCACACCAAGGTACATTGGTTGACAAACTGTGCAAACAGGGTTTCAGTCCCAACTTGCCCCTTGGCCTGCACCCACTACAAGACTCCATGCAAGTACCCTGTGCAACGCACCCCTCCCTTCTCTGCCACTTCCTTCTCCTCTCAATAAAACCTTCTCCCTCATGCCAGAATACTTATTCCCTACACCCATTGGACTGTGACATTCAGATGAGCCCTAGCTTTTAATTGCTCCTGGATGCATGAGGGCAAAATGGAGACAACAGTGCATTGGTAAGACTTCATTTCACAGCAAGCTGACATGGAAGCCCACAGTCCATATTACATTCCATAAAACGTCTGAAGAAGGGAATTCAACCCTTGGTTTTTCTACCCAAAAGTAGGAACAATTCAAAAAAATCACTGTATTTTTTCTTTTTTTCCTTCTGGAAATGACACACTTGCACCTGTCATTTTTCCTCAGAGCACACACATCCTGACGCCCACCATTGACAGTTCTCCCAGGGCCTGCTACATAACAGTGGGTTTACTCATGAATTAAAATAATGGAGGATGGAGAGATAATCAGTAAGTGCGTCTTGCCCAGTGTTTACAGCAGTCTACTGGTCATGTGTCTGTTCTTTGTTGAGCTTAATCCTTTTCCCACCACTAACTCAGTTCATATTCTTAGATAAGATACTTCTTTCCACATTCAGTTTTCTCTTCTAAAAATTGAAGACATGAACAAGATTTTTAAGGTCAAATTTCATTCTAAAACTTTCCTGCTCAGTGATGATCCAAAGGGATTCTTTTTTGTTTCCTTTTTTTGCTCAATCCCTCCACCCCCAAAACCCACCCCCAATCCCACCCACCTCCAGAGCTGTCAGTCTGCTCTCTATAAGTCTGCCTCAATTTTGCTTGTTAGTTCAGTGTATTCATTAGATTCCACATATGAATAAAATCATATGGTACTTGCCTTTCTCTGACTAGCTTATTTCACTTAGCATAATATTCTCCAGATCCATCCATGCTGTCACAAAGGGTAAAATTGTCTTCTTTTTATGGCCAAGTGATATTTCATCATATAAATGTACCATAGCTATTGTTTCTTTACACTCATCTACTGATGGACACTTGGGCTGCTTCCAGATCTTGGCTACTGTAAATAACATTGCAATGAACATAGGTGTGCATATATTCTTTCAAATTAGTGTTTCAGGTTTCTTTGGATAGAGTCCCAGAAGTGGAATTGCTGGTCATAAGACAGTTTCATTTTTAAGGGTTTTTTTTCTGTTTGTTTGTTTTTGTTGTTTTTTAAATATTTTATTTATTTGTTTGTTTTTGTATTTATTTTTAGAGAGAGGGGAAAGGAGAAAGAGAGGGAGAGAAACATCACTGTACGTATGGTTGCCTCTCACTTGCGCCCCCAACTGGGGACCTGACGTGTAACCTAGTCATGTGCCCTGACTGGGAATCGAACCAGCGACACTTGGCTTGCAGGCCAACACTCAATCCACTGAGCCACAGCAGCCAGGTTTATTTTTAAGTTTTTTTAAATTTTTTTATCCTTACCAGGGGACATATTTTTTCATTGCTTTCAGAGAGAGAGGACGGGAGAGAGAGAAACATTAATGCGCAAGAGAGAAATATCAATCGGCTGCCTCCTGTATGCTCCCAGACTGAAAATCAAATGCACCTGGACTGGGAATCAAACCAGAAACCTAGGTATGTGCTCTGACTGGGAATTGAACCCACAACCTTTCAGTTACAGGATGACACTCCAACCAACTGAGCCACACCAGCCAGAGCCATTTTTAACTTTTTGAGGAAACTCTATACTGCTTTCCACAGTGGCTGCATTCCCACCAACAGTGCATGAGTGTTACCATTTCTTCACATCCTTAGCCAATGCTTCTTTGCTGATTTATTGATGATATCCTTTCTGACAGGTGTGAGATGGTATCTCATTGTGGTTACAATTTGCATCTCTCTAATGATTAGTGATAACCCAAAAGGACTTTTAAAATATCATGTAAACAGCCTGTACTTCTGTAAATATAAGATATAAAAAAGTATATTGGCCACACCCAACATCAAAAACAAAATGAAGTTTCCTTTGTCCCAATCTTCTGTGGGGAACTAAAAAGTTCCTCAGCTAAAGTCTTGCTGACCAGCATCCTAAAGTTCTGCTTGGCATGGCCTCATTATCCCATAACAGTTGTCTGCTCCTAATTAAGGGCAACTTCCCTCTTTCTCTTCTTGGGAGTTGCTGTCCTTCATCTTAACTCTTATCTGTTAGATAACGCCCCAGCTGCAGCTGCGCTCCTCCCTAGTGAAAAATTCCTCCTCTCCTGAGCTATAAGAATGCTGTTTTTACTAAGAATAAACGAGACTTGATCAGAGCACTGTCTTGTCTCCATTCTTTATGCCTCTTGCCCCTTTCTCATCCTCACTCCCCCTCTAGGGTCCTCGTTGCTCGACCTGCGGGACGGGTCAATCTTCTGCCTTCCCTCACTCAGCAAGCCCTGGTTTCCATGCAAACCCTGACAATTACTGAAAGATACTTGGCTTTCTTTCTGTTTCCTACACACACACACACACACACACACACACACACACAGAGAGAGAGAGAGAGAGAGAGAGAGAGAGAGAGAGAGAGAGAGAGGAATTGGGTAATAGAAATTAATTGGAACTGATTTTTTCCCCCTGGCAAACTTCAAATTCTCTTACATTTTCTAGAAGTGAAAAAAGGGTGGTGGAGGGTGGGGAAATGAATCCTATGAACTAATGAATATAGCAAAGTCAACTCTTCCACCCTGGAACTTTTAAGGTGAATTCTTTGAAGACCTGCATCAGAGATGGAACATTTACTGCAGAGATTTCTGAAGTTCCCAGGATATCTTATGAACCTCCCACACAATCATTTTAAATTGGTAAATAAAAACATAATAATTCTGGGCTCCTGAGGTTGCCAGTGACAAGATTACACAATCAAAGATGTGTGTGGTACAAGTGGGGGTTAAAGAGAAAAAGAAGAGGAACACAGTACATGAAGCTGCATTCAGAGTGTAAATTATTTATAAGAAAGCTTGTAAAATAGCTCTTTCTTGTAGTATTAATGGTATTTGAATAGAAATGAAAACTTTCAGCCCTTCAACAAGCAGCTTGGGACCTTCTTCCACCCCTCTGAGTTTCTCCCCAACTCACCTCTTCATCCCCCAAAATGACTGATATCTGAGACTTGGGCGCTGTGACAGTCTCTTTCTTTACTTTCTTAGGCTCTTTTTCTTCCTTTCTTCCCACAAGGGGATAAAAATAGGCAAAGGGCAATGGGAGGGTGGTGACTGTTCTTTCAGTTGCAAGCCTCAGAAAGAAAGCTTTCTCAACAGGGAGTGGGGAATTGAAGTGTCAGTCAAGAGCACTTGGAAATGTTTGCCTCCGCCTAGGGAAGGGAGGTGTGGTGGGATCCATTGATTCTAACACTTCATTCCCCTCGTGTCCTTGGCCTGAGTCCCAGGGCCTTCTCCAGCTCTCCCACCCATCCTGCTTTGCATCTCCTGCCTACTCTTTCCAACCCTCCACTCTAACAGGAGGGGAAAGAAGCAGAGCCACACAGAGAGGAAGGAACTGGAGAAGTCAGACACTTCACCAAGGGCCAGGCAGGACTGGATGTGCTCTGATGGCCTTCAGGGACTTGCACAGAGAACCATGAACTGGGCACCAGCTGGACTGCTGCACCTCCTTGAGGATACACTAGTATTATTGCAGCCTGTAATTAAAATATAGGCCTGATATAAAAAGAATGTTTCACTTAAAGTTTTGATAGAGATGCATTAAGGATCCCTATACATGAATGAATTCATAATGGCCAAATGACATATTTATGCCATGTACTTAGTTATGCCTTAGCTAACTCTTTGATTCTAATTTATTTGCTGGTAAAACACCATCCCCACTGATGTGCTCTGCTAAGTATACTTCTGTCAAATACCTATTCAATAAACAAACAATGTGACATATAAATAACTAATCCCATTGTGGAGAATAGCAATGTATTTTAGCTCCCTGGAAACACCCCTGCGCTGCTGATGCTTGGTGCTTGCCTCCCAACTTGCTCTGTGGAAGTGTCTTCTGGATATATACCAGGCCTCTGCCTTCTTCCCTTCAATCTTTTACCAATCTAACCTAATATTTAGGTCATGATCTTCGCTTTTAGCTGATTTTATTTATCCCTCCAGCCTGACTTCTTTAAGGTTCAGGGGCTCCAAGAACACACTCACCAATACCACCACTGAACTAATGCATTATCCACCCCCACACTCCCACCATCATCCCTCACCCCTGCAAGACTTCCTCACTCCCAAGACTCCAATGCACCATTGGCCAGCGGTTTATCAGTTACAAACACCTACCAGCAGGGCTAGTGATCAAAGCAGCCCTTCACTGAGCACTTGCCGTAAGCCAAGGGCTTAAGATACATCATTTCTATCCTTGGGATAATGCTATAAATTTCAGTGGCTCCACTGTATTGATGAGAAAATTGAGCGTTGAGAAGCTAAACATCTTTTTCCAAGTTATGCAGCAGGGTAATGCCAGAGGCAGGACTTGAAATCCAGGTCTGTCTGTCTCCAAAGCCCTGGTACTTTACAGCACATTATGATTATCAGTAGAGCTCAATGGAGAATTATACTAATTAATGGAGGCCTTCCCACATTCTGTTTAACTTTTAAGTGCTTTATATGTAATTACCCATTTAATTAATGAGGTAGTTACATCTCCATCTTACAGATAGAAAAGAAAGAAGAAAAAAAAAAGCAGAGAACTTATGTAATTTTACTTGCCCAAAGTCACAGCCAGTCAACAGTGATGCCAGAATTTGAACCCACACAGTCTGCTCCAAAGCCAATGCTCAAGATCAACATTTTGCTCACTCTGAAGGCTGCTAATCAGACCATGAGTGCACCCCTCTGAAGAATTTGGTGGCTTAATCCAAAATTGAGAATTAAGACCCAGGAGCGAGGTGGAGAGAGCAGAGAGAGGTATGCACAGACATGTGGGAAACCCTTGGCACCTTCTTGGAATTTCATTTCTCTGTCTACCAGCCCTTCTCCACATAACCACATGTTTCTTATTTCTTATTTACACCACTCCAAAACTTCACAGGTTTAAGGTACAGTCCTCTACCCTTCCATCAGACACCAGGTGCAAGCTCCAGGGTCTTCATTTCTCTCCAGCAGGCTACAAATTTCTACATTCTCACTGCACCCTTGGGTTTGATGAACTGCTAGAATGACTTACAGAACTCAGGAAAGTGCTGCACTCGTGATTACAATTTTATTATAGCAAAAAGATACAAATCAGAACCAAGCAAAGGGAGGTATCCATAGTGTGAGGTCTGGGAGAATCCCAAGCATGAAGCCTTCATCAACCTCAGGGACTGTCACCCTCCCAGTACATAAATGTGTGGCAAACTGGTAAGTTCACCTAAGCTTCAATATGCAGAGTTTTTACTGGGGGATTGTTAGACAAGCATTGATTAATCGAATTATTGGCCATATGATTGAACTCAATCTCTGGCTCCCCTCCTTTCCCCAAAGGTTGAGCTGTTATCACTGGCTCAAAGCTCCAACCTTCTCATCACATGGTTGGTCTCTCTGGCTTGGCAATACACAACCAGAATTACCTCATTACCAAAAACTATCAGGAGTGGTCCAAGAGGCCTACGATGAGCAGTGAAAACATTCCTATCACTTGGGAAATTCCAGTAGTTTAGAGACCACCTCCTAGAAACCTGGGATAGGAAACAGCCAATTCTTTACTACACCAAACTTATTATAATACAGACTGGTGGACAAAATACACCTCTCCATAAATCATGTGATCACATGCTGAAAACAGAGCCAAAATGAGAAGCCACTGTTGATTCAATTTGATGACTGCTAAACTCTTTTAGAGGGATCATACAGCAATTCAATCAGTGTCTCAGATATTAATTATCAGACAACTGATTCTAATGTGCTTTGATCAAGTTATTTGTGGTGTATACACTTTGCCATGGTGTGAGCCTCTTAGAGATTCTGACCATTAATCTCTGTTTGTGGACTTTTCCCAACCTCTCTGGGGAGGAAGTCAGAAGGTAAAGGAGCTGGAAAGACTATGTGAGGACAGCACCCTCATTTTACAGCTGGGGAAAGGAAGACAAATAGCTTAGGGAGTCCAGCCAGCAAAAAAACTGTGATGCTAGGCAATTCCTCTCCATATGAAACTTGTTCTTCAGGGTTCCCTCTCCAACTCCCACCCTCGAAAAAGCCAGTATTCCTCAGAGAGTCAGTATATTTTGAAAGTTCAGCAAATCAGTCATCCCTTTAATCCTCAGTTACCTGATCATTAAAGTGAGGGGACTTAGTGGGGGCTCCTGCCTCAAGGTAGACAGGTAGCATAACTGTTTTAACAGATAGTTTTGAAATAATACACAGTGGCGGGCAGGGGAAATGGAGAACACAAACTTCAATTAAAGGTCTTCGTGTTTGAATTTAAGAAAAAAACTAAAATCTTTTGACACAAAGTTGGTAATCTGACCTAGATGACCTAGGTCCCTCCCACCTCTCTGATTCTGTTATTCTGTTTTCCTTAGCACATTTTTTGTCATATTGATTCCCTCTATGACAGTCAGTTATGTTCAAGGAATCAAGTGAGCGGGGTGACTTGGCAGGGGAGAAAGAAGGGAAAGTTTTAAACTGAGGGAAACAGTCTCAGAGCTGAGGAATTGATAGACGCGCCATCTCTAAATGTCACAGTTTTGCCTGAGGTCATCCCTAATTGAATAACCTACACAAAGTAATTTCATGAAGAAATCTCACCTTTACAAAGACAATGGAGTGCACAGCCTGCATGGCAATGTGCAGCAGACCCGAGTGACCTCGCCCTTAAAAAAAAGTTCCAGAGACCTTCAAACCCCAGCAGAAATGCTCAGCTGTTCCCAGGATTAATGCAACCATTAACCCAGTTTTCCTGCTTCCTGAATCACCAAGTTTTCTTCCTGCCCAGCATCTCCGTCTCACAGACATTTTGACATGTGAGCTACTTTAGCAAGAAAAGTTTCAAAAGAAAAAGAGGGTTCATTTTCTTACACACAGACACACTGCTGAACAAGCTTAGCATTGAAGATAAGTGAGTATGTTCTCCCTACCCCTGGAGTATTGTTCCTTCTATCTTCCAGAGTTGTCTGGGCTGGGTATACTGAGGTGGGAAGCAGAGGCAGGGCTGCCCACTCCTTGAACCATCCTCACGCCTGATTTGCATAAGTTCCAGTCTCTTGGCCCAGCCTCTGTCCCTCCTCCAAGATCTGCCATCATCCCTGGAATACTGTGTCCTCAGCAGCCTGCATCCAGGAACACAAGCCCTGATGGATTCTCCCCAGAGTCAGAGCTGGAAGGAGAGCAACCTTGTGAGGAGTCACACCTTCCTCCCTCTGAGAGGAAGCCGGCTTTTCCCTCCACAGCTGCCAGCACTCCTAATGTTATTGTGCACAGAGGTCCCCAAGACAGCTCCAGCAGGAGTGAATTAATAATTGCTGGCAACAGAGCTCCAGCAGCTAGCAGGCCCTCCCCCTTGGGGGACTGCTCGCCCTTCTTCAAGTCCTCCACCAACTGCTCTGCAAACTTGCTTTTGTGGGAACAAGAAGCTTGGAAGTATTGTATATTCTTAAGAGTGCTCTCATTTCTGTAAAGCTCAGGACTGGGTATCAGAACATGGGCCTTCTTGGCTGGCTCAGCCACCAACTGGGAGTTTAACCTTAAGCAGATCAGTCTCTGTGTCTGGCTTCCTTATCTGCCTATTTCTAAGTTGAACAGGCTGAGATATTATGAGCTCTGACCCTTCCGCACGACCAGTCTTAGCCACCGTCCCTGAAATCAACCATCCTCCTACATCTCGGATCTGGTGGCTAGGTCATCATTGCTGGGCTGACCTGGGAACAGACAGACCAATGAACGGCCCCGTCTCAACTCTCTCCTTCCTCTCCACCTAGTTTGTTTCAGGCTACGGGCCCTTCATCTCTACCTTCCACCTGGTCATTTATCTTTGAGGCATGTTTGGGGCTCATGCTAAACCCTTGCTCCTTTCAGTACCTTAAGAAAGAAAAAGATTTTGGTGCCCACCTACTTGGTTCTACAAATAATTCAAAATAATTTTGAGTTTTTGGAAAGTGGCCAAAATATATGCTATGATTGTAATTGTTTTTCTTTTTTTTCCCCAAGAGGTTTTATGTTTGTTTGTTTTATCACACGTGTTTAAAACAGTTCATCAAGGCTGCATTTCTCTCATCCAGCTCACTGAGTCTGCCCGCTGGGTGGTGTCCCAGATAACGCCAGCTTGTGGGCCCCTTAGCACAGCTGCCTGGACCAAGTGTGGACACCTGAGCAGCTGAGCCAATCAGAATCTTGAGAGAGAAAACGTCTGAAATAAGAGACCAAAAAAACTAGAGCCTGGCAGAATTGGGAGCTGAAGCCATAAGGTTGGGGTCAGAATCTTGTGGTGGGGAAGGCAGCCCAGGGCGAGCCAGGTTACAAGGGCTTGTTGAGTAAGCCACGCTAGTGAGAAGAGAACCGATGTTCAGACAAGAGACCATTTGGCTCCAGAGAGAGAGCCCATCACTGCTGACAACTTGCATGTTCCCAATTCCAGAGACTTGGAGACTCAGCTGCAGTCCCTGCTATTGAATGCCATGAGGTTCCCCTCAATTCTGCCAGCTAATCCCTCTGTCCCTAATCTTACTACCCCAAGTGTGGTCTGTTGAACAAACAGCTCAGCATCACCTGGGAACTTGTTAGACATGCAGAACCTCTTTCTCTACCAGAAATCTACTGCATCTGAACCTGCATTTTAAAAAGATCATTGGTAATTCTTGTGCACAGGAGGGTTGATGTGCTGGGAGGTTTTTTTCCTGTTAAGACACCCTGTTTGGCACCCTGCTATCCCAATCAGGCCAGGGGCCCCACCCAGAGTCCCTGCTATCCAGATAATCTCCTGCAGCCTCTCAGTCCTAGTGTCACACCAGCTATCTAGCCCAGTGCCTGGACCTAACACCTGACAGCTCCAGCAAGGAGTAAGTTAATCATTGCTAGCAACTGAGCCCCTGCAACCAGCCGGCTCCTTCTGTTGGAAAGACAGCCTGCCCTTCCTCACCAAGCCTGCCATAGCTGTCTTCTTGTCTGACTCCCTGGTGCTGCCTGCTGCCTGTGCCCCACCACCAAGCTCCACACTGCAGAAGAAACTCCCGTTATGACTAGGGCTGTGGATCTCAACTGCCCTGGGCTTGCTCAGCTGCCACCTCTACAACAAGCTTTTATATCCAGGCCAGTTTCCCCAGCCCCTGTGGCAAAGTGTCCCCCTTCTTGTTAGCCCACGAAGTTCTTAGAGCCAGAGGCCTGTCCCTGTGGCAGATTTAGGAGCAGAGACCTCAGCAAGTAAAATCCTCAAGCCCCTAACTGGCACCCAAGAATCAAGGACTCTGGGCTCCAATCTTTCTGCCAGCATCAGAGGTTCCAGGATGGAGTGCGTAAGGCCCCTGACTGATGTGAACCCTCCTACGGGTGAAGACAGAGAAACACCATGCCACAAAGTTATGCCCACATCATTCCTCCAGGCGAAGTGCCCAGACTACACTGAGGAAGGCCAGTTTGGTGGGTCTCTGTGCTGTCTGGGTGGGTCAACAGGATTGGCCTGGGGCTCCTGCCTCAAGCTGGTCCATAGACACATACATCTAAACATGGGGAAAAGTCTTCCCTGAAACCATGTGATCATAATTGCCTGCAACTCTTATGGCTTTTGGACTCTGCAAAGCCTTCCTGAGCCTTACCTCCTTGAAGTCTCACAAGAACTCAGTCAAGGTGGATTGCATGGGCCTGATCATTCCCCAGATGAAAAACCAGGCTCAGAGAGGAAGTGGTTTATCCATGGTCACACCAGTTGTGGTGAAGCTGGTGCTCAAATGAAGGTTTCCCAACCTTGGTCTAGTGCTCTATTGCCCCCAGTCAGCCATGGTTCTTAAAAGAGTTATCTTTTCTTATGCTAGCACTAATTTCCCACCTCTCAAATCCCTTATCAACACTCTCCAGTAATCTTTCCTTATCTTGCCACAAGAATAGCTCTTGAAATTACCAGTGACCCTTGTTGTAGGTTGAATTGTGTCCCCCATAAAGATGTGTTTGGCTTCTAACCCCAGCTCCTGTGAATGAGACCTTATTTGAAAATAGAGCCATTGCAGGTGCAATCAAGTTAAGATGAGGTCGTACTAAATTAGGGTGGGCCTAATATGATTAGTGTCCTTATAAAAAAAAGGAAATTTGCACACTGACACAGGTACTCAGGGGAGAAGGCCATGTGCAGATGGAGGCGGAGATTGGAGTAATGTATCTACAGGCCAAGGAACACTATGGATTGCTGCCAACTACCAGAAACTAAGAAGAGACAAGGAGGCATCCTCCCCTAGAGCCTTCAGACAGAGCATGGCCCAGCTGACACTTTGATTTCACACTTCTAGCCTCCAGAACTGTGAAACAATAAACTTACGTTGTTTTAAGCCACCCGGTTTGTGGCAATCTGTTACTGCAGCCCTGGGAAATGAATACAATATCCACATTGGTGAATACCATGGGCAATTTCCATTCCTCATATTATTTGACATCTCAGAAGCATTCAATGCTAGTAACCCTGCCCCTCATACATACAGATTTTCTCCTGGATAGTGTGCCTGCATAGTCTCCTGGCTTCCATCTTCTGGCCACTTTCTTCCCAGTCACCTTTACAGGCCTCTTTCCTCTATCTGGCCATTACACATTGGTGTTCATTATGCTGGGTTAGTCCTAGATCCTTTTAGTTTCTTATTCTCTTCTGTCTCCCTAGACAATTGCATCCACTTCACTCACCACCTATTCACCAATGACTCCAAGAGTCAGAATGCAGCCCTTCTCTTTGAACACTACAAGTTCTCATCCAACAGCCTATATAGTTCTCTCAAAGGCTCATCAAATTTAGTGTGCCAAAAGTGGAACTCATAATCCTCCCATCCATCCAGCCAGCTTTGATAGAAACCTAAGTGCTGTCCCTGACATCTTTCTCCCTCTCTGTTCAACCTCTTACCAGGTCTTGATTTACTTTAAAAATATCCTCCCTTTCCAATCAGGCCATTCTTGCCTCACCACAGCCACTATGCTAACCTGAGCTCTTGGTTTCTTGCACCTGGACCACTATGTCAGCTGCTGGCTGCCTCCTTTGGTTGGTTCTCACCCATCTCCCTTTGTTCCTCTCCAGCCATTCTCTACCCAGAAGCCAGAGGAGTCTCAAAACACAAATCTCATCATATCTCTGCCCTGCCCTTCAATATCATCTCCCAGTTCTCCAGATAAAGAACAAAATACCTAAAAGGACCTCTAAGAACCTGAAGAGCACTGCCCCTTACCAATTTGGACACATTACTTAACTTTTCTCTGTCTCAGTTTCCTCTTCTGTAAAATGGAAGGAGAAGAACGCATACCTTATAAGCACATTCTGATGAAACAGTCAGTGAATAAATACACATTTAGCCCTGAGTGTAGTGCCTGGGACATAGTGAACCTAAGTAAAAAATGTCAATTAATATTACCAGTATTATTATTATCAGTGTTTCTACTTTACACTGCAACATGATTCCTCCTTACTCTCCTCACCCAGTCACACTGGCCTTCTTTACTATCTTTTACCATGCTATGTCTCCACCTGCCACCAGGCTTTAGCATCTATTTAGCATATACCTGTCATATCTTGTACCACATTGCCAACATTCCTCCCACTCAACTAGAAGAATTCGGCTGAAGTGTCACATCTTCAGAGAAGCTTTCCCTGACCTTCCAGACTAGAATTAGACTCCCCATCATCATACGTTCTCTTTGTTGCACACTTGTCTTAGAGTCATTACTTTATTAACATTTGCCTCTTTGACTAAGCATCATGTCTAGTTTTCTTGCTGTTTATCCCCAATGCCTAGCATAGTGACCCACATCAACCCTCAAAGAATATTTGCTATACATATAAATGAGCACTCTGTCCACCCAGCTCACAACCTCCAACAAATCTTCCCTTAAGTCCCCTTAGGCCCATGGTGCTGAAATTACTACCAAGATGAGTAGGAAGAACTACTCAGGTGGAGTGAGCAACCCTACTCTGTTCCAAGCAACAGGGAAGTAAATGTTCTCCATTCTGTTCTGTCTCTCTGGGCAACCCATTCTAGAGGCATTAAAACCATCTATCATGCTGTTTATCACAACACATCCAGATGCTCTGAGCAATAAAGCCATTCACAATACACAGTCATCCTATTTCAGGAAGATGCTCCCAGGCGAGCCTTCCCAAGGGATCTTTCAGAGGAGGAGAGACACCCATCTGTCTGGGAAGGGGCCTGCTGTCTGCAGAGCTCCCTTCCAGCACAGTGGCATATGTCGTGGGACTTGCCTTCAGAGCTTGCAGGTAGCAGACCCTGAAGTGGAGCCTTGTCCAATCAAACTGACGGCAAGTTCTGCATTTGTTCAGGGTATTAGAAAATGCCAGCTTTGAGTTGATTTTCAAGGAAAGTCTCTTTTCAAAATAAAGAGGGTTTTCTGGGTTTGTTTGTTTTTTTTTTCTTCTGCAATCAAATAAACCAAACTTTGCAGAAAAAGGTTTCTGCTGGGGATAAAATCAAGATCCAGCAAGAAAAGAGGCTTCAGTCTCCTGGATCAATAAGCCAAGTCTAACAAGATGAAGTATAATAAGAATTAGTTTAAGGTTCTCCACTTGGGTCCAGAGAGCCAGCTAACTAATGGCAATACAGGGTGGTGGGATGAGCCTTGGTATCAGCCAGTGTGACAAAGATTTAGGGGTTTTAGTTAACTTTCCACTCAATAGGAGTCATCAGTGTGGCATGGCTGCCAAGATAGGACCTCGTTAGATGGAGATGACTGTCCGACTCCCTCTGTTCTGGTCACAACACACCTAAATATTGCTCTTGGTACAGAGCATGAAACATAATTTTCACAGAATATGGTCAAGCTGAACAGCATCAGCACGTGAATGAGAAGGGGCAATTTCCAGTAATATTCATGTATCAGATCACAGCACGGAGGTCAAGGAACCAAGCCATTTGGCAGAGAGAGCTGGTGCCTAGAAGGGACAAGCTGGCAGCATTCAAACACTTCTGACAGGTAGGGAAGAAACTAGACATTCTGTGTGGCCCCAAGTATTCCCCTAGAACCAGAGGGGAAAATATAGGGTGAAGCAGATTTGGCTCAATATAAAGAATGTCAGTGTTGGTGCTGTTATGTCTTTTCTTATTTAAATTACATGACTAATACAGGTACATTGTCAAAGAAAAATTCAAGCAATACAGATATATAGAGAATATAAAGGTCCTCCTTTAACCTCCCCATAAATCCATATTTCACACCCCCTCCCACAAAAAGTCATATTTAAGTTTATGTGTATCTTTTCAAGCCCTTTTGAAATGCACTCATTTACACACATGCTCATACACACACACATACCACAGTGTGAGTCTGAGGTTCTTCCATTATCAACGAGACCATACTTTACTCATTGGGGAAAGTTTGTGGGGCATGAGAGTTATGGGAAGTGGGGGGAGATAGTGGGCTGCCTCCAGAGGGAGTGAGACCCCCTTGACTAGAGATATTTAGGGTTCTTATAGAGAGAACTCAAGCATTGGCTAGTCTTAATTCTCCCAAAAAAGAATCACATAGAGTATTTTTTAAATTCAGATTGTGAGTCCCAAATCCAGAGAACTTCACATAGTAGGGCCATGAATCTGCATTTTCCTCAAGCACCCCAGCTCATTGTAATGAAAATTGTCAATGGATCATACATTATGAAACAGAGGAATAGATGATTAGGCTACTTGACCCTAGGGCCCTCAACCTAGACTGGATCAAATTGGAAAGCCCTTCTCCCAAGGAGTCATTTGCAGTGAGACTACCATAATGTCCCCTAATTCTAACCAGCCAACTCTCCTTGTCTGACTTTCCCAGGTCTGCTGCACCCAGTGCTCTGCCCTCACCTCATTCTGGAAAGCTGATGGGTTCTTCCAGAGGGCACAGCATGGAGTAAACCCCTAGATCAGAAAGCAGAGTAAGCAACACACCAAACTTGATCTGTAATCTACCACCCTCATCCCCAGGGACTAGTTCTGAGAAAGGCAGAGACCCTGTCCTGTCCCAGGCTCCTTGAGAACAGTAGAGCAGACTGGCACCCAGTGGAACACATGGTTCTCACAGGCATCCATCTTCCCATGTGCTTTTGGGTTCTCCAAAAATACTAGAAACAGAGGTGGAAATGAGTTAGAGGATATTAACAGTCACAATGATGGAGGGGCAATGCTATCATTTAGTAAATGATGCCAGGAATGTTAAACACCCTGAAATTTGAGAGAGAACCACACAAATAAAAAGTGTTCCATGGCCCAAAGTACAAAAATGACATGCTCCCCAACCCGTACACACCACCTTCAGCTGTGCCACTGATGTCAATATGAGCTGTATCCCTTGATTTGTGTCTTCTACTCATCACATTGATGTCTGCTCTAAGACTAGGATCCAGATGATATTAGAGAAAAGAGCAGAGACCCCTCAGAAACAAAAGTGCATGCCACCAGCAAGGTCCCGGGGAGGCCATCCCCAGCTAATCCAGCCCCCAGACCTGAGAAATTCCCTCCTGACCAGACAGTTATTTTAAGACAGGGTTTCAGCTTCTAATGAGGAACTGCCTTCAGAGCGAACGCTACTCATTTCCCAGCTCTTTCTCTTGAAGGCTTGTGCACAAAGAAGTTTTTTCTCACCTCAAGGTGCTCTTGGCTGGTTTAACAGAAGTGCTATGCACAGCAAGACCATGTCCTCAAATGGTCGAGGCCATTTGCTTTGTCAACTGACAGATGTCATTTATCATTTGAGACAGAGATTGGATATTGGAGCCTCTGGCTGGTGAAAGCTGTTGAACTCTTTTTTTTTTTTTTTTTTCAGGATGGCTTAGCAGAAACTTGGCAAACTGAAATGTTTTATTGAGCTGTGTATTTAAAGGTACAGTCTTCCTCTGTAGAAAAATATCAGCCAGTTTTTTGAGATGGCTAAACCCTACAGTTCAGTTCAAATACATATGGCACTTAACACATGCCGTGTCTCTTCTTCGGGGGCTTTTCCAGTACTTTTTCTCACCTCTCCTAGCACTTGGTAGACTGTAAACTTCTAGGAGATAGCAGACAAGCCTCTTCCTTCTTTTGATCCCCACAGCACCTAGGACAGTACTGGGATCACCCCATATCCATGTCAAATGTGCCCACTAACTGGTTGTTGACCGACCATCACCAAATATGCTTTTATTGTTTCCTCACCTGTCTCACTCATTCTGTTTCAGTCATGTAAACTGTCCTCCCCAACACCACTTGTAGTACAGGACACAATCTAAAGCCTCCCCCGAGATAGCTTTTCTTAAATTAATCCTGATCTTTCTCTTAATTTGTAGTGCCTTGTATTTAAATGCAGAAACAGCTTAGAAGGATGCTGTATATATTGTCTTTTTAACTAGCCTATTGATAACTGAAGAGTGGACACCACAATTTCTGCAGCATTTTTATCCCCAGTTGAAATTTGTACCATGCTAGATTTACAACATGATTAATTAATGAAAAAACAATGGAAAGAATAAATGAGTGAATAAATGCTTTGTTTTTATAAGTATGTTCTTGAGTAAAACTGTACTTATAGTCTAGAAAGCATTTTGCAATATTTAAGGTCTTTTAATGGACATTATTTATCACCCAAAGTCACAGCATTTTGAGAGTTTTCTCACTTTATAGGTGAGGAAACACCCAGAAAGTCTGTGTCTTCCCCAAGATCACATAACTGGCAATCAACAAAGCCAGAACTCAAACTCAGGTATTCCAGTTCCAAATCCAATCATCTTCCCCCCAAAACAAACTATCTAGTGACCCATGTTAACCTTGAAAGGATCTGACTTGACATTTTTCTCTTATTACCAAACTTATGAGGGTCAAAAATACAACTTTACACTGCAGACTGTCTTTTGTTATTAATAATGCTCTGAGTGACAAATTTAGAGTTTATTATTTGGAACTGTGAACAACAAACAATGCCACATATATTTCATTATTTAGAAGAGTAGATTATGCTGTTGCCTAATTAGTAGTTTAATATTTGTTCACACTTTCACAGACTTTTCAATACTGACTCTTCCCTGGGACTTTCCCAGTCTTTGCACATTATGGTTACTCTACTTGCCCCTGAGGATTTTAAAGCTTTCTGTCCTTTAATTCATTAACATAATCTTGCTGGGACAGGAATACAATACAATAATAGCTAATATTTACTGAGCACTTACACTGTGCGAGGCACTGTGCAAACCACTCTACATGCCTTATCTTATTTAATTTTCACAAGAATCTATGAGAAGAGTACTGATATTATTTTCCTATAAAGAAGAGAAAACCAAGTCTCCAATATGGTAAGTAACATTCTCAAGGGTATCTGATGCAGTAAACGCAGAACTGGGACTCAAATCCAAGGTTTTTGACCCCAAAGCCCTAATTAGTAACCACTTTATTGTAATGACTCTAACTGGAGCCAAGGTAGCTGAAGTCTATATACACCTCTGCCACTAAATGCATAACTTCAGGGATGATGGGGATCACAGAAAGGATGACATTGGAGCTTGAAGGTGAGTAAGCATTTGTAGCCAAGGAAAATACACTCTGATCAGACAATAGAGCATCTTCAAAGGTCTGGAGATGCCTAAAAGTTGAAATCGCTCAGGTTGACAAAACCATTGAGGCTCTGCAAAAGTATACCCTTAGGTGACAACAAGAGATTAGTAACATAAATATGAGGCCTTCCAAATTGTGTTTTGGATATGTTTGGAAGGCATGGAGAAACCAAAGAGACATGAAAAATCCTCAAGAGTGACCAAATCTGACAAAGCCCCAGAGTACCATGGTAGCACCAGGCTTCAGATGTCTCAGAGGCAGAACAGTGACCTGGTGACTTGAGTTCCATCAGGCAGAGGCCACTTTAGAAAAGTAGGTCAATGTCAATGTCTCACCTGTTACTGATAATGGCATCCTCCTTTGTTTGGGGAATTCTTTCTCTCCTGATATATTTTGATTGAGCTACCAGTCACAGAAATCCTCCTCCTGACTACCAGGGTGGTCAAGTCCTTCACGGAGGCCAATCACAGCTCCTCTCTGAAAATATACTTTCACAAAAGGGGGAGCCAAGAGGTAATAGGTGCCACCAACTATCACACTCTATAGAGTATTGGCCCAACTACTGAAGCACCAGAACTGCCCGGTGTCTGTCTCATCTAAGGCGTACTTGCTCAACTCCGACTCTTTGCAAGCTACTTTAAAGCCTTCCAATGATGCAGTTTTGCTTATGTTAGTTAAAGTCTGTTTTCTGCAACCAAATAATTCTAATACTTGCTGATAAAGGAAAAGAGGGTCTAAGAATGTCCTGAATGGTCTTAGGTTGTCCCAGATCAAACCCAAGATGGCCATAATCTGGAAAGTGGTATCTGGGAAGTCTAATCATCTACTGGACTACAAGAGAACTCCCTTAGAAACACTTTTATATCAGAAAAACTTAGCACCACATTTATAATCAGATACCATCTTGTCCAAAACATTTCATTCCAACATCGGTGAGGTAGAAATAGTGACTTCCTCCCCACGCACAGTGGCAGTCTTTGTCCATTGCTGCATCTTCACTCTCTTCATTCCCTTTCCCTCACACTCCATCCAAATACTGCTGCTAAAGGTAAGAGGTCAAAATGCTTTTTTCTGAAAGTCAATAAGATTGAACATTTTATATATTATACCAATCTTTACAATCCTGCAAGGCAGATATAATTAGAACCATTTTACCCATAATAAAACCAAGGCAAAGAAACAATCTACTGAGTAGTTTGCACAGCTGGTAGCCAACAAGGTCCATCTGGGCTCTTTTGCTACATGTATCAAACACATCTTTGCACCTCCTCAGCCTTCCCTGTCTCACAGACCTTCATCCTTTTATTTCACCTCAGCCTCTGCCTTGGCCTACCAGTTTCCCAAAGCCTGCTTTGTTCTTCCACCCAAGCCAACCAGCTACATAGACTGTGTCAGGGGTCTCCAAGACCACCCACAGGTTCAGTGATTTATAAGAATGGCTCACAGGTCTCCAGCATATAGTCATACTCATGGTTATAAATTCTGACAGCAAAAGAATCCAAAGCACAGACAGCAAAGGGAAATGGCACATGAGGGGAAGTCCAAGGGAGACCAGGCCCAAACTTCCAAGAGTCCTCTCCCAGTGAAGTCCCATAAGACTCACTCAATTCCTCTAGCAATGGGTTGTGATAATAACCCACAATGGGATGTGACATTGTTGTCTACCAGGAAACTTATTAGAGACTTGGTGCCCCCGAGTTTTTATCTGAGACTGGCCATGTAGTTACTCTCTGTCAGCACATACGCAAATACTATATTCCCAGAAGAAAAATAAGTGATCAGCATAACCTGCTTCACTTGCACAAAAATGTTTAGGCACAGTGATAGGAACCTTCCTAAAACCTAAAGTTTTAGATGCCAACCGAAGGCAACCTTGCAAGCAGGTCCTTTTAAAATAAAAATAGTAGTCTCAGGTTTGCTATATTTACTCTGTTCTGCAAAATGTGACTTGGAAGAAATATCATATTATAGGGCATGAGTTTTGACTTCCTCAGTGGCTTTCACAAGGGTCAGATAAATCAAACCATAAATACAGGGAAGCCCCATGGGGCTTAACCTTAACCAATGGGAGTAAGAGTGGGAGAATAAAGCCACTTCTCTTTTCCTCCCAAGTACTACTCTGAGGTATGGTTTTCCCTTCTGGTCTCTCTAAAAACATCCTGTATGGCTAAACAGATGCACCTCTTGAGCAACTGGCTGTAATTATTTTGTTTGTTGTGGTGGTGGTGGTTGTTTTGTGTGTGTGTATGTGCGTACATACACACATATGCCATCATGAAACAGGTCCAACACAGTAACACATCACCTTGAGTGGCTTTCCACCCTTCCCTGCCTCATTTCTCTTTTCCTTTACTTTCACCACTCTGGAATTGCACCCTCCAAATAACCAAATAACACATTAGTATTTAAGCCTTGTCTCAGGCTCTGTTTTTTTGTTCGTTTGTTTGTTTGTTTTTTGTTTTTTTAAACTCTGCCTAAGACACCACACTCTATTGGAAATATATTGGCACAAAGCCAGTTTAGTTTTTTCTCATTCTGGGGTGGACCACTCAAATAGGGGGGAATGATCTGGAATCATGTCTTAAAGAAAGGTTTATTTATTCTCTAGAAGAATTGGATAGCCATTCATTTGTAAAACAAATTACTTCCCAAACACCAATAAAATGCAAAGCTCTGTAGTGGCTCTGGGGAACAACAGTGACTTAAATAGACATGGCCCCTGCCCTTTAGATTCTTGCAGTAAAGAAGACAGTTGACTAAACAATTACAAAATAAATGTGGTAAGTGTTATGGTAAAGACTGGGGTGCCGTAAGAACATGCAATAGGAAACCTAATTTGCCTCAAAGGAATAAATAAGCCACTTAGAGAAAATGCTGCTTAAGTTGGGAGATGGTAAATGAGTAGGAGTTAGCCAAGGAAAGGGCAAGGGGGAGGGAAAAGCTCATAGGAAATATCTGGGCTGGAGACATGAATTTAGGAGTCCTCTCCATATATAAGTAATAGGAGCCAGGGGAGTAGTTAAGAAGGTGCAGGAAAAAAGTGTATCTGGCACTGATAAGGCACTTAGGCATCTCTCCCTCCTCTGAAATCCCAAGGAACTCTATGAACTGTCACATACTTCTCAAAATCCATAACATTTATCTGGCACATCAATTGTGGTTAACATTTCATCTGCTTGAGTCTCTTGTATGTACCAGGTTGTGATGACCTTGAGAACAAAAGGAGCAAGAGCCTTGTCTAGCCCTGGAAGTAAGGTAAATTCAAATGTTTGTTTGTCTAATTGCCTTACTGATGGATTAGGATCCTGAAAGGAAAGAATGCCTTAAGAGTTTATCTTCTTAAACTTCTGCATTTTGCCTATTTAAAAAACAAAAACAAACAACAAACAAACAAAAACAGAAAACTAGAGACATTAAAATTTTCCCACTGTGCTAAGGTTTATCACACTGTATTGTACTTGTCTAGTAATTGTTCTGTCTCTCATCTTAAACTCTAGAAGCCACATGAAGGCAGGACTGGTGTCCACCTTGTTTGCTCTTATATCACAGAGTTATGCACGGTGCCTGGCACACAGAAAGTACTCCAGACATGTTTTTTAAGTGAAAAGATTCATAAAAAGCTAATTCAGACAGCAGCACTCATGCCATGCAGCGCGTCTTCTGACCCTGCTCAGTGTTCTACCCATCAGCACTAAGTTTCGCTTCCCTGGTCGTATGCTGAACCAGACTCAGGTTTTGGAGACTGATAATTCTCTTGTTGGAGTCCCAGGCACAGTCTGCCCCTGGCAACTCCGAGAGTCAGAAGTATGTTGAGAAAGTGCTTTAGTTCAAGCACAGCATCCAGCTCCCCCGAAAACTGTGCAAGCACTATTGATTTGTAGGGGGTTTTGAAATGGAATGAGTGGCTGATTTTCTCCAAATGGCACATTTCATTCATGATGCATGATTGTAATCATGGTTGCCTGAAGCCCACAGTCCCGGCTTGGCAAAAAAGAAAAAAGAAAGAAAGAAATAGCTATTTTCTGGAGTGACTACATTGAAAGGGCAAGAAATCCATATTCATTTTCTTGCCTCTCGGCTGGACTCTATAGTTCGCAGGCAGGTGGAACAAAAATCTTTAAATATCATGCTGATCCAGGAACTTCTCAGCAATATTTAAAGAGTTCTGTGTACCTGCCTTGTGCCCCTCTCGTCATCCACAGGCAGCTCCCATCACCGGGCAGGACAGCCACGGTTGTGGCAACAGTGAGCAAGGTGCCAGACCCAGGTTCAGATTAACTGGCGTATGACCTTTACAAAGTGCTGTAGTTTATAGGAATGCTGAGTTTTTAAGCAGCTAGGGAGGACCTGTGCTAGTGGGAAGGGAAGAATGGGAAATGACTCCAGGCTATTTAAACCTCTGAGCAGAAAAATGAACTCCACTATGACTTTAATTATGTCCGCCACCCTCTGAGGCACAGAAGGAAGACAATGGGCTGATAGCATTAATAACGATTCTCCTGTCCTCACCCGCAATAAATAACTTTAAGAAGGTCTTCAGAATATCATTTAGGTTCTTCTCCTCCCTCCTCCGGCACTGATTTCCTTTTTCCTTAGCAGATGGTTAGAAAACTCAGGCCTCCCAATGCCTTGACCTCCTGCAGATGTTGGGCTCGGGATGGAGTGTGACAGAGGGCCTCTGGGAAAAGAAAAGAAAGAATCTTAATGCGCCATATCAGAGCAAGCCATGGGGTGGCCCACTAACTGCTTTTTTATGATTGTCACTTACCGGCTCTGAGTTACCCACATTAAAGAGTTGTGTCAGCAATTGTAGAAGGCCTCAAAGGGAGACTGATGCAGGAGAGGGCAAAGTATTATTGGGAACCAGGTCAAATGGGCAATGAATGGATGATTATGGGTAGGGGCAAACTGCAATCATTAGGGAGGCAGTCACAAAGTAGAGGTTGATATATCATCCTCTCTGAGATCCTCCAACAGGCCATTATGGCTCTCCTAATGAGATTGTCATGCATTTCTCTTTATGCCGCTATTAAAGTCTTGTCTACATCTGCTGAAGTTTCCCAGAGAGGGGCTTGAGGGGGGCAACAAAGGGGAAGACACTCAATATTTTTATCTCTTCTGCAATTTGCCACGATATGCCAAAGAAGGTTCAGGCAAGACCCAACAGGAGCAGACAAACCTTCCATGAGAAGCAAAGGGTGGGCAGTGGCCTGGGTTTGGAGGGATGTGGAAGAGGAGAGGTCAGCAAACGCCTTCACAAAGCCCACTGCTGATCAAAGAGTCTGCTTGGAATGGCCAACAAAGTGCCATTTGTCCCTCACTTCTTTCTTGCCCAGATGGCAAAATAACATGCTCTGTGATTCTCTTTCACTCAAAATCCCTGAACATCAATGTGTGGGTGGTTACCCAGACAATTCCATTTAATGCTGTTCAACTCAGACACAAATGCTTCATTTTTTCTCTATAAGACTGGAGGAAGAAAGATTAGAAAGAAAAGGCCAGGACACCTCTATGATTCACTGGCTGTGGTTTGGGGTCATTCCAGTGCCTGTGAGGGTGTCAGCAAGGGGAGTGACAGCATTGCTCACAGATGTTAACCACACTGCCACTCAAGGACCTTACAGAAAACTCTGCTCTCCAAGCCCAACATAAACTCATTTCATGAGAAGCCATCACCAAAGAAAGGCCTTACCTGAGATTCTGTCACGTCAGCCCTGATTGCTGTCAACACCTCAGGAGCAGATTTCAATCTATACAACTGGCTGGGTTAGAAATTAAAAAGCATGGGTTTCTATGATTTTTCTATGAACAACCACCACCAAAGAACACATGTAAATGTAAACAGAGTGACTTGGGATTGTTACTAAACATCTCCAAAGGAGGGTTTGCAATGAATGTATCATGTGCCTGGAAATAAAAGCAATATGCAGAGGAAGCCCCCTCTGCTCTAATGAGATGATCCACAGTAGGTGAATATATTATCAGGCACAATGATTCAGTGTCTGGTTTGTTTTAGAAAAGCAGGAGCCCCTCTCCCCTTTTCATACCAAATGCAACACAATAGAGCAAAGCCACATGAATCTATTATGTCTTATAGGGCTTTTAGCAGGACTATGACTGTTTAACCAGGCAGTGACACGAGAAGAATTACTATTAGACACTCCATCTGAAAGTAAAGATTTTATTGATTCCTCACACCGGCCTGCCTTTTTATCTTTGACTGAGTGGCTTTCATGAATCCAAAAAGGTAACACTCTTGCATTGAAAACAGCAGCAGGCAGTCCAACCCAAACTGAAACCATCTGTCAGTCCAAAAGAAAGATAAAGGTACTTCCCAAAGTAGCATCTATCTGGGCCCATCTCCCCACAGGACCATCCATCGCCAGCTCCCACTGCAGGACCCAGCCCCCCTGTTGTAAGGCTCCTCAAGACAGCTAAATCTTGACAGACAGTTTACCAAAGATATAAACAAAATCCACCTTCATATAATTAGGAAACCAATTGCACCCTGAGACAGAGCAATTACATCCCCCTTTTTAGGAAAGTGCTTAGTTCTGCACATTCCTGCTTTCCAGGATTTTGTGATCATTATTTTTTTATTGTTTCTGAGGTCTCATTTAGAAAACGATTGGATTTGTCTCTCTGTTTACTAAATACCAAACATGATGTACAAACATCTTTCAATTAGGTGTTCCGCAAGGAGCCCGCTCTCCTTCTCTCTATTTTAAACATGACTCATTTGTATTCATGGGCAAATTAGAATGCAGAAAAGCATATAAGCAATATGCAGGTTTACACATCAGTGAATATTCATAAAGTACCGATTCTCCTTGCAACCATTCCCTGCAAATGGCCTTCCCACTATGTGTGTTGTGTTTGTCATTCAGGAGCCTTTTCATTTGTTTTAAAGTGCCATGTTTGGAGACAACAAAAACACATTTGAGCAGACTCTGTGAAAGCCAAAGCTAAGAGGAAATTGTATTTGTGTTTCATGTCACAATAGAGCATGCTGGGAATCCTTGCAATGGATGATGCTGCCTCCCTGCGTAGGTATGTGGGAAATAATCCAATGTGACAAATGGATCAGGCCGAGGCTGAAGGAGACACAAGTTCTTGTTTGGCAACATATGCTCTGCTCCCCAAGCTTCTGCCAGCGTAGGGTCTTCCGTACATGGTGCTCTAGGACTGGGGTCTCCTTGCCTGCTTCCCCAGGCCCTGTCTTCTCCAAGGTTAAGTCTTCAGGAATGGCATCATCTGAATAATTCAGACTTCATAAATAAAACCCACTTTTCCCTGCACTGTGTTTCTCAGATAATATGTAAGGTAATTGCAGAATCCACCTCCAAATCAAATAATCCCCTTGGTGAAATGCAAGGAATCAATAGGAAGGGGAGAGTAAGCAAAATTAAAGGTAGAGGCTTTATCTGAATTATCTATATGCTGGGAATGCAGCACGCTTTCACACTGGAGCTATGTTTTCAATCCCTCAGTAGCAGACTGAGGCAGAGACAGCCTGTGGGAGAGAAGAAAAGAGGGTGCATACAGACAGCAGGGCCTCAAGTCCTGGAAACAAAGACTGCTCAGGCCACAGAGCAGGCCCTTCTCTTCCTACTTCCTCCCAGAAGGGGCTTACTGAGCAAAAGCTTCCATAAGTATGGCCTGGTTTTGGTGCTTACAGCTTAGCCCTCACCCAAAAGGAATTAAAAAGCATCAGAGGAAAAAATGTAAACATAAAAATTAGAGTGGGAAGAAGCTACAAGACCCAGGAGCATGGGGCTGGTGAGATATCATGAGCTTCTGCCTGCCTGCCTCTTGGCGCTCATGGACCTTTGTAATTCCAGATGGTTCAACCATGCACAGCTTTCATGACCTGAAGTCAATGACCGAGCTTGCTCCACAGGGGAAATATAAACTTATGTTTTCATTACACATACTTGCCAATCAGTCAACCAGATTTCTATCTTGGGGCAGACATTTGTGGGGTCTCCCAAATGCCCCACTGCAAAGTTCCCAAAAAGGAAACCCCTCCCCTTGGTGACTATTACCAACAGACAATGGCCACCTTCTTTCATAGTATGCTGTGGTACGATGCAGGCTTCCCAAGCTGGCAACCCCAGGGGTGTGGAAGCAAATAGTGGGGGAGAGGAAAGGAGGAGAGAGGAACCATAGACACAGGAAACGTAAGCTATAAAGAGAATCCCATATCCTCAGAATCCTCCAGATTCAAATTTGGGTCAGAACATAAAAAGATGGACTGGGGTCACCTCATACAGATTTCTCATTTGCTATCAGGGATAAAGGTTATAAGGTTGTTTTGGGAAAAAGGAGTCCACAGATATTTTCTATAAAGCATTGTTTTTCCTTCCAAACCAGTTAAGAGGAATTAGATGGCATTGGTATGGCTGAGTACTGCGCTGGGGGTACAAGTAAGGAGATTTGTCCAATGTCTCAGAGCTCTGTTCCTGTGACCTGTCATGAGCTGCAGTAATCAGCCCACTCTGGTTTTTTATGTCTCATCCTCATTCTGACTGGAATCCATGCTCAGCTATTTTTACAATGAGCTTTCTCCCACCCCCCATCCCTCTCCCTGCCTTGACCTTCGGCAGTCTTCTCAGTCCTAGTGTCTGTCCTTTCCCTGCCCCTGCTCCACTGCTGCTGAACAGGACTATAAAAGCAAGTTCCTACTAGAGCCCATCAAAATCTAAGCAGTGAAGTTTGTATATGTTATTCCTTCTTAAAATCCCTGATGTGGCTGTTACATATGTCTTGCCTCTCCTATCCTCAAACTAACTCCTGACACCCTTTCTCCCTGAACATGGCCTTGCTTCCTACATTATCAAGAGACCATTTGACTCCTTTATGCTGCAAAGTCTCTTCCTTCTTTTTCCTTCTCCGTGCCTCTTCCAGTGACAAGTGCCCTTTCTTGCACAGGCTGTCCCCTTACCCTCTCTCTTGCTTACATTTTCAACTTCTTCCCAGGCTCTATAGCAGCTTCCACGCAGCCTTCAATGGGCTACATCACCCTGCTTCTCCCTCAGGTCTTATTCTTTTATTCTTCTTTTTCCTTCCCTTCCAAACATATTGAGCGAGGCATCAACATTTCCACTGCTTAACCACTTGGTTGTCTTTCTTTGCTTATCACTTGGTCACCTTCCTCATCTTACAAGGCTCAGGAATGATCTTTCAAATACCATAGGAAGGACCTTTCCTTGTTCCTCATACCCTTGACCTCCATGCGACATTTCACTCCATTAACTACACTCCCTTTTCTTAAACTTACTTGGTTTTTCTGCTATTTCACCATCCTGGGTCTCCCACCATTCTCTGACTGCTCCTTTTTCAGTGCTTCTCACTGGTTTCTCTTCCTCACTACCTAAATCTGAGAGCTCCCTACCCAAGGTCACCCTCCATTCTCTTCACTACCCAGGCTCATTACTTCATTTCTTTGCAGAAGACCTATAATCTTTCTCTGCACCTCTGACCAGAACCCCAAATTTATATCTTTAGCTGCCTTTGTTTGGCTAGAATATCTTTCCATCTAGGTATTCTAGCCAAACATATTCAAAATGGAATCCATGCAGGCAATGCACTAAGCACTGAAACACAAAGATTAGTAAGATCCAGTCCTTTCCCTCTAGACTTTCTTAATCTAGTAGAAGAGACAGACATATAATCAGGTCATTGTGAAACAAGGTGGATATGCAGAAAGGTAGGCACAGAAGATTATGCATTGAGGAGAAGCACTTAAGAGGAAAACCCAATCCAGAATAGGGAGGAGGGAGTCTGGGAGCCTTTTTGAAATATAAGACGACTCACCTGGGTACTAAAGAGATAAGTATGATAAATTCAGAGAACTTAGGGTAGCAGAACTTATTGATATTACTGTATTGTTTGATTGGATGCTGGCAGTGACAGAAGGGAGAAATAAGTCAAGCATGACAACCAAGATTTTAGCATCACCATTCTTTCAGGTACCCAGTGCTCAAAATCTCGCAGCCATGTTGACTTTCTCTGACTCCGTCTTTTAACCAATAGTCTAGTTCAGGAAATCATACTTGTGTGTTGTCTCTAAATCCATCCATACTTTCCATTCTCACTGCCATCCTCCTAACTCAAGCTGTCATTGTGTCCTCACTTATCTTTCACTCCATATCTTCAGAACCCTGCTTCATCTCCTCAGTAGCCTCCCTGAGGAGCAACTCTTACTCCCTCTCACTCTTTAACCCTTCATCAGAAATATTTAGTGCATTCCTTTTACTACTTGTCAATCAAGGCCCTGTATAGTCTGGCCCTAACCATTCATTCCAGTTTCTCTCTCTCCTATCTTATCTCTTCTCTCTTTCCTCTTCCATCTTCCCTCTTCCCTCTTCCTCTCTCTCTCTCTCTCTCTCTCATATCAAACTGTTCATTGTGTTTTTGCTTATACACCACTGCATCTGGAATTCTATCCTCCACCCACCCATAACCCTGCCTAAAATAACCTATTCATGTTGTAGAATAATATGGATGACATAATATAGCATTTAGTAAAACAGGCCCCTTTATATTATTTGAATAAATAGATCCATATGTGCTTGTATAGAATAGAACAATATGTAGAAAGAAAGAGCTGACATGCAACAAGTGCTTACTCTTATAAGCACTGAGTTAACAATCTCGTGAAGTAAGTAACATTTTCCCCATTTTAAAAATGAGCAAACCAACTCAAAAAAGGTCAATAACTTGCCAAACACCATGCAGGGAATAAGTGAAAAAAGCCAGCATGTGAACCCAGGCCCTTCATTCTGAACCACTGTGCCTCTCACCAAGAAGATGGGAGGATAGATTATGGGAGACCAGGGTGAGTCATCTTTTATTTACTTTATGCATTTCTATATCTGTTTGAAACAAAAAGAGAGCATGTATTATTTTTGTAATTGGGGAAAGGAAGGAGGGAGGGAGGAAGGGAAGAAAGGAAGAAAGGAAAGAAGAAAGGAAGGAAGAAAGGAGAGGAGAGGAGAAGGAAGAGATGTAAGAAGAGAGGATAAAAGAGAGAAGGAAGAAGAAAGAGAAGGAAAAAGGAGTACATATGTTTCCCATGTTGTTACAGAAAATTACCACAAACTTAGTGGCTTAAATAATACAAATGTATTACCTTACAGGTCTGGAGATCAGCAAGACCTCTTCTCTTTTGGAGACTGTAAGGGGAAAAATCCATTTCCTTGCCTTTTCCAGCTGCCAGAGGCTGCCCACATTCCTCATCTTATGGCCTCACCCTCCATCTTCAAAGTCAACAGCACAGTATCTTCAAATCTTCTCTCTTTCTCTCCCTCCCTCTCTCTCTCTCTCCCTCCCTCTCTCTCTCTCTCTCTCTGACCTTCTAGCCTCTCTCATATAAGGATGTTAGTGATTACATTTAGGGCTCACCTTGATAATTTAAGGTAATCCCCCCATCTCAGGATCAACTTAATAACATCTGCCAAGTTTCTTTTGCCATATAAGGTAGGTTCTGGGGAATAAGGCATGAACATTTGGGGTGGGAGGTAATTATTCTGTCTATATAAGGAAGGGAGGGGAAAGGGAAAAAAGAAACTATATCCAGACTTCAGGACTTCTCTATGACATTTGCCTTAGTTTTTCAACTGGATAGTCTCTTTTTCACCTCTGAATCCCAGCAGTTCCCAACTACAAGGCTCTTGTGGTTCTTAGAGAAACTAGAAGGCAATCTCCTTGAGGTAGGAACTGCCCCTTACTTGTCTTTGCCTCTGCAGCCACTCACAGTGCCTCATGCATAGCATGAGTTCAACAATATTTGTGTGACTGAATTGAATTGTTGAAAGCACAGCTTCCCTGCCTGGGCTTGCCCTTGTGGCCTCAGCTGACAGCCTCAAGATTAACTGCCTAATGAACAAAGTTGCTGAGCCTGGCCCAGCTGTGTCTTTCAGAGTATGTTTGGGTTTGCTGTGCCAAGTGCAGATTATTGCCCCTGTCACTTGCTTTTCAAAAATCCAAGCTGCCAAGCTGAGGTGGGCAGAACCTCCTGACTGGAGTTGCAGCTGCACCGGCAGCCAGAGAGACAGGTTTCAGCTCACCTCTCCCTGAGTGATATGAAACATAATGCTGGCCTCCAACACTGCCAACTGCAAGGCTGCAGAGGCCTGAGGTAAGGCTGTCACTGATCACCTGGGTGGTTTCAGATGGCCTTTCCCCACTTCCACTCCCACCACTTCTGTTTAGCTGGGCCTAGTGGTATTTTAATAAAGGCGTGGTTATGCAGGCCCAGAGGTTGTTCATGTTTTTTTGTTTTTTGTTTTTTTAGTTAAGAATATATATAATTTCAGAAAAATTAAGTCAAATGTGACTGTGAGCTCCCAGACCAAGAGCTTCGCCCTGGTCTGAGTCCACAGTTGTCTGGTATGAGGTGCCCCTGGAATCCAGCCCACATTGAGTCCCAGGGAGGAACCCCAAAGCTTGCACTGAGGCAGCTGGCCAGAGGGGTTGCCACCTTCAGATGGGGCTATAAGAAAAGCCTGACAGCGTCCAGGATGACCTGACAAGGAAGCCCAGTGTAGCCTATGTGACATATGCTCCCAGAAGAGTAACAACCCAGAAATGCTGGCAGTGGTTCTTGGCTCTCAACCTGCAGCAGTTCTTGTCCACACCTCCCTAAGGCTGCCTCTGTTCTTGTCCCCTAGAGAGGGCTCCCTCTTCTCTCTCTCTCCCTCTCTCTCTCTATCTCTCTCTCTCATTTCTATCCATCTATCTCTGAATTATTCTTCCTCTTCAACAACACATTCCCCCAACATCAGTGAGAAACCCAAAGTGAAATAAAGAGAGAGTGAAAAGAGAAACCAGATCTGGGAGCAATGGGCATGGTGAAGCTCTACTTGTTACAGAAACAGGGGTGTTCCAAAAATCCCCAGAGTTTGCTGCTGGGGGATGGGGAGAAGGAAGCAGCTTTTCAGAATGCCTCCACATGCCTGAGGCTGGTGGCCAATGTCTTTCTTATGCAAAATGGCTTTAATGCATCCAAAGCCTCAGGCAGATGGGAGGAGTCTTGAACCAGGGGACGGTATGGAAAGCACACAGAGCCTACGTAAGGGTCTGTGAATGGTCAGAACTGTTTGCAACGCCCACTGCGTCAGAGGACGCAGTCAGGGATATATAAGCAGCTCTTGAACTCTCTCCATCTCTGACTCGGGCTCTCTCGCTCTCGCACTCTCACTCTCGCTCTCACTCTCGCTCTTTGCGCTCTCGCTCTCTGGTGCTCTCGCTCTGGCTCTGGCGCTCTGACTCTCTCTCTGGCGCTCTCGCTCTCGGGCTCTCGCTCTCTCTCTCTCTCTCTCTCACTCGCGCGTTCGCTCTCAGGCTTTCGCTCTCTCGCTCTCTCGTGTGCTCCCTCCACGTGGCTTGGTGAAGGGGCCTTCTCCATGTGGCTTGGAGAAGGGGTCTCCAGGCTGCTTTAAGAGGCTCTCGCCATGCGGTTTTGAGAAGGAGAGGAGATCCGCGTGGTTTGCAGGAAGAAGGCAGTTTGCAAGGAGGCTGAGAATCCAGGCGGTTCTGCATTGAGAGCTGGAGGGCACCACAGCACAGAAAGGACCTCCCCAATCAGATTGAATGATTGGCAGCTGCTGGTAAAGCTGAACTGTGTTTGGAAAGTAGGGAAACGGTTTCTCTGACTTTCCTAAAACTAGCCTGGTTTGGAAGGGGGGGAGGCAAGGATATGTGTTTGTGGGTATTTTAAAGAGCATAAGACTTAACAACAGAATCCGCAAATAACTAAATCTATATAACTGTTAAATAAACAATTCTTTTTCTTTTCGCTAAACTCTGGTATTGAGAGTTATAATTTTGGCGGCGGGCAATAGGCCCCTAACTAAAGAGCCCGTGGGTTTGTTTTCAACTGGAGTAGCCCAGGGGTTCTGTAACATACTGAAAAGCAAAACCACCTTGTGTGTTGTGAATCATCCACTCATTCATTCGGCAAATAGGCATCAAGTAGCTACAATGAGCCACGAGCTGTTCTGGGTGTTGAGAAATAGCAGTATACAAATTCCTGTTCCCATGAAGAGGGGGACAGAAATAAATAAGATAAATAGGTAAAATAGTGAGAGAGACTCTGGGTCCCTTGGAGTGGATGAAGGAACTACTCAGACACTCTCCGTCTGAGGAAGGAAGGGAGGGGGGATTTTCTCTAGTGGAAAATCACCCCATTTCTTAATTAGCCAGGGTTTTTAATCCACTTTCCACATGCGGAAGTACTTAAGGAAAATAGGCAGCACTTCCCCAAATGGTAGGGAATGAAAGGGAAATGTGGATCAATACAGGGTTGAAACATCTAGGTATTTTACACAAGGTCAAAAGCACTTCCTCTTACTTAATCATTCTGTTCTTCACATTTTAATGACAAGGATTTGAGGCTTTACAGAGAAAAACAGAGCAGGTTCCCTTTTCCTTAAAAGCCACTTAGTATTTCTATTCTATCTTTAAACTCCCCCAGAGGGTGGTTTTCAGAGCAGGCCTGGAAGACAACCTGCCGGCTAAGGGCCCAGCTGGAGGCGACTCAGCACAGCGGTCAGAATCTTTTAAACCAAGGCTGTCTGCTTCCCACGTCTCCCCATGTCTGTCTGTCCCCCACAAAATAGATAGCATGCAAGACAGCAATGGGTATTAAGGAAAAACATTAAGCAGAGAAGGTAGGTAGAAAGTGAGGAGGTAGTTGCAATTTTAGCTGGGTGTGGCCAGGTACAGGTAAGCTCACACTGACTAACCTAAGAGAATGCTTTCAGAATCAATGTGAATCCACTTCACTTTTGAGATCTCTGAGTCCCACTGGTCCCAAGATTTTACCTTTCCTTTCAGTTTCATGCCTGCTCCACTGTATTTCTACTGCCTGCATCCAAAGTTCAGTAATTAATAAAGTTTACTAACTACAAATAGCCTGTACTATTTGTAGAAAGGGCCTGCCCTTCCACCTGTCCCAACGTGATTTCCAAACCCCACCCCTTTGGATAACCAACTGCAAGGCCAAAGCAAGGCCAAGGTCAATGCCTGAAGATGCTCACCAGAACACTGAAAAACCGGCAGACAACTAATATTCTGTAAAGGGAGCAGGGACGCTTAAGTAAACAAGGCATCTGATCAAAGAACTATGAAGTCACCATTTTACATGGTAACAGGGTTCCTCAACCTCAGCTCTGTTGACATCTCAGGCCAGATAATCCTTTGTGGGAGGGGCTGTCCTGCACACTGTAGGATGTTTAGGGGCATCTCTGACCTCTACCTACTAGATGCAATAGCACCAACCCCTAGTTATGACAACCAAAAATATCTCTAGACCTGGCCACATATCCTCTGCTAGGAAAAATCACCTCCCTCCCCACTCAGAACCTTCGTTCGTTCGGCAGCCGTCCGTCTCGAGAGACGATGGTGTAGCTTCTTAAGAGTCTATCTGCACCGCTGAGAATGGCTATGCAGTCCGACTCGGGAGTGACACGGTATCTGTCTCCTCCTGTGTTGAATCGACATCTTGTGATGACGCTGGAGTGTCCTCTCCAGTGAAGCTGAAGCTACAGAGCCTGGGCAGGGTGATATGGAGGGTCTGCTGTTGCCCATGCAGCAGACCCCCCCTCTCTTCGCAGCTGAAGGGTCCAAGGGAAAGACGGAGTCAATACAGCTTGGCTTCAGGTGCGCCGCAGGAGTTGCCGGTGTTGACTACAACGTCAAACCGCCTTAGGGACTCCGGCTCCGGATTTTCTGTCGGGGTTTACTCCCTTAGCCTTTCCCCTGAAGAGGTATGCCGCAAGGCAGCGGAGGTTTTTTGGAGTCAGAGTTTTCCTTCTCTGCACTCAGAACCACTGCATTATACATATGAAGGCTATGTCAAAATATTTTTAATGTATAAAATATTGCAACATGTGATAAATAATTTCTCCCTAATGCATGAATTTATTTCTATCATCTTACAAAGGTATACAACTAACTCATATCAGTTATACATTTAATAATTAGCCTTTTAAAAATCATAAATCAATGAAAGCAAGTTGTTGCAGAAAATCTGAAGTATATTGCCCATAAAGAAAAATGAAACAAAAACATCACACACACACACACACACACACACACACGCACACACACACAGAAGAATACCTCTTTTTTTTTGTACCATCCCTATGATTATTATGACATAAAAACATGGAAATAGTGTAATGTGTTGGGGTAGCAGGATTGTGGGTAAATTTTTTTTATTTCAATATTTTAGTGTTGTTACAAAATTACATAGAGTAGTAAGTACAGTTTTTAAATCTCTCCCTGCAATAAGTCTCTCTGATGGCCACAGTGATGGAGAGCCATGTGTTTGGTGTGCACTTCTGGAATTTTGTTAATGATAGTAGAATTCAGAGAAAAAATGTCTGCCATCACAGCTCCAGGGCATCTCACTCCTCCAAAAGAACAACTTACCAGGCAGCAAGAGGTGTAGGGTTTAGTTTAGACAAAAAAGAAATGACACCGGCATCAGAAAGACAAACCTCCAGGTGTGACTCTAAAGATGACTCTTCTGACAGCTTATTGGGACATTGGGACTATACATAAGAAACTGCAACTCTCCACTGGACTTTCTGGTCAAATTCACCACAGCTCCCACTCTATAACTGACCCAGTGTTCACAAGTTACTTCTTTTCTGTATACATGACATCCCAATAGGCTCTAGGCTGGAACAATTCAAAAGGCTTTACTAATGACTGGGGATAAAAAAATGGAAAAGCACAAAGGGAACCAAAAATTTAGATAATCTCTCTTACAAAATACTGCTTACTCCTTTTCAGTTAGCAGAGCACAATAACACTCACCTTCTTCTTGTCTCTCTTTCATCGTATCATGACAGCCGCCAACCCCAACATCTACCAAGCAGGGGTATACTCTTAGCCATCATCATTCTTCAGAGTCTAGACAAAAACAGAGGGTTGAGTTCCCTCCATCCTCATGGTTCAGTTTCTGACTAAGAATCTATCTCTTTTAAAATTAAGAGACATCAGGAATACTCTCACTACAGATGATGACCATGCCTACCTAGGAGGCCACCTTAACATTGTGGGCCATCTCAAAATACCACATAGCCCAACCTTTGCATTCACATAAGAGATGTACACACAGTAACAGAGTGTGGCTGCTCTGCAGCAACTCAAGAAGCAACCTCACATTACTCCTATGTGCATGGCTCATCAATTTCTATCACTTTCTTTGTATTTTATGTATGCTCTTAACTCTCATCCAACGCAGCACCTGGCAGAGGTAACTTCTTATGCATTAGCAGTGAATTAGTAGAAAGAGACAGGAAAAGTCAGAGCAGTTCAATTCAGGAGTTCAGTGTGCCTATAGACCGAGCCAGATAGCTTGGGTTCAAATCCCACCATTTGTTAATTACCTGACTCTGAAAAAAATATACACATCAGTTTATTAATTGATAATTTGCAGATTGGAATGATGATGGTGGTGGGATGATGGTGGTGGTGATGATGATGGTGATGGTGGTGGTGATAGGATTTCTGGAAGGAATTGTTAAAATAAACCATGAAAATTTCTAGCTTTAGTAAAGCACTCAAATGCCACCATCACTAGACAACCGCAACTTTGGAGCCAGTCCTTCCACTGACTTGCTGTGTGATCTCGTTATAGTCACTGGCCTTCTCTGCACCTAGTTGCCCAACTAAGAAGTGAAGTAACAATTCTTATTGCTTTGAGTTGCCACAAAGAAAACTTCACTACAATTATATTTCGACTCTTATAATGAGCTCGTAAATCTTGTTACAAAAACAGGGGTGTCCAGAAAACCCCAGAGTTTGTGGCTGGGGGGTGGGGAGAAGGAAGCAGCTTTCAGAATGCTTCCACATGCCTGAGGCTGGTGGCTAGTGTCTTTCTTATGCAAAATGGCTTTAATGCATCCAAAGCCTCAGGTAGATGGGAGGGGTCTTGGACCAGGGGATGATATGGAAAAAGCGCACAGAGCCTACAGAAGGTTCTGTGAATGGTCAGAACTGTTTGCAACACCCACTGCATCAGAGGACGCAGTCAGGGATATATAAGCAGCTGCGGACATGTTAGCTCTCTTTTGCTCTCATGTGCTCCCTCCATGTGGTTTGGAGAAGGGGTCTCCAGGCTGCTTTAAGAGGCTCTCGCCATGTGGTTTTGAGAAGGAGAGGAGATCCATGCAGTTTGCAGAAAGAAGGCAGTTTACAAGGAGGCTGAGAATCCAGGCAGTTCTGCATTGAGAGCTGGAGGGCACCACAGCACAGAAAGGACCTTCCCAATCAGAATTGAGTGATTGGCAGCCGCTGGTAAAGCTGAACTATGTTTGGAAAGTAGGGAAACGGTGTTTCTGACCTTCCTAAGACTGGCCAGGTTTGGTAGGGGGGAGGCAAGGATATGTGTTTATGGGTGTTTTAAAGAACATAAGACTTAATAGCAAAAATCCACAAATAACCTAAATCTATATAACTGTTAAATAAACAATTCTTTTTCTTTTCACTAAACTCCGGTATTGAGAGTTATAATTTTGGCAGTGGGCAATCGGGCCCCTAACTAAAGAGCCCATGGATTCTGTTTCAATTGGAGCAGCCCAGGGGTTCTGTGACAATCTTACCACCCAATTGTCATTCTGAGGAGTCCTGCAGAAGGCCAGCAGTCAGGGTTGGTAAACAGTGTTCTAGTTAGACACACAAAACTCACAGAAAAGTCATCAAAGTTTTGCCAGAGAAGAAATACATTAAAAAGCGTAAAAAATATGTTGATTTTTCTTCTAGTTAAAAGGAGTTTTCTGATACAACAGAATCAGAATGACGTCCTTATTCAATAGAGGCTCAATTGGTTTGCCTGTCATGGTTGATTGTGTCCACACCTGCCCATCATGTCTTTAAAACATCACACAGTATCTATCACCTTATGACCAACAGGTCTTCAGACCCTCCTTTTTCCAGAGAGAGACAAGTTCTGGGGCAAGCGCCAAATTCATGTGGTTTTATAGATGAAATTCACCATGTTACTCTAGCTGTAGATTGCCTCAGACCCCTCCCTGACTTGGCCTAATAAATAAATGCTCAATGGTTTTAATCTAAACTTGTCCCTGGATGTACACATAATCTAAGGTGTGCCACTTCTGCTCTCTGTTTCTCAGTTTCCCTTTATTGCTTTGGATGAGGTAAATTATCCCTGTATCATGTCACATGACTCTAGCAGTAACAGTCAAGTGACACCTGCTATGCTTTGGGGTACTCAGAGAGAGGCCATAGAGAAGGTAAAGGGCACACTCCAGCAGCACACTTATTCTCCACTGAGAATGAAGGGCAGTGGAATCTGTTTTCGCTCTCCCCAGGCAAGCAGAACCCTGGATAGTATGTAGTGCCAAGATACAGGACCCCTTCTGCCTGAGGCTCTGTAATCACAATAACTTCATTGAGAGTTCACAGATATTTTTCCAATTCATTTCATCTGTTCCTCACAACTCCTGACTTGCTTTCCTCTCCATAAAAATATCTATGTGGATCACCCATCTGTCACCCTTGACCTAAGTCTCCATGGCCATCTATACTCACCTCTACCACCAACTTCCATGGTCACACTTGGACTTTGTCATCAATAAAAACTACTTCACCTTCAAAACCCTTGCTTCTAGCATCTTACTTGAAGATGACAATCGCCTCTCCATCCAACTCGCTTGTTCATTAACTTCCTTTGGAATTATTTTTCAATTTTGTTGAGACCTCCAGTTCATTGAACACTCTGAGTGATTTCCTTTCTTCATTCACCTCCTAATCCACCTAGGTCTATGGCCTATCATGTCAACAACCCTCTGCCAGAATCCTTAACTCCCTTGCCACTGTCTCTTTTTATCATTCTCATTGTTTGTAAATGGAGTTTTATGGGCATTTTAGGTAAAATACTTTTTCATCATAGAGGGCTACTATGCATAGCAAGGCATTCAGAATTCTAACATCTGGACACTAAGCTTCGATAGTATCCCCAATCATTGTTAACAACCCAAAAACCCCCAGAACTCCCCAAGCCCCCTGCCTCCAGTCTAGGGCCCTAGAAAATGACAACCCACATCACTCCAACTCCCTGGGCCACTGTGGCACAGATAGACATGGTTCTGTGGGTAGGGAGATATACTAGTCAGGATTCTACCAGAGAAGCAGAATGCTAGAGACTATACATTAAGATATTCATTGCAAGAAACTGGCTTTTGTGATTGCTGGGACTAGCTAGGCAAGTCTGAAATCCACAGGGCAAACCGTCAGGAAGAACTCGCTGGAACTTGCAGGCAGGAGGTGATGCTGCTGTTCACAGGCAGAGTATTTTTCTTCTTCAGAGAAACCTACATTCTGCAATTAAGGTATTTCAAGTGATTGGAACAGACCCACCTCGATTATCTAAGACAATCTCCTTTACTTAAGGTAAACTGAGACGACGACGACTCTCTAATAAAACCATACTGTTAGCCCCCAGAGACTACAATCAGTTTGGAATTACATATTCATTAATGTGATGATTTGATTATCTCCCTTACTGGAATGTAAACTCCCTGACAGCAGAAACCATGCCTCACTTTGCATTCCTACCACTTAGCACAGTGCCTGCCACATAGCAGGTAAATAAACAAATGTATAAAAATGAATGGGTGAATAAACCATGTGATGCAGGTCCCAACAACTACCATTTTAGACTTAGGAAACTGAGCTAGATATGAGAAGTGACTTGCCAATGATCACACAGCTAGTAAGCAACAAAACCAAGGCTTGAACCCTGTTCTTCTGATGTCAAATCACAATATATCTTTGTCACTACACAGAGTAATAATTTTCTTAGTGGCTGGTGGTATATAAGTAACAGTGGAAAAATAAAATACCCTGAAGAGCTTTTTCACTCTGAAAATAAAAGTTCTGGACTTGGAAAATGAATTACTTTCAATACACTCAACATAAAAGAATTTCCTTCTGAGGGGCAGTAATAAAGTCTCAAAAGAATTCTTTCACTCAATAGTAATGTCTCCTTTTCTGACTTAAAAATAGCCCTTCTCCTTGGCAGGTTAGAGAATGTTTCTCTGTAGTTTCTCATTTCCCTCAAAGCTTATCTAAGAGCGGAGCTCCTCCATTAACTTCAGAAGGAACTTTGAGTTTCCATTAACCACAGGAAGCAGGAGCACAGTGAGAAATGGGTGCTCCGTCCTGTGACCAGCACAGGCCAGCAGGAGAGCTCTGCGGGTAGCAGCCATGGGCGGCTTGGCAACTCTGAAGGAAGAATGACATGAGAGTTATTATATGTCCCATCCTGAAGGTGAGGGGGTGATTTCTTAGCCACTATCTCCTAGACATGGAAAGGGGTGGGGCTTTTTTGTAGAAACAGCAGATCATCTGAAGATATAGATAATTATAAGTGTGTAGAAAGAACAATGGCAAAGAGACAATCATTCCAGTCCTGTCTCTACATTAACCCTCTTAGTGGTCTTGGATAAACCTGTTCTGCTCTTAGAATGTCAGTTTTCTCATTAATAAAATGAAGGAGTTGGGACAAGATGACCTCTAAGACTCCTAATATATAATACCTAATATCTGTCCCATATAGTCAGTTAGAAACGTCATTTCTTTAGGCATCAGAAAAGGATGTTAATAATGAAATGAATATTTGAATTATTGAGAATTGAATTATTTTATTGCTTCTACATAAGTTGGAAAATTTCTCAAATGATCACAGATCTTAATATTTCACATTTATAGAAAATGGAGAAATGTGAAATATATATACCAAACCCATTTAGATATTTTTTCAACTTTCTTCCAAGGAAAAGAACTTAGGAGAACAAAAATATGCAAAATATGAATATTCACCTCGCAGGTGGACAGTCAACAAGGGCAATGTGGATGCTGATACTGACCAACCAGTTCTCGAAGGGATGATCCCTTCCAGAAATCCTGGGCCAGGAAACAATTTGTCTGTGGATTGTAAGCTTTCAGATCCCATTTGACCACATTCTGTAAAATGCTCTGATAGATTGCAAGTTTCTTGCCTTTAGGAACCATGTATTAGCCTACTTTGCATCCCTGAAAGAGGACTGACTTACAAAGGAAGTTGAGCTCAGTATATTGCTCATACTGTCATAAAAGTAATATTTCTGAACATGAACTTTATCATGGCACTTCTTGACGTAAAGCCCTATGGTGGCCCTACACCTCTCTCTACTCATTGGCTATTTAATTTTGTACCCATTTAACAATTTTCCTAAATGAAAAGAATCATTTAGGAAGCTTGTTACCAAAAAAATATTTTCCCAAAATATCACCAGTCCCTCTCTGTGTAAGAATCTCCAGAGAAAAGGCCTGGAGATATGTTCCTGCTTATTGTTTTATAATTGTTTTCTTAACAAATCCTTCACTATTTAACATGAATTCTTCATCATCAGGAAAAACTGGATACTATTTCCTAGAGAAATAAGATAAAGATGCTGATTGCAACATCATTTTTCATAGCATAAAACTGGAAACAACCAATATCACCATCAATAAGGAAACAGATAAATAAAATAATGTAGTCATAAAATGGAATTCTCTGCAACAGTTAAAATGAATGAATTGATTTATCAACATGGATAGAGTCAAAAACAATGTTGAGGGGAGAGAAAAGCAAGATGCAGAATGATGTATTAAAGCATAATAATCATGTAAATACAAATGAACAATCATTGCCTCGGGGAAGGGGTGTAGAGAAGGAAATTAGGCAAGAGGTACTGGTTTAAATGTATCTATAGTGTTTTTTTTTTTTTAAACATTAAAAAATATGGTTAAATGCTAATGGTTTTTCATTCTGGGTGATAGAAACACAGATATGTATGTCTACTAAATTATTCTTCATACTTTTTTCACTCTCAAAATTAAAAACCAAGTATGAACTCTTTAAGATGACATAGAAACACTCAGTGATCTGATCTTGCCATGAATCATTTTCAGCCCTTTTCCTGTGTAGACCCTACATATTACAGTCATACCAAAGTACTTCCTCTTCCTCTACACAGTGGTGTAAACAGCTCCTATAACTTTGCACATGAAGTTCCTTTTGCCTGTTCTGAATCTCTAGAGCCCCACAACTGTTGGCAATCTTCTTCTTCATCTTCCAATGCTCAGTTCTACTGCCACCAGCCCTGTGAGGTACAATTTATCCTGTTCAAACAGAAGCAGGTGTTCTGTGTTATAGTCTGGCACAGGTCTTAATCTCTGAATGTCCAGCATCTAGCCCAGTGCATAGCATACAGTCTATATACTGTTAAATCCTTTGGATGAATAAGGAATGAAATAGAACATTCAACCAGTTTCCTATATGCAAAACTTACATGCATAGATACATATTAAGTGCCAATTAAAAGAAACAAAGCTATTTCAGGTTTATAAACATCACTCTCTTAAACTCTGTGCCACAGGCAAGAATAGAGTAACAGAAGGCTGAGGTGGCCATCTTAAAATATATTAAAGACTTTGAATAGAAAATTGAGAATAACTACTCCATTTCCACCAAGCACTGAGACAATGAGCTTAAATTATAGCTGGAAAGATTTTGATTAGATATTGAAAAGGACGTAATAAGAACAACATACTGTGGTAGGAAAGAACCTAGTTCTGGAGTCAGACAGACCTCACAATAAGTACCAACTCGTCTGCTCATTGGCTATTTAACTTTGGGCACTATTTCATCTTGCAGAGCCCCAGTGTCCTCATTTCCAGAACAGACATGATAACACCTACCTTACATGTTACTTGAGCATTCAAAGGCAGAAAATGGAAAGCCCTTGACATATACCAGTCATTTCTCCTAAATCATGATAAAGCTAAAACAGGAAATTCTCTCTCTTGCAACTTTTGCAGCAAGGTTGCACAAGAGTTGTTTAGTAAAAATCCTAGCTTGAAGCTGGAGGATGGATTCTAGAAACCTCACAGGGACCTTTTATGCTTTGAGCCTATTATGTCCTAAAGCTGCAAGGGATACCCAGGGGAAAGGACTTTAAATTCCCTCCCTAGGAGTCAGGCTATTCAGAACAATAAGGTCATGGTTTGAGCCCCAGTGATATTTTGCAGGGCAGGTATTCTGCAGTGGTGTTTTTCTCTTATCTCTTTAAAAAGAGGTGCTATTTGTGACCCTGATAGCACCCTAGGCTAAACTGTTTAGCATTTACTTTTAAAAGACAGTAAATTGTCTTTTAAAACTTTCATTGCAAAAGGTGACAGTTAAACTGTCTTCCTTCAACCCTAACATCAACACCTTCCCTGCTCTTCCCCAGGATAACAGGCATTTGCTTTTCTCCTTCCCCTCTTCTCCCAGTTGGTGACCTGCTCAGGACTCTGAGATTCTTCTCTGTTCCAATCCATTCATGCTCAGATCCTGACCTGATTCTAGCAGCCTCCAATTATAATGAGATCAGTCTTTCTTTGAGCCTACTATCTAATAGAGAATTTTTTTGACAATAAGATTAGAATTCACAGCTAATTTGAAAATCACATGATCCAGAATCAAGAGGGCCAGCAGCGCTAGAACCATAAGACTTAAATTCCATATTGCCCGCTACCCCATCTCATCTCCCTCCTGCCTTCTGGTCTTCCCTTCTCCCTCTCCCATCTCCCCTCACTTGTCCCTAGTGAAATGACAAAGAGGTGTATTTTCCAGAACTCTCAACAATCTGTTCCATAATAAAAAGAGCCCTTCCCCCCATGGAATCATGGCACTATTTACACTTGGCTTCTCAAGCAGTGACAGAGCAGGTGGTTATTTCCTTCACAGAATGTGACAGGGTTCAACACATAATGAACAAAATGTCATAATAGCTCAATAAGGGCACTTTGTAAAACATATGGAACAAGAAATTTTTTAAAAAAAACCTCTATATGAGGATTCAATTCCAAAGGGAAAAATGCTTTGGGTTTTTGACAAAGCAAAATATTGCAAAATTCAATTGTATAATAAGGTTTTTCCCAGCAGCACTAGCACATATTAATTATCTTTCAAGGCAGCATGTTTATTTTAGTTCCAACCTACTTTTTAATGGTGGATAATTAGGAAAACTAAAAGTATATATCTTATTGCTTAATTTAGAACTTACCACTGTGTTTCTAGACATTTCTTGGGATGTGTTTTAATAATAGAGAATGAAGAAGGATTTTTATTCAACTTTAACTGCTTGAGAAAAGCCGTGAATAAAATTCAGGTTTGGTTTTTAAAAGAAACGCCATTCCAACTATTTTAAATACCAGCTTTTGAACATGCAAGCTCAGCTCTTGTGTAATAAATTGCACCAGAAGTTCTCAGAGGTCCCAATGTCATTGTGGTGGTCATTTCTCTGAAATCCAGACACTTGTCACATGATTTCCACCAGCATCACCAATAAAAATTGTGTTAGGTGGCCATTGTGGAAGCCACGAATGTTTATGGAGTGTCTCTCTGTCTAAAGAGAGGTACAAATCTACATCAGGGCCAAGAACACTTGTATAGAGTCACAAACTCCCAATGTTGGCAGAAACTTGGAGCACTTCTACTCCATAAAAATACAATGCAAGCTCCGTTTATAATTTTATATTTTCTAGTAGCTACATTTTTTAAACATAAAGTTAATTTTAACAATGTAGTTTATTTAACCTGATATCTGTAAAACATTATGTCAATGAGTAATTAATATAAAATTATCAATGAAATAATTTACCATTTTTTATACTGTCTTCAAAAATCTGATGAGTATTTCATACTCACTGATATCTCCAATTGGTTGCTAAACTTTCAATGGTTAAAGTGAAATGTAGTCCTACCAAAACAATAAAGTATGTTTAACAGAAAAATATATTTTACACTGTTTTGGTTTTTAAATTTAAATTTTTCCTCCAAGTTTATTGAAGTATAATTGGCAAATAAAACTATATATATTTAAATTGTACAATGTGATGATCTGCTATTTATATATATGGAAATGATTACCACAATCAAGTTAATTAACACATCCATCACCTCACATAATTACAATTTTTTAATAGAATACTTGAGATGTATTCTCTTAGCAAATTTCAAGTAGACAATACAGTACTATTTACTATGTCACCAAGATGTACATTACTTCCTTAAGACCTATTCACTTTATAATTAAAAGTTTGTACCCTTTAAACAACATCTCCCCATTTTCCCTACCTCCCAAAAACCACCATTCTACTCTGTTTCTATATAAGTTCAATTTTTTTGGTTTTTAGATTCCACAAATAAGTGATGCAATACTTGCCTTTCTCTGTCTGGCTTATTCACTTTAGCATAATATCCTCCTGGTTCATCCACGTTGTCAGAGATGACAACATTTCCTTCTTTTTGTGGCTGAAAAATATTCCATTATATATGTGATGGATAAAAGAAGATGTGATACACACCATCTTCTTTACCCATTCACTTATCAGCAGACACTTAGGTTGTTTCCATATCTTAGCTATTGTTAATAGTACTGCAATGAACATAAAAGTGCAGCTATCTCTTCAAGATACTTATTTTGTTTCCTTCATATATGTATAACCTTAATTAAAATTTAAAAATTAGTTTCTTAGTTGCACTAGCCACATTTCTAGTACTCAGCAGCTACATGAGGCTAGGCTACCATACTGTACAGTGAAGCCCTTGAAGTCTTATAATCCAAGGCTACATGGTGCAAGAATCTTGACCAAGGCATCACAGGCTGTGACCCCTGCCAGCAATGAGACCTCCTACTCCTCTTGCAAAATGGCATAGCCGGTTGTCAGCTCAGGTGGTTAGAAAACCCTTCCTTATTTTGAGCTGAAAGCTGCTGCCCTGTCATTTCCATTTTCAGATCCTAGTTTTGTCTTCCACAAAATCTGTTCCTCCTGGTGGGGGGAGGGGATGATGGAAAAAGCTCACATAGCCTCTAGAGGCCAGACAGGCTTAGTGGATCTCCTGAGGTCTCCTCCCTACAGAATGCATCTGCCTGCCCAAAGGGCATCGCGTCCGTTTAAGAGGAGTCAAGCTTTATGAGAGAGCCTCTTTCCTACCTCTGTCCCCACGAGGACAGAGAGGAGGGTAGACAAGAAGAGCAGTTAATAACAGTTTTTCCCTGAGGCAAAGGGGATCTGCTCTTTCTTTCTCTGCTTCCACCATACATATAGCTGCAGAGTGGTGACCCTCAAATGCTGCAGAAAAAGAGCCCTCATACAACTGAGCCCTGAGTACTTGGCACTAAAACTTTGTCAGAGGAAGCAGTTTTGGAAGAAAGATGAACAGAGTAGGGTAAAACAGTTAAAATTTAATACATATATAAATATTAGTTTTGCATAAATGGAGTCAAATGCTGTTATCATAGATGCCTTCCCTGCTCTCATATCAGCATCCTCACCCCATTCGCACATGCCCACCCTGGTAACTCAATTTAAGATCACAGCATGTGTCCTAAATTTTCCTCTGAATTTACATAATCTAGTGCAGCCTTTATCATGCTAACAGAGTTTGAGCAGCTTGTCACGGTTCATTTAACAAAACTAAGACCTTATACACACTTTCCTGCACCTTGCTTTTCTCACCTCTCTTTCAGCTCTCTATGGAAAAGCCAACCTCCTCTGAAACACACCCTGAGCCCAGGTCTGCACTCAGTTTGGAGGGCTGGCAGGAGACAAAGGGCAAGATAGCTGGTAGGTGTACACCTGCCAGCTACATACATACACATGTGCACACTCCGCACACTCTGGAGTTCTGTTCAATCCTAGCCACCAAAGCAGGACTGGCTCACTTGGAAAAACAGGGTTGGGACCACGAGGAGTCCTCAGGCCTGGAGGCAGCTGGAAGTGATTCTGCAAACATCAGCCTGGCTGCCTCCATGAACTGGCAGAGAGGAAGGAACAAAACCCTTCCTGCTCCAGGCTTGCCCTACACCTGCACCCACAGAGCACTCGCCTTTAGTGCTCTGTATTGCCAGCACACACGCATGTTCTCCCCACCCCCAAGGTTGAGAGAGAAAGCCCATAATTGGAAACCTTACAGGTTTGCAGGTGTGAATGGAGTTCTTTACACCAGGTTGAAAGAAGCAATTATGCACTCATTTACCTTTGGAAGCCTTCAGTTGCTACCCATTACTTTGCTCACTTCTCTTCTTCCATCCCTGCCCTCTGCCCCAGACCCAAGCAGCATGATGCACCCCCAAGAACCCAGATCTGCCCTTCAGCACCACAGTCCTCGGGAAAGGAGTGGGAACTGTTACCCAAAATATTTCATGCATTTGTGCCTGAAGTACCACCGCAAATCGTGGGGAAATGTTTCCTTCACCCATTTTTAATTGCTGCAGGTTGTAATGACATTTTTTTAAAAATAAATACTTAACCACCTTCTCTTAGATTTTTCAGGTCCAAGGAGGATGGTGATGTAAAGCTTTCAGTCAATAGCTTAGTTTTTTCTGGGGGTCATTTTTTTTTTTTCTTTCAGCTTATTGTTTATGGTTTAAACTTTTTGCACTCTGGTGCTTGGCCTGATTTCCTTGAGAAGATAATTAAGAAAAAGAGTGTATATTTTCAGACATTTTTTACCATTGGGCTGGAGGCATTAGAAGTGTTTGGGGGAGAGAGGGAAATATGATATAAAAAAACAAACATTGTTACATGCAAAACCAAAACCCCAAAATAAGATCTCATATTTCCCTAAAGTGCATTAAGGTGTTATTCTTGGCATCTGAGCCAGCACAACCTATTATTCCAACAGTCAGTGGATTCTGTTAGGCAAATAGCTAAATGACAGGACCCTTGTGTGTATACAAATTATCATAGAGCTTGTCTATGACCAAATGATCCTATAATTGAAATGGGATCAGGATTCTCCAAAGTATGTGTGCCCTACAGCTGACCCAATCTTGTTACACATCTGCAGGCCTGTAAGACAAATGGGATCAAGAATGAGAGCCAAAATAAAAAATGAAAGAAAAAAGAAACACTGCTTCTGTTATATATAAAGAAGTTAGTGTTTAACTGGACAAGGGTCATGAATTACAGCCTTCAAAATAAAATAGAGGGGAAAAAATAATAAAACTTTCTCCATGAGTGACTCTTCCTACCCTTGAAGACAATGATAATGAAACTGACAAATATACCTTGGAGGCTGGCTTCAAGAATCAAATCGATTTATTTAATAATTTAGGAATCACTTCCAGCCATCTCTCCCATTAAAATCTAAGGGCCATTGTATTCTCTATTTCCTCGGTTCCTTTCCCTTCTCTTAGTTATGCCTCACTGGCTTTAATAAATAAGTAATATGGAGGGAAAAAACACTTATCTGGAGTGCCTTGTCTTTGCCCTCACCCTGCAGGGCTCTCTGATTCTTGTCTACCTGGAAATAAATGGAGTCGGGAACAATCTTTTCTCTGGGGCAGTAGGGTTGGAGGCAAGTGTGCTCTCAACAGCCCTGAGCCCAGAGCACTGCTGGAGCCCAAAGAACTGCAGAATAAATGGCACGTTAAGACAAGCTCGGAAAGGCAAGGGCCCATTCCAAAGTCAGAGTGTGTGTGTGCAGGTGACTTTCCAGCTAGTAAATGGCAAGAAACCACAGTGACTAGTAGGGGGATTTCAAAAGCATCAAAGTACACTGTGATCATTTGTAGTTTATTGCTCAAAAGCAAGGGCTGCTGAACCCAGCCACAGCTATATTTCCTCCTGATGCTTTGAAGAAAATGGGAAAGAGATTGCTATTATACGGTAGGTCTCAGAAAGCAAACTTGCTGATGGGGCGGGATTGTGGAGCCACTCAACTCCAGGCCCTCTACTCTCCCACATTGGGCAAGCATGCTTCCCCTCACCCTGAGGCCTGAGGGAACTGAGAGCCCCCAAAGCCACTGCCATCTGGAGTGGGTAAGACCTCACTCCCCAAAGGAGCCACCCAAATAATGGCACAGAAACCACAACTGGCCATTGACCATGCAGAATTCATCCACCACCAACACCCTCAGCCTCCAGGACAAAACCTAAGCCTGTTGGCATGACCAGCATCCATGCCCCAGCTTCCGCCTGTCCCCCAACAAGTCACCTCTCAGAGCCTCTCTCCTTACACCAGCTGCTTCTGCTGTTTGCAAGTCCTTTTCCAGGCTCTTGCAGGGTTCCTCCCAGGTGGAAAGCCTGCCCCTCTACACTTCACCTACCTCCCTTTCTAGTAAGCTAAATCATTTTTTACCCTGTAAGGCTTGGTTTAGGCAAAGAAAACACCCACATACACCCAGGAATCTCTTCACACTGAATTCTTGCCACTTACCACCTGATAATGTAATTATCTGCATGCCTTCTTGGTTTGTATCCCCAGACCTAGCATGTGCCCTGCACATACAGTAGGTGCTTAACAAATATGTGTTACCTGAATGTTGAAGGAAGCTGAGCTGGCCCACTGCTGCTAGTATGGATTTTTCAGTTGAGGGAAAGAGAAGGAAAGAGAGTGCTGGAGTGCTCTGTCTCCCCTGGAAACCAGTATTTAACTCTTCACCCAGCTGCTGTTGTGAAGGTAATTTATCCCTGCCAGAAAATCACAGGCACCAAGCCACGTAGCAACTTCTCTCCTTCCACCAAATTAATGATGATTCTGGTGTTAATTCCATAAATAATTCATGAAGTCAAATATGAAGTGTCTCAGCCCCCACCACGCTTACTGTGCAGCTTTACTAACAGGAGAAATTTAAACACAAATCTAGAAGCCTCTTTGGTTTGCAGGAAGTTCCAATAAAGCTAAGTACATGTTAAATTTAGCCAAATGCCCTTTATGACATAAATACTCATTGAGTACCCTGTCCATGCTAGGCATGGGACTGGGTGAAACTGAATAAAGAACACGGTCTCTGTAATAGAGGACACAGTCTCTCCCCTACAACCTAATGGAAGTAGCCAGGAAACATCACAGAGCATTAAGCACAGACAACAAAGTGAGGTTGTACAACACAGTGCTTAAGCCTCTGTTCTCTGAAGTCAAGCAGTCCTGGGTTCTAACCCAACTTTCTCAGTCTGTAAACTTAAATCAGTTCATCTCTCTCTAAGTATCGGGCTCCTCATTTGTTAAGTGGGTACAATGACAATAATAGTATCCACCTCACAGGGTTGGCTTACAGAAGGAAGTCAATTAATGGCAGGGACTAACATTAATACCATGATATATAACATACTCAGCAAGCTTCTTGGAGAAAATAAGTTCCAAAGGATGTCCAGGGGAGGGTATGAAAGATGTAGAGAAAGATCAGCTACATAATTTTCAGGGCCCAATGCAAAATGACAATATAGGTCTCCTTTTTCAAAAAGTATTAAGATTTTCAAGATGGTGATAACAAAGCTTAAAAGCAAGTGCAGAGTTCTTGTAAGCAAATGGTGCTGGGCAAACGCACAGGTCCTAAGCCCATGAAGCTGGCCCTGGGAGAAGGTATGTTTCCCCCCAATTTCCAACACATGACTGATACTTGGGCTGCAGAAGTGGTGGTTTGGGCTTACTAGGAGCTGAGCTCAAAGTGTCAGTACGAATTACAGGTGTATCTGACTAAAGTACAGCCTCAGAAGTAACCTTGCAGGGAGCAAGATGCTCTTGGCTGTTGTACTGGGTTGTGTGAACACATGTAAATGATGTCACTGATCCCCCCACTCCTCCAGTGCTGTGGACAGACAAAAGAATGAATGTGGCTACTTTCTCAGGTCCCTTAACTAGTCTGGGATTCCTAAAAGGCGTCAGTGGGATTCCTGTGGTCTGAAAACCAGCCCAGGCACTCACTCAGGCAAAGTCAACTCTCACCTCTGGACATCTGAGTTCCTCACCTGTGAATTGCAGAGACTAGACTCTCTACTGATCTCCAGGTTCTTCGCGATTGAGTATTCTATTTCTGTGCAATAGCAGCAGGAGGAAGAAAATAAAAGTCTGCAAAGCCAGAGTAAAGTAATAATAATTTTAAAACAAGCTACATACCTGCTGACTTTTTAATATCCCATTTCTGGTATGGAAAAAAAACATATTATGCAAAATAAAATGCTCTTGAAAACTCTCATAACATCCCTGTGTGCATTTCATTTAGCAGGTGTGGTATATTTCATGTCTTTAGACTTTGTGTAATAAGGGCTCTGAAGTCCAATCACTAATAACTCTCTATTTAGACCATTTGGAATGGGGAGCATATTCTCGTATTTTCTGTGCATCACTGGCTGGTCTTATCACTTAGAACATTTGCATAGAGTCAAACAATTATCCCCAGAAGGTGCATTATTTGCTCCTGCTTTTCCTCACCTGAAGTTGCCATCCTTCAAACCCCTTTCTTGGAGTCATCTCTCTGACTCACAACTGAAACCATCCACTAACCAATACACTGCAGGAATTCAGGTGGACCCAAAACCTGCCCGCACCTGTGGCCCTATTCTCTGGAAACTTACCTAAGGAATCTAGCATCTTAGAATGTTGGTTCTTAGACTGTAGTGTACATGGCAATTATACAGATCACTTGTTAGACATGATTGCTGAACACAACTCCCAGAGTTTCTGATTCAGTAGGTCTGGGGTGGGGCCTCAATATTCGCAATCCTAACAAATTCCCAGTGGTGTTGATGCTGCTAGTCCCGGAACCATGTTTTGAGAACCATTCCATTTAAGAGTATAGCAGTTCCTTCTTATCTACAGGGGATACATTCCAAGACCCCCAGTGGATGCCTGAAACTGCAAATAGCACTATATATACAGGTAACCTCTATATAACACGGTTGTTAGGTTCCTAACAAATACCTTGTTATGCGAATCCATGTCATACGAAACAAAGAACTAGTAGAAAAAGGGGTTAGGTTCCAAAAATTTTTTTAAACATACTATTATATTTTCATGATTAAGAGAAATATCTTTATTAAAGCAATTTTCATCAAAAGTATTACATATTAATATGAAATAAGTAATGTTTTCTTCATCATCAATACTAAGCTCCATTAACTGAATGTGTTTTCCTTTTGACAAGATATTCTCATCCTCTGAACTTGCTTCAGCATTATCTTGATTTCTATGCTCTACTTTTTGCGAAAAATCTGTGTTTTTAGATTGCTTGATTTTAGCTGAGAGATCTTTATAAATTTTGTTATACAGTGATAAGCACTTTTGAAGTTCTCTTTCAAACTTTGTGCTTCTTTCAGTGCAAGGATCTTCATTTAAGAAATGTGACTAACTGTTCAGCTAAGTCTAGGCCTTTCTTTATGCTTTTTAGAGCAAACTGTTTAACTTCTTCGTTTTCATCAGTGCTATCATCTCCTAAGTTATCTTGGCACATTCCAGATGTCATTTTCACCAAAATTGCTTCATCAGTTTCTTCTTCTACCAGCAATTCTTGGATATCTTCTACAGTCATATCATGTTAGAGCAAAACCATATTATAGAAGTACCATGTTACATGGAAGATACCTGTACTATGATTTTTCCTATATAAAGTTTAATTTATAAATTAGTCACAGTAAGAGATTAAGAACAATCACTAATAATAAATTGGAACAATTATGAAAATATGCTGTAATAAAAATATGAAAATGTGGTCTCTCGAAATATCTTATTTTGCACTCACTTTTTACTTAAAGGAAACATTTTACAGCTTCTTTTTGGCATATCTAACTTGCCAGCATTACTATTCTTGTGCTTTGGGGCCATTATTATATAAAATAAGGGTTATTTGAACATAATCACTGTAATACTTTGACAGACCTCATAACCTAGATGGCTACTAACAGAAGGGGAGCGTCTACAGCATGGATACACTGGACAAAGGGATAATTCACATCCAGTGTGGGACAGAACAGGACTGTTTAAGATTTCATCAAACTGCTAAGAATGGTGCACAATTTATAATTTATGAATTGTTTATTTCTGGAATTTTCCATTTAATGTTTTCAGAATGAAGCTGACTATGGGTAACTAAACCCACGAAAATGAAACCTTGAATAAATGCAGATTATTGTAAGTAATAGCAAGTTTCTAGTGACTCAATTTCGAAAATAAGATCATGTGCATAATGAATGGAGGGAAAGGCATCAGAAATTCTCAAAGGATGGGCCTCCTCTTAAGGGGCAGTCACTATCTCCTAACTAAGTTTCCACCTCTGCATAAAGAGATGGGTGTTTTCCTGTGGCCATTCATTTCTGGGTTGGGTTGGGGGTTGGGGATAGACTCAGCAGAGAGAACCAACCACTCACTGCTCACAGAAAGTGCTCAGTCCAAGGGTGTTCCAAGTGTGAACATCTTTCTCATGTGGACTTGAGCCTGGGCTGGAGTCTAACTTGGAGAGAGGAAGGTGGAAGGGAGAGAACACACACACATATGGTAACATCGACCGTGTATCCTGGTCCAGACCTACGGTGGCCTGATGTGCTTGTCATGTCCAGGCCTGAAGAGGGGTTGAAAACTTTGATGCCACGAGGGTAGCATGTGATCAATGCATGAATCAAATAATGTCACTTGTGTCCTTCTGAAGGGTGCCCTACTTCCTACAGGCTTTCAGCTTCAAAACTTCTTTGAAAATACTGCACAAGCTAAACACAAGTATTAGCAGGCTGGGCTCTGTCTTCAGGGATGCCAATTTGGGATTCCCCTCCCTAAAGTAATAATAGTATTGGCTGAAATGTATTAGCCACCTACTCCATGACAGGCACTTTTATAATTATCCCCATTTTACAATTGGGAAACCTAAGACAAGGGCAAAGCAAGTGACTTGCCCTCAAATTATGCAGCTAATAAAGAGCCGAGCTGGGATTTAGATCCAGCAGGGTGGTCACACAGCGACACAGCAGAGGCTCCTGAAGTAAAGGCCACTGCTGTGGTCAGGGAGTGGCATTTCTCCTAAAGGCAGCTAGGCCAAATTTCCCTGGAAGAAACCAGAATTTGTCAGGTGGTCTTAAATAAGACAAACATAATTTATCACCCAAACTGGGATACTTTTCAGAATAAAAACTGACACTATTAGTAGCTATGCTGGGACAATAGGTGTAAGCCAAGACAGTTCCCAGTAAACCCCAGAAGTCTTAGAGGCCCCACCATATGTCAATCTGGTGAGACTAAAGCCTGAAGAGGGTTCCTGCCACTCTGAATACAGGAGATAAAGAGAGAGTAGATGGGAGCTGAAAGGGAAGATGAGTAAACCATGGTTTAGATCATCTAGTTGGTGATGATGGATGTTTTTCCTCCATTTCTGCCTGTTTTTTGTTTGTTTGTTTGTTTTTCATCCACAAACTCTAGTAAAGACTTGTTAAATGTGCCCCCCCCATTGTTAAATGCCCCACCACCACCACCACCACCACCACCACCAATAGTTAGGTAGAAATAACCAAGAGGGAGAAGAGAGTATGAAGCAAGGTTCAGCCTTCCCTTTCTCCCACCATAGAAACTCTTCCCACTGTTATTATCCTTGGAGGGTCTGGTCTGAGAGGGGAAATTTTACCTAAAATTACAATTTCCCCTTTAAAGTTCCTATAGCAAGGTCCTCATTCAGGAATTTATGACTCTAGACTCAAATACCTTGATCATTTTCAAAGAGCCCTCACATGCCTCTCATTCTGCCCTCACACCAGTATAGGAGATAAGTTATACTACCTCATTCTGTACACGGGGCCCAACAAGAGCAGTGACAGTAGCCAATGCTGAAATTGAGGTAATCAAGCCTGATGAAAAGCCGGCTTGATCGGGCTGGGTCTGTTAACTGGGAATAATTACCATCTTGTTCCTTTAGGATCCTGCACGGTGACCACTGGGTGGTTCCTCTTGAGTAAATAAAATGACTGAGGAAGCATTTTACTTTGTGTGGAATTAGCTTTAAGCAGCAGGTTGACACAAGTGAGCAACCCCTGGGTCGTGCCTGGTTCTGGCTCATCTCTCTTCCCTACGCAGCTGCCAGCAGATGTCCTTCCCACAGCAGCCCCAGCCATCCAGATGGCATGGAGAGTTTAACTGCCATTGTTAGCACTGATGGTGCATTCCAAAAGAACAGCGAAAATCAACCAGCAGAGAAAATATCTCTTCTCTCTGAGGAGCTACCTACTGCCTGTTTAATACCAATGAGCATCACATCTCACTATGCAGCTTTTCCCATATATGTCTGAGGGAAAGGACTGAAAGCCCATTCTTGCTTTGAAAACATTTGGAAGCCATTAAGAAGGGTGCTCTTGTCACTCACTGGGCCAGCCCTGAAGAAAAAACATTAGTCTCAAAGACCAATAAGACTGATAAGACCAAGTATTGGTAAATATGTGGTATATTAGGACTCATATTCTGGTGAAAGGCCTGTAAATTGGAACAACCACTTTGGAAACCTGTAAAACATCACCTAGGAAAGTTTAAGGCATCCATCTCCTGTGAGCCTGCAATTCCACTCTGTGGTATGTGCCCTACAGAAATGCATGCCCATATGTGCCAGAATGCACAGACTAGAATGTTCATACTAGTGTGGTTCATAATTACCACAAACTCGAAACAACCCAAATGGTCATCAACTGTAGAATGGATAAATAAGTTGTGATAAAGACATCAATACCTTTACCATTGTTATTACACAGCAATAAAAATGTCATAATCTTGAGCAAAAAAAGAAATGGACCAAAGAACATGTATAATATGATTCCATTTTGATAATGTTCAAAATCATTAAAATATCAAAACATCCAACACCATCCATTGTTTTAGGATGCATTTGAGTGTAACAAACATTAGCAAAATCAAGGAGATTATTACTAAAAGTCAGTTATAGTGAGGGTATGTCTGAGGGAAGGAAGGAATTGTGATGAGATGGGGGTTTGGGGTCATATATGAGGTATAAGCAATATTCCATTTCTTGACTTGAGGGAGGTAGCTACCCAGGTTTTCACTGAATATGTATGCTTTAAATTTTCTGTTGCTATGTTATAATTCATACACACACACACACAAAAAGAAAACTTTAAAAGAAAAAAAAAAAGGTACATCCTCAGGCCTAATGGCAGCTGCCCCTACTGCAGCCAAGGTTCAGAAGTGGTGTATTTCGTGGGTAGGAGGAGAGGATGGCATAAAAGGGAAACATGAGCTGTGGCCTCAAATGAGTTGTACCCACATCCCTTCAGGAATTTTTCTAAGTTTTATTCATGAGTTGTTAACCATTTTGTTTAGCAAATCGGTTTATCCCAATGACCTCCGTGGAAGTGGCAGATGGTGCTAAAGAAACCCCTCTAAACAGAGCCGAAGTCTGTTTGCTCACCCGCTGGTCAAGCAAGAATGCAGTTCCCAGGGCTCAGAGCTGGTCTGAGATGCTGAGGACGGGAGGGAGAGGAAGGTTGTGTCAGCAGCAGGCAGGATCTGTGCGGATGCATATAAACATGGCCTTCAAGCAAATAGCAGCCCAGAACTGAGCCTTTTCTGAGAAAGCCTTGCAAATGCACACAAATATTAAAGCCTGGGAAACCTGAACTGCTACATTTAATCTCTGGGCAAGAACCAGGGGTTTGCAGAAGAAAGAAGCATGTAGAGCATGAATTGGCATGAAAATCTAGCCAGGAATTGTATGAGAGTAAGGATAAGAGCCAAGAGGCTAGAACTCCTAGCTCCCCCATGTTGTCAATAGTCCCATCTGGTCCTTCAACTACAGGAGAGAGAGTCTGCAAATCAGGGTCTTTTCAAGACCCTGACAATTCCTCTGAAAAGGAAAAGCCATAGCAGACATTTGCAGCAGCATCTTAAGTCCTGACTGGGACAGGGGAGAAGTGAGAAAGTAACAAGATATAGTTCTATTTATTATTTTGTGAAATGCATAATGGTATTATTCATTGATCAGGTTAAAAGGTGGTTTTTTCCTCTGCTGTCTAATGTTAGTGACAACCCAACTTAGTAAAAGAGAACACTGTAGGAGTCCCTGGGTCTGTACTTTGAAATGACATTTTGCATCTCTTACCTTTTTTAATTTGAAGATGTTTAGACTTTCGTAATCTAACAAAGGCCTCTCCACAGTTCCTGGAAGACATTATCAAGGACTTCAGAAGCTGTTTCTAATTTGCTGCTTTGAAAGAATTGCCCCAAGTATAATGATATTTCTAAGCCCAAGATTTCAGGAATCTATTCCAATTCAAAAATGACTATAAGAAATAGATTAAATATAACTCTCTACTAATTCACCAAATATTTATTAAATGTTGACTCGATGCCAGGCCTAGAGCTGCGCTCTGTGACTGACACTGGAGGTTACTGTCTTGTGGGGAAGGAGGATGATGAGAACACAACAGGATTTGAGGTGGTGAGAGGTCTGAAGCAGGCAGTGCAGGAAATTCTGGGAACACATGGAAGAAGTTTTTTTCCAGGCTTGGGGGTCTCAGAAGGCTGCTGAGGGGAAGTGACATACAAACCAAGATGTGGAGGATGAGCAGAAGTTGGCCAGGTAAATGGCAGAGGAGAGCAATGTCCTAAGCAAAGGGAACAGCATATGAAAAGGCCCAGAGTTAAGCATAAGATGAAGCACTCGAGATACATAGTGTGGAACTGAAGAATGGTAAGGAATGAGGCCCTGGAGCAGGAAGCATCAGATCATAAGTGGTCTCAAGGCCATTTGAAGGAGTTAAACTTTGTTTTAAGCTTATGGGAATCTCTAATGAGTTATGAGCAGATTCTGAGTTATTACTTTGGCTACTGTGTAGAGCCTGGAGCAGAAGAAAACAAAAGATAAGCATAGGAAGATGAGCTGGGAAACCACCTCAGAATCTTGATATGGGATGATGGTGAGCCACACCAGGAAGTGAGGGTGGTATGGAAATATTGGTGGGGGGGTGGGAATGAGGGAGGCTTGATGGTTCTTAGAAAATGAAAGAGGAAGGACTTATACCTATTACATAACTTTGCTTCAGAGTAGAAAGGAAACACTTCAGAACACAGAGCATTAATTCTAATATAAGCAATTGATCATTTTAAGTGTGATTGTGCACCTACTGTGTATTAGGCATGGACCAATGCTAGGGATTCAGTGATGCCAATAAGATGCTCAGCAAGCATGCCAGCATGGCACCATCCCAGCCTAACAGGAATGGGCTCCAAGGTCAGACTGGTCTGGGTTCAAATTCTGGCTCCACTAACTCTCTATGTAACCAAGGATAAACATTTCATCTCTCTAAACTCATTTTCCTATTTATAAAGTAGGAGAACAGTGCCTGCCTTCTAGATTTATTGGGAAAAATTAAAGAGTCTAGCTCAGTTCAGGCTCAAAAGGGTTGTTCCATAAATGGCAGCTATTGTTATTACTGGTAATGGTGGTAGTAAACTTTTTAGTATTGCTTCCATAGTTTAATTCTGCAAATCCTGTATTACCGTAGCTGGTGAATCCTATGCAGACATATAAATATTGTTGCTTGCATTTTTCCTGTAGTTGCTGTGCAAGTGAAAGTCAATGATGTGTTCCCAAGTGCCCAGCTGACAACATAGTACAGTTCAAAAGAACATTGATCAGACACAAGCAAGGGGACACAGTGAGATCTCACCAGCATCAGTATGGTCACTTGAACATGATGATGATGAAAGTGATGATGATATATTTGAAATATACATAACTCTTTCCTCTCAGATTCCATACCCCAAAAGATACACAAATGGGTCTGAGCAGCTTCTCTGAGTCAGGCTATATACTGACAACAGGAAGATTAAGGGCATACCCTGGATTGCACAAAATGTTCCACACATGGAATTAAAACATTCTCCAGGAACATGTTGCTGAGAGCTGACCTAAATGCTGTTGCCTAGGCAGCTGAGCATCCAATGATGGACTGTGGAGCAGGAACTAGGAAAACAGATCAAGAAAAGTGGCATTGTTACAGAAACAGGGGAGTCCAAAAATCCCCAGAGTTTGCTGCTGGGGGATGGCGAGAAGTAAGCAGCTTTTCAAATGCTTCCACATGCCTGAGGCTGGTGGCTACTGTCTTTCTTATGCAAATGGATTTAATGCATCCAAAGCCTCAGGCAGATGGGAGGAGTCTTGAACCAGGGGACGGTATGGAAAGCACACAGAGCCTACGTAAGGTTCTGTGAATGGTCAGAACTGTTTGCAACGCCCACTGCATCAGATGACGCAGTCAGGGATATATAAGCAGCTGCAGACATTTTAGCGGGGTCTCTCAAGCTCTCGTTCGGGCTCTGGCTCTCACTGGCACTCTGGCTCTCGCTCTGGCGCTCTGACTCGGACTCTCTCTGGCTCTCGCTCGTGCTCTCACTCTGAGACTCTCGCGCTCTGACTCGGGCTCTCACTCTAGCTCTCGGGCTCTCTCGCTCTCATTCTCTCGTGTGTGCTCCCTCCACATGGCTTGGTGAAGGGGTCTCCAGGCTGCTTTAAGAGGCTCTCGCCATGCAGTTTTGAGAAGGAGAGAAGATCCACGCGGTTTGCAAGAAGAAGGCAGTTTTGCAAGGAGGCTGAGAATCCAGGTGGTTCTGCATTGAGAGCTGGAGGGCACCACAGCACAGAAAGGACCTCCCCAATCAGATTGAATGATTGGCAGCTGCTGGTAAAGCTGAACTGTGTTTGGAAAGTAGGGAAACGGTTTCTCTGACTTTCCTAAAACTAGCCTGGTTTGGAAGGGGGGGAGGCAAGGATATGTGTTTGTGGGTATTTTAAAGAGCATGAGACTTAACAACAGAATCCGCAAATAACTAAATCTATATAACTGTTAAATAAACAATTCTTTTTCTTTTCACCAAACTCTGGTATTGAGAGTTATAATTTTGGCGGCGGGCAATCGGGCCCCTAACTAAAGAGCCCGTGGGTTTGTTTTCAACTGGAGCAGCCCAGGGGTTCTGTAACAGCATGACATCTGGGAGACTGAAAAACAGAATGAGGTCAGAGCTGCAACTGCTCCCCACTAAACTGACCAGGAGTTGTGTCAAAACTTCTCCTTGGCTTTGCTATCTGGTTCTTTAATTTTTTTTTTTTTTTTTTTTTTAATTTGGCCAACAACAAGTCAAAATGGAATCATCCTTGTATGCTCCAACATTGAAGCAAATCAATCTACAACTCAACCCCTTGGGGATGAAACTTTATGGAGGATGGATGTAATAATAGCAGTGTAGTAGAGAAATATTTTAAGATTTTAACCAAGGTTCTCATGCCCTGACATACCCTCATTCTCTCTACCCAGCCCTCTCTCACCAGGCAGATGCTTCAGAATCCCACACTTAGTTCCTCAGGAAATGGATGGCACAGCAGAAATGCTGAGAGAAAGAAAAAGTCAATTCTTGATTTGAACGTTTCAAATTTGAAACTCACAGCTGAGTTTAAGACAAAGCTTTTGCATTCCAAACCTCAGGAGAAAGCTATTGTCCTAACAGTCGCACCGAAAATGTGTGCTGGCAAAGGGTAGGTGAAGGTCACAAGACATGGGGTGTATTGTCACAACAGCTCCAGGCAGGAGCAATGAAAGGTCCAATGAAGACCCCACAGATATTCTGTAGGTTGAAAACTTTTCCAAGGGGAACCCACACAGTGGTCAGGTAGAGGCCTGGGTGGCTGGGTAGGGACTGTAGGCAGCCAGACCAAGGGAGCCTTTCAGTGCTCCCAGCATTATGTGGGGAACAGCCACATTTTCCATGTATCCAAGAAAAGAGCAGTAGTAACAATGTAAAAGACAGATCTGAAGAGGCCCTGCAGATGGAAGGAGAAAAACACAGCCTCCATCTTTGCTGACAGAAGCCCACAGGGCTGGTGGGAATGTGGAAGGGGGAGCAGGCTTGAGGTGGCAGTGACCAGTGACCAGATCTCCCCCAGGATCCCAAGTGAATTGAGATGCTGAAACAATGGAGATAAAATTTTCTGGCAATCTGAATAGTGGCTTAAAAAAATAAGCCATAAATATATATTTTTTTACCTTGTTGCCCACCTGACTGAGTGGAATCACTGTCATTAATAGTAAGTATCACAGTTCCCCTTTGTAAATCACCTACTATGTGCAAGCCATTGAAGGTGGCACATAGTACCAAGCACTTTATAAAAATTGTCCTACATATTCCTCTCAATAAAACTCTGAGGCGGCACATTATTCTCTCACTTTTACAAATAAGAAAACCAAAGTAGAGACTAACTGGTAAGTACTTTGCCTAAAACCTCAGGGCTGTTAAAAGGCAGACCCAGGATTTTACCCAGGTCTTTCTCTCCACTGAGGCACAGCCAAGTGGCTTATGTACAAATAATGAACCTTGGACAACCGTTAGCAGCAGCGCTGGGAGAAGTAGGTGCTAAAATTTCATATCACACAGGGAGGCACACTGCCAAGGCTGTGCGTCCAGCCCTCACCCAAGTCATTGTGTTCACTTCCCTGTGGTCCAGCACTCTCCAGGATCAGCCATGGGTCTCCCATAAGTCTTCATGCCTGCCTGCGAGTAACACCTGCACATGCTAAGCCAAGTCTGGAAGGAGTTAGGCCTGCAAACCTCCTGATATCCCCAAGTCCCACCAACCCAGGCACCAGGAAGGACAGACTCAACTGGAGTCTTGTTTATGTTTTAAGAGATATCACAAATCTTTGCTCAATGTGCACTTAAAAATGATTTATTATTTGCTCAATGGGCTGATCACTCCCTGCACTATTTGATTCTAGGCCTCTCATCCTGCCTGGTGGAACTGACAGCAGGAGGGAAGGAGCTTTTTCAATCTTGTGAATAAATAATACTGTAAGTAACAGATTTGAGCTAAACAGGGAGTTTTGCCTCAGACAGAGTCATTTGTAAGTAACCATGAGCTTCCATGATGCATATCCTCTCCTCACAAAGTAGTATTCCAATCAGGAAGTGGTTTCCCTCACACAGGGACAGTGGAGGGCCATCTGAAGGTTGCAATTCAGGCTGCATGATTTCAGTATTTAATTGTCACTATATCTAACAGTAAATCCCTTATCTTCCAAATTAAATCCTCCCTTTTAAATCCTAAAATCAATATCTTAAATTCCTTTTCTTTCTTTTTTTTTTTTTCTTCCATTCCCTACCCCTCAAAATCCATACTATGTTGATTCTTCCTTCTCAGTAATCCCCAGAAGTATGCCTTCCCTGTTCCCTACTTAAACCCTAGGCCCTGGCTGGTTTAGCTCAGTGGATTGAGCGTCGGCCTGCGAGCTAAGTGTCGCTGGTTCGATCTTCCAGTCAGGGCACATCAGAGAAGGAAAACTCTGACTCCAAAAAACCTCCGCTGCCTTGCGGCATACCTCTTCAGGGGAAAGGCTAAGGGAGTAAACCCCGACAGAAAATCCGGAGCCGGAGTCCCTAAGGCGGTTTGACGTTGTAGTCAACACCGGCAACTCCTGCGGCGCACCTGAAGCCAAGCTGTATTGACTCCGTCTTTCCCTTGGACCCTTCAGCTGCGAAGAGAGGGGGGGTCTGCTGCATGGGCAACAGCAGACCTTCCATATCACCCTGCCCAGGCTCTGTAGCTTCAGCGTCATCGCAAGATGTCGATTCAACACGGGAGGAGACAGATACGATGTCACTCCCGAGTCGGACTGCACAGCCATTCTCGGCGGTGCAGATAGACTCTTGAGAAGCTACACCATCGTCTCTCGAGACGGACGGCTGCCGACGACGACGACTTAAACCCTGCATTCAAGTGCAAATCTCACCCTGTGACAATAGATCTGGCTCCTTTGGCTTGTTCCTCCCAAGTTCCCTGCATCTGTAGTCCTTTCCCTTTCCTTCTTTTGTAGGGCCTATTTTACCTTCCTCTAGGATTATCAAAGCCCAGACAAGCAACCTGTTTCTCAAAATATCAACAGATAAATAATTGGCCATATGCTTCTTCTGAATCAAATTCAATATGATGATTCACCTTTAAAACTACTCTACTCCATCCTACCCTAGACTACAGGTTCATTGTTGGTAAAGGAGATAAAATTTCCTCTGTAATACCAGTAATACCTTGGCTTCCGTTGTGAATGGCAGGTTCTGTCAGCGCAACACAGTACTTGGGATCATACACCTGCTGCCTGAGCCCATACACACTCATTCCTTTTTGGGAGACAACTTTGTTGGTGCCCATCTGCAGGCTGATCGTGGTTTGGTCAAAGGTTTTAGGGTCATAGAGGTGCCTCCTGGTCCCATAGGCAGTCATGCCTGCCTGGCTGGTGCACTTGTTGGTTCACATCTGCAAACCAATGACACTGTGGCCAGCTCTTAACTTCCTTTCATCGAAACGCCGGATCTGTTTCTCTGCATACTTCATGCCAAGGTCAATGGTGGTATGGAAACCCTTGGTTTTAGCCAGACCAGCCAGGGCCACCAATGTTGTCTGAGTCCAGTCATACCAGAAACGTTTGTTGAGCTCCTGCTCTGTGCCATACACATTCTGTGCCTGATGCCAGGATGGACAATGGATCTTCCATAACTCTTCATGCCCATCCACACACAAACACTACACATCCAGTAAGCCTGGTCAGGAAGGGATTCAGTCCTACAAGCCTCCAGACAGATGTTCCTCTACATGCCTGCCTGAACATATGTAGTCTGAAACACAACCATCAGATATCACAGTGTGCAGGAAAACCACCTCCTGATTGTAATATTACCCTTTGTAAGGAGAGGATGTGCATTATGGAAACCGATGGCTGTTTACAAATGAATCTGTTAAGGGATATAAAAATAAAAATAATAAAACACAAGCTCACAATTACAGTGCTGCTGAATGCTGCATGTATCAGGTGCTCCCTCTGTTATCCATTGTTATCATCACCTCTTTCAAGCTCTTAATGAATGTGTGTCTTTTCATGACACATTTCAATCATCTCTCACACCTGAAAGGCTTCCCCAGACTTCACTGGGCTGGGAGAGGGAAACATGGCATCTCTCATGGTTAAGTTATCCCGGGTCCCACTAATGTTTTTACCTAAATTATTGCATCCACCTGAAATGCTAAGTCTTTAGCTCTTGGTATGCTTGAATATACAAAAAGAACTGTCAGCAGTCTATAAATAGGAAGTGTGGTTTGCCTGCGTGTAGGTGTGCAGGGAGCTATTGTGAATCATGTGAGGGAAGCCTTCAAATTTGTGAGAGGAAGAAATGTCTGCTTCTTGCCATCAAGAATGCCACATCTGACTGGTTTTCTCTGAGAGGTTTGTGAGAACATGAGCCAGGACAGTGATAGGGGTAGGCAGGGAGGCAAAGAGATACCCTCAGGGACCTTCGCACAGCACTTGCAGTTCTTTATGCTGAATACTAGTCAGTCACAGGTAATCATTTGAAATAGTTAACTGATGTTCACCAGTATTTCCAATCGCCATATTTTCTACCACTCAGCCAGATGAGAATTCTGCTTTTGTTTCCTCAGGGAAGACCTGACACAGAAGAAAATGAGAGCAATAGTTTGAGAGGAAAAAAAAAAAAGAGTTTTAAGTTTTAAAAGCCTAGGACTTGGGGCATAAACAAAAGATTTGGACTAAAATGTGATCAGTCAGAGCCAGTTTTTCCTGTTTCTGAAAGTTGGATGAAGTTGGCCCAGCTAGAGAAAGGAAAAAGAAGACTCGGATTCAGAAAACTCTGAGCCTCTAAGAACTCTGTCCCCTGCCCCTGCCCAAATAAGCCCACACCAGATATCCCGAGAGCCCTGGGGCCCTGCCTTGTGCTAGGAGAGCCCACCAAGACCACTAAGCACCCACAGCCTGCAAAGGACAGGAGCACATGCCTGCCCTCTGTGAAGGGAGAAGGTCTTGGTCAACTTTGTGAGTTTCCTGCGGCCCCAGAGGGACTAGGGAGCAACAGTCATGCCCATGTTCCAGAGACGGCTGAAAGCAGCTAAAAGAGAAGCAGACTAGGAATGAATATGGTTATGATAGAGTTCCAAGGAGTGATCCAACTGATCAAACCACTAGTCACCAAGTTAAAATGAGAAGTGTATAGGCAGATGACAACCCAGAACCAGATGCTCCCTCTCACTCCTGGGATGACACAAAGCCACTCCACTCACAGCCCAAATTTAGGCCCCTATTCCAGGACAGGGAGGGGCAACTCTGAATTAATTCAGATTAAGTTTCAACCTGTCAGTGTGACAGATACAAATGAGAAATTCTGCAGTGATCGAGGACGCAGAGTAAGCTACATTTCTTAAAAATACTAGTCTATGGTCTGTGATTTGAGCTTGTTACATATTAGTGTGTTTGTTGTTTGTTAATTAATATCAAGTGGAGTCATATTTTACACAAAGCTTAAGTCCTAAAGTTGGCCCACAAAGTGAAAACCAAGGACCAGTGACCCTTGAACAACATGCTCTCAGGTGCTCCCTCAGTTATCTACTGTTACCTTCACCTCTTCAAACTTTTAATGAAAGTCTTTTCATGACACATATCAGTCATTGAGGTATAGGGACACCAACCCCTGTGCAGCCAAAAATTCACATATAAATTTTGACTCCCCCAAAAGTTAACTACTTATAGCCTGTGGCTGACCAGAAACCTTACTGATGATGTAAGCAGTCGATTAACACATATTCTATATGTCATGTATATCATATACTGTATTCTTACAATAAAGTAAGCTAAAGAAATGTTATTAAGAAATTTTTTTTAAATCATAAGGAAACAAAATACATTGCACTTATTTATTTTTAAATCTACATTTAAGTGGACCTGCACAATTCAAATCCATGTTGTTCGACAGTCAGCTGTATATTCACAAGTACTCTGAAAAAATCTCTTGATTTACTTACTATTCAATCCATTGAAAGTGGCCAGCTTTTCCTCCAGCTTTGAAACAGATTGCTGGTTTGTATTTTCTAATCAAGCACCAAATATAGTAATTGGCTTTTGTTTAGAAGTATGTTGTGCCAAAAAATAAAAAATAAGTATTTTCTTTTCAAATACTAAAATCATACACATTGATTTGATCACACAGAGAAACCGAGACCTAGGAAGGGCGAATCCGAGCCGAGTCTTCCCATCAACTTCAGGGTGTACTCTCATGTGTGGAATGGAAGGAGAATCTCCCCACAACTTAAGTTGCCATTTTCTGTTTCTTTGAAAACCACACACTGAATTCACGAGTCCTCTCCATATGTGTTTCATGTGGTCTCTCACCTTTCAACGTAACTTACCTAAGTGGAAAAAAAAATTCTGGAAACTATATGTCTAATGGTAGCTTCATGCCAGCTTGAGGCAAGACCTAGTGTTTCTTTACATCCACCCACAGATTAGTTAGATGTGTTTTCCAGAAGGTTCTAAGGGCGAGTCAGAAGGGTTTAGATCACACAGTGCACAGCTTCATGGTAAATTCCCCATTAGGCCTCTCTTCCCAGGTCTCCCTCCTCACCTCACAGCTGCTGGGTCTCTTCTCACCACCATCTTGATCCAGCATTCCTTCTTAGCTCTCTCTCTCTTTCCTCATCCCTGCCCCTTCCTTCCCACAATTTCTAATTTCTCCACCTTTTGTCTATAGACTTTATCCATTCCAACTTACATCCTCCTGAACGTCAGTCCATTCAACAAAAAGGCCCCTTCACCTACCATAAACCACTCTCTTAAAAGGTAAAGGATTACATGTAATGACTTTCCCCCATTACATGTTGGCTTATTATGACTGAAACCTGAATTTAATTCACTAACTTAACAGCTACTACTTACTAACGAGCTAAATAGCTAAATATAATGAGCTAGATACTTTGTGTTACCCCATTATTTCCTAACATTAACCTCTAAGCATTCTTCAGTTCACAAATAGGGGAATGTAGGGTCAGAGAGATGAAAGTCTGAAATCACCTAGCTCAACCTAAAGTCCATAGGTTTATTCATTACACTATACTACCTTCAGTCTGGAGAGAGTAAAATGGTTTTATTACCTGAATTTCTCTTTGTCCAGGGAAGCCAAATATCAGATTTGTCTAAGCAGCCAAGGAATCAATTATACTCACTGAATATGTGATTAAAATAATTAAAATAATAATATGCTCATGGGGAAAATTCTTTTCATATTTCAATATATTTTGTTTTTAATGGTCAGATCTGCCTGCATAAATGGTGTTTCTTCTTGGTTTCAGAAAGTCTCCTGAAACACAGTGAGCTCTAAGTAACAAAGTTAAGATTGGAAAGAGAAATTCTGCTGTGTCACTTTGAAACCACTAAATGGATTCCCTAATGATTCTGGGCTAGGAGTTTTGAACATCTAAAAACCAAAGGAGACACCAAGTCTGCCAGAAAGAAACCAGCAGGTTGGTAGGTTGGCAACCAGTGTTTGCCTCATGTTGAATGTCGGTGATGATCTTAATAGGAATCACACTGGCAAGTGGTGGGGTTTGCTGGATTCATACCAGTAATGAAGGACATTGAAGAGTCCTTGGCCTCTCTGAGCACTGCTGCCACTCAGAAAACAGACTAACAGCGTCACAGGACTTGCTGCATTACATCAAGGTTTATACTTATCAAAAATTTAGACATTAACCCCTATTTACAACATTTGTTCACAACATACAGCCAAGAACCTTTTTAGTAAATCACCTGAGATAAGCTGTCTGGCCCCAAATAAAAGATGTTTGCCAATTTCTTAGTAAGGTAAAAGAAGAGCTCTTTATCAGAAGCATATTAGCATATTTTGCCTCATTATTAACTTCACTGCAGCATTAATTTGTCTAATTATCACATTTGGAATTCAACATGGTATCTAATTAATTCACAACCTGAAAAACAAATCCAGAATTATAAAGCACACAACATGCTTCTGCTTTAGCATTCCTTCTTTCCTTTGTGTTTGTGCAAGCAAGTGTATATATGTGCCTGGGTGACAACTTGGTGAAATCATATTCTTTATTCCGTCCCATGTTTTCTTCTAAGGAGGTGATTCTCTTCTAGGCATAGCAGATTTGTTTTTTAAGTTACCTTCACCCCTCTGGCTCTCATTTCAATTTTCACAGGCCTTTCCTAAGGTGTTCAGGAATATATACTTCAAGAGCAAAAAGATCATGACTTTTTGGCTTACAGAACTGTCATCTCCTTTCTTTACCAGCTAATGCCTTCAGCACTAAGTAAACTAACAGTATTTGTCCACATTTCCTCCTCCATGGAAAGTCCTGCAAACCAATTTTCAGGAGCCCAGAGTAAACATTAGTCCCACACTATCAAAAATAAAAATCAGAGCATATCAGCCAAACTTTCCTGAAAGGTTTAGTTTTTTAAAAATGAAAACTTTAGTTTGTGTCTCAAAACACAAACTAATTGTTATTCAACAATAATATCCTCTCCATTCACCCATGGCCTCTTACTTCCCACAAGAATATCCGATTGTAACAATAGACCATATGCTGCCTTTGTAGTGAAAAGATACAGAAAAGGCTTAGATCTACATGACATTACAGGGAAAAATAGTTGTTTAAGTAAATGGTCTTTCCACTATGCTGGCTTCAGGGCTATATTTAAAGCATTGTTAAAGTTGTGGCTAAGAACAGTCAGATCAGGTCAATGTACTAGGAAAATTCAGATTTTAAAAGATGCTGTTAACCACCCAATGGGAAATGCAACTCTGGCAATTTAAGATCTAAAATGTGGAGCCTGCCATTTTCAGGTAATACATTCTAACTCAAAGAGCAGCTATTTATAGATAATGAGGCATCTCCTGCTTTAGGTCAGATCCCCACCAACAATGTCTACTTCCCTTGGCAGACAATTTCCTATACAAATGCATTTTTCAAATACCCATAAGTTGTATACCTAGTGTTTTTGTTTTCACTATATCATACTTGTGACCAGGAGTAGTCCAGTCCAACAGTTTACCCCATGAATATCAGCAATGACCAAGAAAAAAATGTAGTTACTCTGTGAGTTGACTTTTTCCTCCTATTATATCTAATGCCCACATGGCCTTGAACCTTCCGAGATCACTTTAATGTACACAAAATGAACAGCCTTAAAATCAGTCAAGCAAATTTTCCCCTGCATGATTCTGTGGTAGAAGACCTAGTAAGGTCTTGATATCTTATCTTCTTATCTTAAGATTAGGTGTAAACCACAAATTTCAAGACTTCAGGAAACCATGAGTCAATAAATCTTCATCAGAAGAATTAATCTGTTTCAAGCCAACCTATAAAATAACACCACAGTCAACCTTCTCCGCCCTGTACCAGAGACAGGGAGAACCACCAGCCTTAACCTGCTGACAGACACAGGCTTTGGCTAAATCACTAGAAGAAGAGAGAAAATACATTAAAGGCTCTCTCATGCTCCTCTGAAAGTAGGCATGAATTGATATCATAAAGCTGCCATGCCATCAGGAAAGATTTACTGTTTATTTGGGAGACACAAGGTCCAGAATAACAAGGGTCTGAGGTTAAACAGCATAAGTGAGGAACTATACAAGCCACTCTGGCCACTCCCCACCTCTGGATCTTTACTTCTGTGAGCCCCAGAGGCAGTGAGCCCAAGAGGCATTTTTTTTTAAGGTTAAAAAAAAAAAAAAAAGCGTTTTTTAAGCCTTCATGCTCAATAAAGACTGTGCAGACATAAAATCCCTCATTTAAATGGCTGCAGTTTCAGGATAAAATGCATTATACAGGAAAAAGATTTTATTACCATTAAATGCTTGCTGCAATCCAGCAACAGAGGAAACTGACCTTGATTTTGAATCTCTTGCCTTTTTTCCCCTTTATTATCCTGACTGCTACTTACTGAACATACATTTATTATTTCCCTTCCTTTTTGGAGAAATAATAATTTTCCCTAGAAGGTTCAAAAGAGTGCATTGTTTTCTCAAGACTGTTTTCTCAACAGACTATTTTGCAAAGAAATGCTTATACAAGAATAGAGACAAGACTCTAGAGACCAGAGAAACTCAATCTTGGAAAATAATAATGGAAACTGGTTTTCCCTGGTCTTGCAGACTCAATTTGAGGGGAAAAGAGGAAATTCAGAGAGCAAGTAGTAAGGCAACAAGGAAGGTGAAAGATGAAGAAAAATAGCCCTTCTGAAATTTAAAAATAGGAAATTCTTAAGGAAAAAAGAGGAGACAAAAAAAATACCACCCTCTTGGTACAAACAGTCATTAATGGGAGCAACACCAAAACATTGACTACAACAGCACAAAAGTGATATGTATAACTGAATCAGTCAAGGTCTCAGAATGTGACAAGTGACACTCAGACTGAGCAATTGTCTAAATACAGGGCCTGACTTACACAAGGGTGGGAAATGTTTAGGGAAGCACCAGGGACAATGCAGTACCCAGGGGCTAAAACCAGTAGAAAGCTGCTCCTGAACATCCCCACCCCCAAAAGCCTCAAGGGGCAAGGGGTGGGAGTGGTTATTAAAACCCAGAAAAGGCATGTTCATGGAGAGGGCTGCCTGGCAGGACCTGGGCCTTCAGTAGATAATCCAACAGACAGAAAACTGGGGGAACACCCCATCTGCTTTCCCCTCACCTGCTCTCCAATACCCTGTTTCTGTCTCACGTTGGGCAGACTTAACTGTAAGTCAAAGAACAAGGACACCAGTCAAGATAGGTTAGTCTACCATGTCACAGAGCAGAATGGAGAGTGGACCTGAAGACATCATCACATAAAGGCCAAGACTTCAAACAACAAGAAAGCACAAACTCAGTCAAACCAGATCTCATAGTAAGAATGGTAAATTTTCATAAGCCTCTGAGGTCAGACAGCTCTAGATTCCAATAAAGCCTAGCTTCGTCAATAACTGTGATATTGAAAATCTCACAGAGAAACAGCCTTAGTTTCTTCCCCTGTAAATGGGGATAATACCACATGCCTACATGATGAATCTTAATAAGACAGAGCCAAGCATTTAATGACACTCAATAACTATGGGTTTCTCCACCCTACCCACTTCATAACCCCTCTCCTTTCTTCGGACTGTTAACTGAACTGTGTTACATAGAAGACAGAAGAGGAGATTGAGACACACATCTCTGTGGTGTAGACACAGTTTCACGACCCACTGGAGAAAGCCTCAGTCCACTGTTAGGGTCTGTGATTTTTCCCTGCAATCTGTAGCTAGAGAATGAGCCAGAAGTGGCCAAACCCAAAGTTTTGACAGATCCTCTCCCACACTCTCCAAGGGCACTAGTTATGGTGGAGTTGCTGCTGGGCAGGTCATGTGGTCAAGTTACCGTGGGGCTGGCAGATCATCTTTCTCCTTATGGACCCAATTTTTCATTGATTCACCTTGAATCAGAAACAAGCGTGCACTATAACTGACCAGATTTGCAGAACTTAATGTTAGGCTCTTTTTTAAAGAACAATGTCTGTGTGTTTCCTTTTGTCTTCTGAGAGACTACCTGTCATTCCTCAGGGCCGTTCCCCACAGCGCGAAGATTGCCAGTACTCTAGTTTTCATGAGACTCGAGGAAAGAAACTTTACAGCTCTTCTGCACTAAAATGTAATAACTTTCTCCACACGACTGCACAAAAGATTTCTCTGGCAATAAGGGAACAAGTTTCACAGTTGCATAAATACAAACTAAAGTAGAAATCCATCTTGGAGTTGAAGGCACAGGCAACATTCCCATTTTTCAAGAGTCTCAAGGTCATTCTTCACTATGTGTTCTTTTGGCTCAGCTTTAAAGTTAAGCTAGTTTAATAATTCATGACATCACACCCATTAAAATATGAGTATTTTCCACCAAAGTAAACAGCTTGTTGTTTTTTGTTTTCCCCTTCCATAGTGGCAGAGGCCCGGACGAGCCCCTGTGTAGGAAAGCAATGTCACTGTGTAACAGCAACTGATGAAGTTTCAGAGAGAGGCTCACAATTTTGTCTGCAGATGCACACACCCAGTTTTATCATGAAAAGCCTGTGCCATATGCCAGAGGAGACAGGTTAAGCTTCTTAAATGTTTCTTACAACAATGAGCTTTCATTTGTAAAAAAATAAACATCTGCCTCATGGGGAAATAATCCACAAAACAATGGAGAAGGTTGTTTGTTTGATTTATTGTGACAGCACTAGAGGCTGGGGAGCTTCAGATATCCATGATGTGTCAAAAAAAAAAAAGAAAATAATAATGTCTTAAACATTTTAAAAAATATTTTGAAACCTTTTAAAGACATCAAAGGAGCACTGTGCATGCTATACTTACACAGGGAGGAGCTGATGATTTCAAAGATTAGGAAAGAGAAGACCAGAATTCTGCGTAGACCAGCTATGGCTCTTGGGCAAATTTTTTAACTTCTCTGGGCCATATTTTCCACATTCTGTAAATAAGGGTCAAAATGAAATCTGTTCCACTAAGTCAAGGGTTATTATGAGACATCAGTGATTTATGACTCTAGAAGTCCTTTGTAAATAGTGCAGAAAAACAAATGTCTAGGTGGCTGTTGGTATTAACAGACAAAAGGGACATTTGGCTTTATGCTTTTAAAAGTCAATTAGCATACATGGAAAAGGAAGTTTTCTCTTACTTATGGGTCTTCCCTGGAAAAGGCTACAGTTCCCAGTATATCTTAATATGATTCAGTGAGCAGATGACAATGATCTGTCTCCTGGGAAAAATGGGCCTGTAGTTATCACTGGTGATCCTGGGAAGAAGGGAAGATAATAGTAATGCCTACATCATCAACCCCTATGGTTTGCAAATATCTTTCTAGACATTTTTAATATGCCACTTCTAAAATCTGTAAGTAGGTATAATTGGTCATGTTTTTAAAATGAGAAAGTTGAGATTGAAAGAGACTCTAAATTGTGCATAGGTATCAAGGACAGTGTGGAAACCAAAACCCATTGACCAAGAATTTAGTAACGACTCTCCAATCCTTTCTTGTGCCTCACTGATCCCTACACAAACAGTAAGCATGGCACCTGTGACTTTCTCTATTACTCTGTTTGCATGCCTTCCTCCCCTTGCAGGCTGTATGTAGATCCTTGAGGCAGAAACATGTGTCTTGGTTACTTTTGATGCCCAGTCAATCCTTAACACAAAACTTGGCACATAGCAGGCACATAAAAGGATTTGTTGGATGAAAGAGAAAAGAAAATAGAAAGTAAGAGAGGAAAATTCATGCTCTTTGTCTTTCTTCCTTTCTTTCTTTCTTCTTCCTTCACTTCTTCCTTCCTTTCTCTTCTTTCTTTTCTTAACTTGTAGAAAATTCTTTCTACTTCTCCTGAAACTCCTTAGGCTATGGGAACAAACCCCTCTCTTGGGCTCAATTATGGAGTCCACAGTTACTTGGAAGGAAGCAGGTGAGAGCAAGAAGGATTCAGGGAGGCTTCAGGCATATACAGCTAGCCAAGGAGGTGGTGCAGAAAGGGGGATACAGCAAATTGCCTCCAGAAGTCATTCCAGGAACTGCTCAGGGAGATGTGTGCCAGAGTCTGACCAAACTGTCTACTGTAGTCTGGACCTGGACCACAGAGGGCTTTATCATTTAATATAAGCAGCCAGCACTGAATCCGAGGTCAGATAAGTGAGTACTATAGACACTATGGCCTCTGTTCAGTATGTGTCATATGCCTCACATCTTCAAGCAGATAATCAAATACATCCTGCACTGATGACATTTCTAAAGGAGCAGAGTGAGCAAACTTGAGCATACCATTTTAAAAACATTTTTGCCTAAAAACCTGTTTTAGACATTAACAAACTGCCACTGACTTATCCCTTTTCCCCTACCTCAAAATGAGCACTTTTTTCGACTTCACCAGCACTTCATCTCTCATCTTCATAACACTGATCATGTGTTCTGTTTGTTTGTTTTTTAATTTTTCACTTTGAAAGTGTCAAATATATACAAAAGTAAAAAAACCATGTAATATACCCTCATGTACTCATAACCCTAGCTTCAACAATTATCTCATGGTGGGTCTTGTCTCACCTATACCCTCACCCTCTCCCCACCCTCATCCCTACATTTGATTATTTTGAATCAAACCCCAGACATTATATCATTTCATCCATAAATATTTTGGTATTTAACTTCAGAGTTAAGGACTCATTTTTAAAGCATTTCTGGCACCACTTTAAAGCTGTTTCTTCCTTCTTCACATCCAGTTTATCAATAACTCACAAGAGTTCTTTTTCCATCATGGTATTTCATTTTGTTTGTTTGTATTTTGGCTCACCTCATCCTTATCTTAATTCTCAGCATAGTAGACTGAACAGCCTCCTACTCAGGGTCTTAACTCTAAGCTCTCCCCTCTACAAGCCATTTTGCGTTAGACAGCCATTATCATCATCCATCAACACCCTTTCATTATCCCCTGTTTAAGAAACCATAGTGAGGATTTCTATTTCCTGTAACTAATATTAGATGAGTCTTCTTGCCAAAACAACTTAAAACTGTACAATCCATATGATGTAACTGTTTTCACAAATCACATACAAAACATATAATGTAACTGTTTTCACAAATCATGTACCAATTTCTGAGAGAACAATTCCCCCAACTGGGCAGCAGTAAGCTGGAGATGAAGCAGAGCACAGAAGTCCTGATGAGCTGAGTAGGCAGAGGTCAGAGTTTGGGCAACTGGAGTGGATAGATTCTGTGAGCGAGGCACAGTAGTTGGAGGAACCATGCAAGAGGGGTCCTGAGAAGTCCATGTAGAGATCTCTGCAAATACTTGGCCAAGGATTGAACTATACATGTGTAGAAAGAGTTAAATAAAGCATAACAGAATTTGGCTATTCTGGGATTGTGAGCAGAACAGAAATACTAGAGGTAAAAAACATTAGAAAATGTTGTCAACAAGAGTGGAGAGACATTGATAGCATTTTTTTCACAGCCCGGACATCCAGCTGAGACACCAGAAATACCACCTCTCAGGAGTAAGAGTTACGCTCCAGAGTAAGGCTTACAATATGCCTACCTACCAAAGTCTAAAACCAAGCTTTGACAAGACTGTAATACCAGAAGAAACAGAGATTAGAGATTGAGCCTAACAAGTTAAAACATGTCAGGATTTTCAGATATACTCTGAAAATCATAAAACCAAGCCTTCGCTAGTTCGAGGTGATCTACCAATAACACCACTAGCTCCTAAAACAAAAATCAATGAAGGAATAGCATAAAATCCAGTCTTCACACCGATTTACCCACTATATCCAGCATAAAATCAAAATTACTAGACATATACAAGCACAAAGTAAGATATAATGTACAGTCAAGAAAACAAGCAGGTAGCAGAAAAAAACCACCCTGGAGGTGATCTATATATGTGACTTATCAAAAAAGCTGTCATAAATATATTCAAAGAATCAAAGGAAAATATGTCCAAATCATAAAGAAAAAGTTTTAATGAATGAAAAGTTATATAATCTCATCAAAGAAAAAGCAACCCATTAAAAAATAGAAACTCAAAAACTGGAAAGTACAATAATTAAACTGAAAATTTTATTACATGCTTTTCAGCAAATTGAGAGTAATACAAGAAAAATTCAATGAATCTGAATATTTTAAAAAGTTATCCAATCTAAAGAAGAAAGAGGAAAAAAAAACTGAATAAAAGCCTGCAAGAGATAAGGACAATATTAATTAGTTTAACTTAGTTGTAATTGGAGTCCATAAAGAGAAGAAGGTAATAATAGGAAGGAAAATTGTTTGAGGAACATCAGGAGCTCACCTGTGTTGGAAGAGAGAGAGAGACCTGAGCTGTCAGATGTTGGAGTGGCAGATTAAAGCAATAAGCCAAAAATGAAAGAGTTATGCCTTTAATCATTTACTGTAATGGTATATGCAAGAAGCTAAAACTAAAGAAAGCACTAAGGAGTTTTCTTTTTCCCCATGAAATGGCTGACCAGTTGAGAGTCAGGTTTATCAGAGCAAATGTGGGAACTGTCTCACAGCTGAGAAAGCCCCAAACAAAAGACTCCAGAAGTTTTATGTACCTTGGAGTCAGGAAAAATGAAAAGGAGGACTAGGAATGGAAAAGTACGAGGCACTGAGACAGAGTAAGAAAGTGTCTTCAAGTTTTCTCCCTCTTCCCCCATGCCATACAGATGCTTCAGCAGAGGCATCTGAAGAAAAAAGAAGTATGGATTTTCAGGTTTGAAATAGGAAATGGAGACTCAAAATTAGGAAGCAGTAGAATATAGATCTTAACACCTGGTAACTATAGGGTTATAGAATAAACACAGAAGATGTGACTCCACTCCAAGATGTTTGAGCTTTACTAATGATTCCTAATAAGACTTGAGACCCAAAAAGACTATTTCATGATTAAATCAAAGGCTATGGAGTTTGAATTTTGGAGTAGAAATCTCTATCACTACCTGCTGAAGTCACACATACAGGGGATGGCTTATTTGTTGGGAGTTTTCCCTAACTTCTTTCTATCCTGTCTCAATCAAAGTGTTGAAAGTTTCAATTATACAAGATGAATATGTTCTGAATAATCATGGAGCCTCTGATCAACAATACTGTAATGACAGCTTAAAGTTTTCCTAAGGGGATAAGTCTTATGTTAAGTGTTCTTACCACAAAAGGAAAACAACAAAAGAACAACAGCAACAACAAAAAGACAGGAGAGGAAACTTTTGAAGGTGATGAATGCTTATGACATAAGACTGAGGTGAGAATTTCACAGGTGGATCCTTATCTCCAATCACATCTAGTCTTATACATTAAATATCTACTCTTTCTGTGTGTCAGTCATACCCCAGTAAAGAGCTTTAAAAAAAGAATAGTAGGAGTAAAGGAAAGAAAAATTAAAATGAATGAATGAATAAGAATTTGCAATGGCCATGTACCTATCAAATTTTTCTCCTTTGTATACTTCCCTCCCTATATCAACCTTACTCTATTTTTACTCTTTTCCACTCCATTCTTCACCTATTTTACCAGTCTCTTTCTTGCCATTCTCATAGGTCCCCTAAGTCATTTTTCTGAGTTCTCTATAAACTTTAACTCTATCCTCCTTCGGGGCCAGGCTTTATTTCTTTAGAGCCTGTCAGGCCCAAGTTTATAATGTGACCCCTTCCAAAGAGACCATTCCATCCCACAAATATAAATCTGCCATCATGAAATAAAGATTTAGTTTTTAATCCTGCCACTGTATTGTTTTTTCCTCACTACTTTGTATTTTGGGTGAATTCTAGTAACAATATACAGATGCCTTGATGTGATTGTTTTCTGATGGTCTAGAGGGCTACAAACAGTTTATAAATAGCCCATTTTGTTTTGCTGGCTCTTGAATTCCCCAGATGTCAGGACACCAGCTAAAATATTTTCTGATGGCCTGAACCTGTTATCACTTCAGACCTCAAGCCCAGACCTTTGCAAATCAGTCAGCGGAGTGGGTGGTTTATTATTCTCACATTTTTAAAGCTTTCTTCTGCTGATATTGCTCAATTGGATATTCTTTTGCTAGAGAGCATGAGATCAGTGCTGAGACATCTGACAACAGCTTTTCTACATCATCCCCAGGTGTCTGGGGAATTGATTGGCAACTCTGCTTGTGCCTACTCCCTGTTTTCCACCACTTTCTATCACTGCCTCCGACTTCTCATTCTCAGCAACAAGAAAGGCTGGGGTGGGGAGAGGGTGGGCAAGTATGTCCTTTCTAATCTATGTTTCTTCTTATTTATTTTCTGTGCAGAATGTGTACACCCACTTCTAACTCATTTTTAGCTTTTGGTCAATAATTCCCTCAAATATTTATTGAGTGTCTTCTTCTATCATAGGTAGGGCAGCAGCAAATCAAAGTTTACAATCAAATGGGGGAACAGAGCAGACATTAAACAACTAATTATTCAATTACTGATTTAATTGCAATTGTAAAAATGTTACATGGGAAAGATGCTATGAGAGCATGCAAGTGATGACCCTACCTATCCGGAAGGTCAGGGAGGGCTTGTAACAGAACCCACAGGCTGCTCCAATTGAAATAGAATCCACAGGCTGTTCAGTTATTAGGGGCCCGATTGCCCGCCACCAGAAGCATAACTCCCAATACCAGAGTTTGGTGAAAAGAAAAATAATTGTTTATTTAATGGTTATATAGATTTAGATTATTTGCGGATTTCTGCCATTAAGTCTTATTTTCTTTAAAACACCCACAAACACATAGTTCTGCCTCCCCCTACCAAACCAGGCTAGTTTTAGAAAAGTCAGAGATACTGTCTTCCAACTTCCCAGACACAGTTCAGCTTTGCCACAGCTCCCAATCATTCGATCCTGATTGGGGAGGTTTTGCCTGTGTTGTGGTGCCCTCCAGCTTTTAATGCAGAACCGCGTGGAGTTCCCAGCCTCCTTGTAAACTGCATGGAGTTCTCCCTTTTCTTTCAGAGCTGCATGGTGTTCCCCCTTTCCTTTCAAAGCCACGTGGTGTTCTCCCCTAAAATGTTTGCCACTTATTTTTAAATCCCTGACTGTGTCATGTGACACAGTGAGCATGGTAACCAGTTTTGACCATTTACAAAACCTTACACAAGCTGTGTGCTCTTTCTGTACCATTCCATGGTCCAAAACCCCTCCCATCTTCTTGGGGCCTTGGAAAAACCAAATCCATTTGCATAACAAAGACAGTAGCCACTAGCCACAGGCATGTGAAGGCATCCTGAAAGCTATTTCATTTCCCCATCCCACAACCTGCAGGCTCTGGGGATTTTGGAGACCCCCATTCTGTAACAGGCTTACATGAAGAAGTGACTTTGAGTTGATAAGAAATTAAGCAGCAAAGTGGCTGGTGGAGGAGACAGGGAATTGAGGAGTAGGTCAAGAGGTGGAAAGGGGACTTCTGGTGAAGATGGAGGTGTAGACAGACACGCCGCATCTCCTTGCACAGCTAAGAAGGACTACAACTACTTCAAAACTAGAAACAACCAGGAGTTCCACAAAATCAAACTGCATAAAATTCCAGAAAATAAAGATATAAAGAGGAAATACTCATCCAGACAGGTAGGAAGAGCGGATCTGGGGCAGAGAGGACGCGGTGTAGTAGCGGCAGGAGTGGTGGCAGCAGCAGGCTAGCAGAAAGCACAGTCACACATTTTAAAAAGGCAGGAGGGACATCTGGGGAGCGTTCCCAGCTCCTCACTGGACCTCGCAGCTCACTGTCCCAGCACTGGGGAAAATCAAGCCTCATTGCTTCTGACTGTACAAACCAGTGGGGGTTGGGGCAGAGGAAGAAACAGCTTGTCTCTCAGCAGAGTCCGCTTGTTTAAAGGGCCCCCACGGTCCTAGAACATCCACACCCACCCACTCTGGGAACGACGGCCAGGGCAACAGCTAGAGGGGCACCAGTCCCATACAGAAGTGGGAGAAGTGCCTGAAAAAAGGGAGATTGCTGGGCAGGTGGCATTGTTCCCTCTCAGACCCCTCCCCCACATACAATGTGGTGAAATGGGTTGCCCTGTACTTACAAATCCCTAAGTCTCTGCCCCTTACAATGTAACAGGAGCGACAGCTCTACCTGGGACGTGGAGGCAAACAAACACAGGAGCCTGTCAGAATGAGGAAACAGAGAAGTATGGCCCAAAAGAGGGAACAGATCAAGGTTCCAGTGGGAAAACTAAGCAACGAAGAGATAACCAACCTAACAGATGAGGAGATAGACAACCTAACATATGAAGAATTCAAAACACTGGTGATAAAGCTGTTCACAGGCTTGACAGATGTGCTTGAGTATGGCAGACACATAGGGAACAAGTGAAGGCTATGCTAAGTGAAATGAAGGAATATCCACACAAAACCAATGGTGAAGGGAAGGAAACTGGAGTTCAAATCAATGATTTGGAACATAAGGAAGAAAAAAACAGACAACCAGTGTAGAATAAGGAAGCAAGAATTGAAAAAAATGAAGAAAACTTCCCAACTTTTGCAAAGGAAATGGACACACAGGTCCAGGAAGCACAGAGGGTTCTGGGCGAGCTGGACCCAGAGGGTACCACAACAGGACACATCATGATTGAGATGCCAAAGGTGAAAGATAAAGAGAGAGTCCTGGGGACAGCAGAGAGAGGCGGAGAGTTGCCTATAGGGGGATGCCTATAGGACTATCAGCTGATTTCTCAGAGGACACTTTGCAGGCAGGAAGGGACTGGCAAGCAGTGTTCAATGTGATGAAAGGCAACCTGCAACCAGGATTATTCTATCCAACAAAGCTGTCATTTAGAATGGAAGGGCAGATGAAGTGCTTCTCAGACAAGGTAAAGCTAAAGGAGTTCATCATCACCAAGCCATTATTATATGAAATGTCAAAGGCACTTACTTAAGAAGAAGAAGATCAAAACTATGAACACTAAAATGACAACAAACTCACAACTATCAACAACTGAATCTAAAAAATAAAAACAAAATCCAACTAAGAAAACCAGAATAGGAACAGAATCATAGGTATGAAGATCATTTGGAGGGTTATCAGCTGGGAGAAGGGATGGGGAGAAATGGGAATATGGTGCAGGGATTAAGAAGCATAATTTGTTGGTACAGAATAGACAGGGGCAAGTTAAGAATAATATAGGAAAGGGTGAAGCCAAAGAACTTATATGCACGACCCATGGACATGAACTAAGGGGGATGGGATTACTGGAGGGAAGGGAGTACTGGGTGGAGGGGAGAAAAGGGGAAAAAATTGGAACTACTCTAACAACATAATCAAATATACTTAAAAAAACAAAAACAAAAAAACAAAAAATGTTTACCAGACACTGGGAAAAAAAAAAATAGGTGGAAAAAAATCCAACTCTTGGATTCATTGATCTTTTGTATAATTTTTTAGACTCTATTTCATTTATTTCTGCTCTGATTTTTATTATTTCCTTTCTTCTAGTCACTTTGGGCTTTGTTATTCTTTGCCCAGTTCTTTTAAGTGTAATGTTAGATCATTTATTTGAGCTTTTTCCTGTTTTTTTTTTTTTTGTTGTTGTTTGTTTGTTTGTTTTAGATAGGCCTATAATACTAAGAATTTCCCTTAGGATTGCTTTCCCAATGTCCCACAGATTTTGGATTGTTGTGTCCTCATTTTCATTTGTTTCAAGGTACTTTTAATTTCTTCCTTCATCTCATTGTTGACCTATTCATTGTTTAATAACATGTTATTTAGCTTACATGTCTTTGCGTTTGTCAATGTTCTTCTTGTGATTGATTTCTAGTTACATAGCATTGTGGTCAGAGAAAATGATTGATATGATTTCAACCTTCTTAAATTTATTAAGACTTATTTTGTGTCCTAACATGTGGTCTATCCTAGAAAACATTCCATGTGTACTTGAAAAGTATGTATATTGTGTTGCATTGGGGTGAAGTGCTCTGAAAATACCAATTAAATCCATTTGATCTAGTGTGCTGTTTAAGGTTGCTGTCTTCTTATTAATTTTTGGCCTGGAAACTCTATTCATTGAAGTCAATGGGGTGTTAAAATCCCCACTATGACTGTATTTCTGTTGATCTCTTTCTCTATGTCCATCAAGATTTGCTTTATATACTGTATTAGGTGCTCCTATGTTGGGTGCTTCTATGTTGGATTGTTCCTTTTATCATTATGTGGTGTCCTTCTTTATCTCTTACTATAGCCTTGGTTTTAAAGTCTATTTTGTCAGATATAAGTACTGCTACACTAGCTTTCTTTTCTTTCCCATTTGTATGAAATACCTTTTTCCATCCCTTTACTTTTTAGTCTGTGTGCATTTTTCAATCTGAGATGGGTCTCTTACAGGCAGCATATATATGGGTCTTGTTTTCTTATCCATTCAGGTAACCTATGTCTTTAGGTTGGAGCATTTAAGCCATTTACTTAAGGTGATTATTGATAGATACATATGTAGTGGCATTTTATTGTTAGACTGTTTTCCTCCTGTTCTTCCCCTTTTTCTTTTTCTTCTTCCTAAAGCAAGCCCTTTAACATTTGTTGCAGTACTGGCTTGGTGTTAACAAACTCTTTTAGCTTTTTCTTGTTTGGGAAACTCTTTATTTCTCCTTTGATTTGAAATGATAACCTTGCTGGGTAAAGTAGCCTTAGTTGTAGTTGCTTGCTTTTCATCACCTTGAATATTTCACACCACTCCCTTCTGGCCTGAAATGTTTCTGATGAGTAATCAAATGCTAGTCTATTTGGTGTTCCCTTGTAGGTAACTACCTGCTTTTCTCTTGTGGATTTTAGGATTTTCTCCTTGTCTTTAATCCTTGTCATTTTATTTATGTTGTGTTTCAGTGTAGGAATCTTTGTGTCCAACTTGTTTGGGACTCTCTGAGCTTCTTGGACTTGTGTGACTTCTTTCTTCACCAGATTAGAGAAGTTTTCAGTCATTATTTCTTCAGATAGGCTCTCAATCCCTTGCTCACTCTCTTCTCCTTCTGGTATTCCCATGATGTGGATGTCGTTCTGCTTCATGTTGTCTAAAATGTTTCTTAAGATGTTCTCATTTTTTAAATTCTTCTTTCTTTTTTGCTGCTGTGCCTTGGTGTTTTTTTCTACCTTGTCTTCCAAATCACTGATTCAATCTTCTGCTTCATCTAATGTACTGTTTATTCCTTGCAGTGTATTATTTATTTTAGACATTGCGATCTTTATTTCTGACTGGTCCTTTTTTATGGTTTCTATGTCTTTTTTTCATGTTGTTGAGTATCCTTATAATCATTACTCTAAACTCTATCCGATAAATCGCTTGCCTCCATTTCATCTAGTTATTCTTCTGAAGAATTTTCTTGTTATTTTATTTGGGATCTGTTTCTTTGTCTTCCCATTTTGTCTGCTTCTCTGTGTTTTCCACCTTAGTTTGTTAATCTAATCAAATCTAAACCGATCGTTGTTAAACTAAACAGCAACCAGGTTTAAGCCCCACAGGGTGGGGCAGAGCAATTCCTGTGGACAGAGATACAGTATTCCCTCACTTATTGTGGGTATTACATTCTAGACCCCCTCAAGATAGGTGAAAATCCACGAAGTAGGAACCTTACATTTATTTTAGTATTTATATATTTTTAAGGCTTTAAAAACCCTTCCCATACACTTATAAACCATTCCCAGTCCCTTATTAACCTTTCCCACTCCCTTATTAATCTTGTCCACACTTTTATAAACACTACTTATGTTCTTAAACATATTCTACACTCTTAAACGTATGTAACTTTAACAACATACATATACAGTACCGCAAAATCCCACAATATAGCGAAAAAACCACCATAAAAATTAAATATAATATTTTTTTAAATCCCCCGATACAGTGAGGCCACGATAAGTGGACCACGATATAGAGAGGGACTACTGCATTGCTTCCCCTTAGACTGATGTCACTTGGAAAGAAGGGCTCTGCCTGAGAAAGATGGTTTCATGCAGAATGATTCAGCAAAGGGACCCTGGTGGTTGTTCCTTCAGTTCTCTCCTCAAAGCCACCAACCTCACACTCTCCTCAAGTGTCTCTAGTCCACCCTGCCCAGGGTAAGTGGATGCAAACAAAATTTTGTACATTGGCCCTTTAAGAGGCTCTTTGCATCTCTCTGGCAGACAGAAACCTTTCTGCTTTTCACAGCTGGATGTTATCTGGGTTCCTTTATGACTCTGGTGCTGTAGTCTAGGGAGCCCAGCTTTGGGTTGAGACACCATACTTCTTTGGAGAACCCCTAGCCATTGAAATATCCCTCTGCCCCCGAGGAAGCCCAAACATCCCCCTCATGCCTCCTCTGCACTCCCTACCAGTCTTGTTGTGGTGAAGTGGTTTCTTCTGTCTCTCCTTGGTTATAAGGCTTCCTTCTCTTCAACTGGTAGTCAGTTGGTTATTTAGGATGATTTTCCTACAATTTACTTGTAATTCCGGATAAGTCCTGGGAGGAGGTTCTAAATTAAATTTAAATAAGCATGTATAAATCTTCCACCTCCCATATGTGGACACTGGCTGTTGTTCATAAATGATGAGCAGATGGGGCTTTGGACAGAGTGTCTGTGCACAGATGAGCATCACTCCAAGGGCACATGCACTGATCATCAGGCTGAGGGTTGATGGGTAGGACTCCCTGGGCAGTGGCGAGACCACCTCAGGTTGCTTGACTTCCAAGCAGCAACCTGGTAGAGGCCATCTTGCTAGGCAGAGAAGTTGTGGTTTCTCAGTCTCACTTTCTACTCGGTCTCATATCCTTCTCCTCTCTCTAACCCAGAGCATCTGTATCAGTGTCTTGCATTCACCCCTTCAGGTACACTCTCCGGTCTCCTCCACCCAGCTCTGAAACCAGAAGTTGGACCCATGTGGACTATATCTCCGCGCTCCCTTGCCCTCCAGTTTCCAGTTGAAGTCAGTCCATGGGAAGCACTAGAAGGAAAGGAGGAAATGAGTGTGGGCAGTTACTGCTTCTGCTGTCTTGTGTCAGTCTCCATGAACTAACTGTGTCATCAACCAAAGGCAATGGCTCTACAGGCAGACCTCTCCATATAACTCTCCTCACTGCTGCCAGTGATTACTCCCCCTCTGGTCCTTGAGGCCTAGGAGTGGTATCAGCTTCTGCTGTGAGTGACCCCTTGAACAGAGCACTGTACCTTCTCACTCCCCTTACCCTCTACTCTCATTTTGTAAATAGTACCTTTATTAAACTCCCCAATTCACCTCACTTAAGGGTGCCAAGCTCACTTCCTGAACCCTGACCCATACAGCACCAGACACGGAGCAGAGAAATCTCAGCATTCTATACACATCTTAGGCTACTGACTGCCTCCTTTTTACTTTTTTGGCAGATTTTGATTCAGAGTCCCTGGTGACTGACCTCTGTAGGTCCTCAAACAAGCTGCAGGAATTTGATAAGTAGAAACACACAGGTGATGTTTGCTCCTCCCCTTCCCAAAAAGGCCCTTCCTGATCTGCTTCTCCTCTCCTCCAGCCACACAGGTCTCCTTGCTGCTCCTTGAACATTGAGGCACAATCCACCATAAGCAAAATAATTCCTGTTCCCTCTGTCTGTGATATCCTTCCCCAGCAGCTGCAGATCTGTCCCTCAAATGTCACCTTTCCAATTAAACTTCCCTGCCCTATTTAAAATTGTCCCCTTGCTACCTGAAACTTTCTAATACACTCTTGAAGTATTCATTTTGTTTATTAATCACTCACACATACACACACTTTCACATGAATGCTTTATTAAATGCTCCATGAAGACAGAGATTTTTGCCTGTTTTGCTCACAATTATATCCCCAGTAACCAGAATAAGCCTTACATGTAACTTGTTGAACAAATAAAATCCTGGTTCCAGAGAGAGATATGTAGAAGGGACTCTACACCAGTGACCATTTTGGTCCCCAAACTTCTGATCAGTGTCTGAGTATAGCCACTTCCTGCCAAGTCCCATCTGCAGTAAATGTCCATGACTGCCTACAGGACAGAGAACTTAAGCTCTGCTAAGCAGCACCTCTAGTCACATCTGATTTGACTACATTCGGGGGCAACTGATGCATAGTGCTTTCCTGTCCACATTTTAGTAGCTAAAGAACGCATTGAAAAAATAAGGCTTCCCTTTGTCTGGGAAGATGACCACATTGATCCCAGAGCAAGATATAGCACTTTGAGCAGATATATCCATTCACATTTTATCCATTTTGAGAGCTCCTATTACATGTTTGGTTTTGTGCCAGAAGCTGAGAATGCAAAGGTGAATAAAAGCTGGTCCTTCTCTCTGAGTGCTCTGACATACCACCCCGGACTTCTACATAGTGAAAAGATGAAAGACATTCTCTTCTATAGAGAGGACTCAACACACTAGGCTTTGCCACCACCGGGCAGTACAACATCACTGAACTCATGGAGAAACTTTGCATACCCAGGAAAGCCAGGCCTTAACCCTAAATCTTCAGGCATGGTCCATTCCAACATCTGAAACCCAGAGAGAAAAAGCCCAAAGTCAAGGTGAGTTACTGCCACACCCTGGAACTGCAAGGACTATGAACTCCCCAAGGTGGGAACAGAGCAAAAATCACTCCTCAGGTCCAGCACCTGCAGAGTCCCTGGCAAAGAAATATTTGTTAAGTGAGGGAATAAATAAATGAGAAAAATAAAGCAGCTAAAGGTAATAGCAGGTTAAAGCCACAGGTGGGCCCAACAGTATATATGTATATCGTCTACCTCTCCTAAACGCTAACATCCACATCCCACAGGTCTTCTGGATGGCCACTGAAACTGTAGGCTGAAGGTCAGTGCCAAATGAAGCATTGAACTTTAGGAGAATAAGCTCCATGGTAAAGATTAGAAACAGAAAATGAATCAGTAAATTTAGTTCAGAATTAGTACTTGGACCCTTAGGTGTCAGCTCAACATTGATTATTCATTAGATAATGCAATTGCACTCAACAAAAGGCACAGCAGGAGCCCTGGGTGGTTTTAAATAGCAGCATTGGCTATTTGTATCCTTCAGGCATGTGTGCTCTGTAAGAAACTAAATGTAGTTTCTCAGGAATAGTGCCCAGGCACAGCTTTTTAAGATAGCTATCCAATTGCCCAAATACATCATTCTTTTCCCATGCTTTCCATTAAATTTCAGTAACTGTCTCCACAAGGTTAGACTCCAAGAAGTAGAATCAAGATGCAGGCTCCAAGATGGCCAAGGGGTGAGAGACGGGTCACCTGGAGGCCTCATGCAAGAAATTAATCTCTGAATGCTGGGCCCGGAGGCTCAGCAGGACAGGGCCCTACTTAGGGATTTGCACAGGCCACTTCCTAGCTGTTGCCTGGTGTTTTTTCTGTTCATATGGGCTGATCAATACTCTTGTTCCACTGATTCTCAGAGTAGCACCCAGAACCTGGTTATAAAGCAGCTGAGAATGGAAATGACAATTTTACGTGCAAAGCAACTGTGTGCTGCTATCGTCATTTTTTGGCATATGCAAAATTTAGTGTCAAAACCTCGACACCACTCTTTAAAACACAGTACCTGTTCTAATTCTGTTCAAATTTCTAAAATAATGATTGGCACAATTTCCATACAATCAATCCCAGAAAGCTTCTATCAGCCCCTTTGCAGATGCTTTCAGTCCCAAGTATTTCCAGAAAGAACAGTAATTTTCTTTGAATAGTCTGCCAGCTGGCCTGAGAAAAGCAGGTGCACATCTTTCTAAATGCCATATGTAGTTGCATACTCTCCCAGGTTCCCCACCTCCCACTGCCATAATTTTGAGAAGGGGTTGTTTTGTGGTTGTATTTTCTTTCTTCTACACAACTTTCCCCAAGACTACTGTGATCAAAAGACACAGTTACAAAAACAATGAAAACTGTTAATACTGATGATTTTAATTCCAGTTGAATTTCCAATACTTTCTACATAAAATCCTGTCTGTGTTTGAGGATCTTTCTAACCCATGACAACCCACCTAGGCTATTTCAGAGAAAGAATAGGAAACTCGACCTCTACTTCACAGAACCAGTCAGCTAAGAATGACCCTGTTCTGTTTGCTTTCTGTGCTCCTCTGTTCTCCTTAGAAGAACTGAGGCAAGGAGCCAAGTGGCATATTTCTTTGTGGTCTTGCCATCACCGCCATCCTGCCATTACATTAGATTTTTTTCATTTTGTGCAGGAATGAAAATAAAGTCGCAAGGTCCTAGCTATCTTTGCTACAAGCTTAGAATTGCAACTAGAGGAATAAATAGCTCCACCCCCGCACTCATTGCTCTTTCAGGTAGAATTCTATTGCACTTAAAGGTATCCTTTGAAATTCTGATTAGCCTAAAGCCTTTGGAAAAAAAAAAAAAGTTATGCAGCAGCAGGGCAGCTAAAGCAAAATTGTCCTTCTCTCTGACAGCTCCCCAGCCTTTGACCCTGCACCCTCTGGAAGCATCTGGTCAGCCTCCTGCCTCCACAACAAGATGTGGTGGAGCTCACTGAGGTAAAATCCCTCCCAGATGGGCATCTGAAGCTGGGAGCAAAGTGTGAACTGGTCACTTTAAGAAAACAGTTATGCAAATCAATCTAAGAGAACAGAAAGAACCGATGTAAATGCAACCCAAAAGGACAGAGCCTTCGTTTATTCATTCATCATACAAACATTGATTGAGAATCTACTATGCACCAGGTGCTCTGCTGGCTGCTGAGGATACCATAATGAGAAAAACAATATAACACTGCCCTCTAGGAACTTAGAGTCTGGTAGGAGTAACAGGCATCAACCAAATGACCCCATAAACCATGAATAGCAGATGCTGATGACAATGCACCTAAGCAAGGTCAACAGGGTCCTCAGAGTGTGTGATGAGGGCTTTGACCAAGCCAGGGAAAACCAAGAAAGGAAGTTGTCCTGGTCTTCAGCATGATCCAACCTGCACGGACACCATACAGCGATTGAGCTGCCTCACTTAGGCTTAATGTCTGAACAGTACATGGCCAATGGGATCTCATCTTTTGTTTCATATATTCTGAGAATTTATTCTGTATAAGATACTGTGATAGCCTTTTATGAACATTAGTATAATACATCCATTCTTTACAGTATTCCTGGCAAAGTTGGCAGTATTCGTCGGCAGCCGTCCGTCTCGAGAGATGATGGCGTAGCTTCCTGAGAGTCTATCTGCACCGCCGAGAATGGCTGTGCAGTCCGATTCGGGAGTGACAATCCCTGCCGCACTTGGTACAGGTGAAGGCAGATGGCTGTTGTTGCTGCTGCTGACGCTGCTTCCTCCTCGATCTTTTCTGGACCGCCTCCTCGTTGCGCGCAGCCTCCGCGCGTGACGTACCTTGCCTGACCGCGAGCCTCCAGGCTAGGCGGTCGTCTGCTTGAACTTCCCATGTGTTGAGATTGATGGAGCATTGTGTCATGTCCTTTTTGCAGATGTCTTTGAACCGCAGCTTTGGGCGCCCTGTCATCCTCTTGCCTTCTGCTAGCTCGCCGTAGCAGTATTATCATCTACTAATCAAAACAGGTAGAGGATTGGATTTGGCTTATGGGTGGTACCTTTCTGATCCTTGGTCTGGAATGCATGTGTAATGGCTGGAGTGAAAGCAGCCATCATAGACCACAAAATGGAAATGTCTACTGAGGATGGCAGACAAACAAGCTAGAAGAAGCCTGAGTCCCCAGTTATCACAAAACCACACTGTGAGCAAGGAAACTAAGGCATAGAGAGGTTGAGTAACATTTCCAAGGCCAATCAGCAAGTGAGAGACTGTGCCAGGATGTGAACCTGGGTCTGTGTGATTCTGAAGTCTATGTTCTCCACCCTCCCCTGCACCATTTCAAATCAGGGATTTGGCACCCTCACTTCAGCTTCCCGGTATGGCAGTTCATGACTCTGAAGACTAAGATTTCCTCCTTCAGGTCTAATCAAATCTATGCCTCCTGTTTTGAAAGTAGCCCCTTCCTCATCCCCACCCCTTTCCTGAAACACTAGCAACAATTTGCCCACGAATGCTTCATTAAACACCATATTCACACACCTTTAAATGCTTGAAGACAGAGTGCAGACACATCACCATCACTCTGCCTTCTCTTCTCCAGGAATAACAACTCCATGCCTCCCACAAAGCAGAAATCTGCCCTCAGAAGCAACTGCAGCATTACTTGGGGTAGGAGAAGGGTGGACAAGGCTCCTAGCAAGGGGTCAGCTACAACATTCCAGCAGCTATGGGAAAGGAAACATTTTTGGAGTCAGAGCCAAGTTGCAGGATTGTTCCATAGCTCTTTTTCTAGTACCCTGTGGTTCTTTCAGTTTATGTGAGACTTTCATATCCCATGAAATGGGGTTTGGAGGTCCCCCAAGGAATTCAGCAGAGTCTGTCTTTCAGACACAAGGACAGAACAAAATCTTTGGAAGAACTACTAAAGGACATCCTCATTTCTCCCAATACTACTGATTCTAAGGACAGCTTCTGACTGACAACCAAAAAAAAAGAGTGCTAAAACTCAGTGCAGTTGTATTTGTACCTTGTAAATCACATTATCATGTGTCAGAGCTGGGTTCTAGTGTGCAGAGCTGGCAGAGGCAGCCCGTTGCTATGGAATGTCTCATCCTGCCAACCCCCGGGGCCTGTCATTATGTGGACTTTCTCTGCATGCCTCTCACTATCTTATGAGTCTCATAAAATCAATCCTTAATCAAGATGGGTGGAAAATTCTGGAGGTATACAGACTACAGAACACATTCCTGGAAAATGCTAGAGCTTTGATACCGTATTCTTCAATGGGCTTAACCACACATGAATGGTATATTAGTCAGGATTAAGCTCATTTGCAACTGACAGTAGCTTAAGCAAGATAGAAAATTATTTCTCTCACATAATGAAATCCAGAGGGCTCATAGGATGGCTCTGTGAAAACTGGGAACTCAGGTTCCTTCTAGCTTATTTCTCTGCCCTCTTCAGTACATGACTTCCACCTCTTGGGTTAACACCCAAGAGGGTGTTGCTGCTCTTAGTCCAGCCACCACATATGCACTCTAGACCAGGAACAGGCAAAATACCCCCTTCAACCAAATTTGATCCTCCACCTGTTTGGGTATATAAGGTCTTACCAGAACACTGCCATACCCATTCATTTATGTATAGTCTGTAGCTGCTGTCCAAGTTCAACAGCAGAATTAGGTAGTTGTGACAGAGATCATATGATCCATAGAGCTGAAAATATTTATTATCTGGTCATTTACAGAAGTTTGTCAACTGTTAATTCCAAACAGAAAGAGAAAGAAAGACAGATAAGGTCACAGCAACTCAGGCCATTTCCCCACAATCACACAGGACATTTCTGCTTTCATCCCATTGCCAGAATTTAGTCTCATGGCTATACCTAGCTACAGGGAAGACTGATAAATCTAGTCTTGATTCTGAGTGGTTGTATTATTAACTTCAGGTTGTATTATTCAGGAAGAAGAGGAAAGGGGATTTGGAGATTGATTTGCTGTGCAGAGACACATTCTGGGCCTCAAACTCAGGGCCTGGACACAGACAGGATGACTGACTTTCTTGGCCCTTATCCCAGATTCATGACTGACTTTGGCCTTAGGTCTTAGCTCTCAGACAGGGGGAGAAGGCATGGAAAGTGACTTGAAGGTAAACCCCTCCCCAAACTGACTGTGGCAGAGCTGCCCTGGCCAGGACTCTGTGCTCCTCTGCTCTGAGTCACACACTGCTGATTTCTGCTCACTTCATAGAGGCCCCCCTCTGAGGCAGAGGATCCAGACCCATACTATCACACCAGCCATGTGGGAGGAGCAAGAAACAGTAAAAAAGGAGATGAGTTGAAAGACAGAGGCAGAGATAGAAAGAGATGCCAGAAAGAGGCCTGGAACAAGCATAAAATATTGTTTATAAATACAGATGTGCAAGAACTAATCATCACTTTATTTTCTTTATTAAATCTAACTCTAAAACACCATCCTGCTAAACGGGTTAAAAATTCATGGTAGTCAGTATGGAGGACCCCTCCCCAAATTGAACAAAGTTCCTAGGAGCTTCTGCAGACACCAGGTACCTAGGACACCATGGTGTCTCTTCAAGTGAGGCTAGAAGAGCAGGAGAACCAGACTTCCTGATGTGCCACCTCCTTCCAGGCTTTGCCTTCTGCCCAGGGCATGGCCACCTGTTTCCTTCCTAACAGAGGGAAACCTCTAACCACACCCCCAGAAGTGTATCCCTTTTTCTCCATGCCCTCTAGTCTTCAAGCAGCTTCCATTTTTGGCCTAATAAAGAACATAATAATCAAGGAAATACCAAGAGCCTACCTGTTAAAAATGTAAGAAAAAGAGCAAAACATTTGATAGATATAGGGATGACCAGGTTTAACATCTGTGTTAAACATCTGCCAAGTTTAATGTTCTGTGTATCTCCTTTACCCTGTGGTCCATTTGCATGACTCTGTGTATACGTTTCGGTCTTGACCTCAGGTTGGGTTTCCTCCTGTTGGAGGTCAGGGATGGAAGGGGAGCTAGTGGGATCACAAATTGGGAGGTTTGGGAAAAGGAGGACATCTTGAGCGCCCCCTTGAGGTATGTCGGCAAATAACCTCACCTCACTCTTATAATAGCCACACCTAAATTTCGTCGTCGTCGGCGGCAGCCGTCCGTCTCGAGAGATGATGGTGTAGCTTCTTAAGAGTCTATCTGCACCGCCCAGAATGGTTGTGCAGTCCGACTCGGGAGTGACACGATATCTGTCTCCTCCCGTGTTGAATCGACATCTTGCGATGACGCTGGAGTGTCCTCTCCAGTGAAGCTGAAGCTACAGAGCCTGGGCAGGGTGATATGGAGGGTCTGCTGTTGCCCATGCAGCAGACCCCCCCTCTCTTCGCAGCTGAAGGGTCCAAGGGAAAGACGGAGTCAATACAGCTTGGCTTCAGGTGCGCCGCAGGAGTTGCCGGTGTTGACTACAACGTCGAACCGCCTTAGGGACTCCGGCTCCGGATTTTCTGTCGGGGTTTACTCCCTTAGCCTTTCCCCTGAAGAGGTATGCCGCAAGGCAGCGGAGGTTTTTTGGAGTCAGAGTTTTCCTTCTCTGATGTGCCCAGCGACACTTAGCTCGCAGGCCGACGCTCAATCCACTGAGCCAAACCAGCCAGGGTGAACACCTAAATTTAAGCCTATGCTAAAATAATCATTGATGTTGAGATTGCTGTTGTCAAAAACAATTGGTGATTGCTAAGTGGGAAATATCCAGACACGGAGGGTGAATGAAGTTGGACCAAGACCTGTGAAGAGTTCTTCAGAGTGGAATTAACAGAGTTAATATTCAGCCTACACACATGCCAGGAAGGTTGTGTCAGTTATAAAACACTAAAATATTGCAGTATTGCTTGGTAAACATCCACTGCTATAAAATCCCAAATGCCACTTTAGTCTCCCTCCAGCAAACTCCTCATCTTCTCCCACAATCCAGCAATTAAAGAGTCAATGGAATACCTGACTTAGCAGGAAGCCTGTAGATTCTGCAGCCAGTGTCTATTTTGATTGGTCAGTGTCCATGTCATACTGCTTGCTGAATATTTTGAAATTACCTTACATGAGAATGTTTTGAATGAGGAAATGTATGAGGCAAGAAGAGGACTCCCTTCTGGGGTCACCATGCACAGTTGTATGTGCAGGCTATTTACTGTACAAGTTCTCCTTAACTGAGGAACTGCATTCTAGTCAGTGCTCTGCTGACCAAGTCTTGTACAGTGGCATGGGACTACATTCATTCAGAGAAAAGGGAACCTTTTTCTAACATTCTCAAAGGTGTGGTGCCTTCTAGCTGTCAGCTCACCTCAGAAGCTATTTCAATCATCCAGGTCCAAGTGGAAGAGGTCTGACAAAGAGTAAAGACCATATGCTAGGTAGTCAGAATAGATGCAAAGGACATTTTGGGGAACAACACAACCACTAAAAACAAAAACAAAAAAAACTGAAGACAGAGTGCTACTGACAAAAAGAGTAATCAGAAGGGAAAAAAAAAAACAATTGGAGAAGTGATGGGATGAATTTTGTTTCCTGCCAGCTGTCTGGAAAATTATAACAGGGTAGCCAAAGCAAATGCCCAACTAAAAGACATAGAATGGAGCTCAGGAAAGGGGTCAGGGCTAAAAATGAAAAAGCTGGAGTCCTGTACATTTAAAAATCTTGGAAGGGCCTCTGATAAAGAACAGAGGAACCAAAAGAACAGATGGTTCCCCAGAGAGCAAGACCATGGTGAAATTGGAGTACAGCTTCATACAATTGAAAGTGCATGGGATTTTGCACCATCAGAATTGGATTTAAGTTTTTCCTTGCCATTAACCAGCTGGGAGCCCATGCAGACATTATTTAATTTCTCTCAGCCTCAGTTTCTTTAAAAATTATCATAATAATACGTACTTTACAGAGCTGTTGAGAGAATTAAGTATGTGAACTGCCTCACACAATGTGTAGCTAAAAATCAAGTGCTCAGCACCTGTAACCATAACTTAAAATAGTATCGCTATTATTGCTAGGAGCAGACTGCATTCTCAGGCTTGGAGAATATCTGTGGACCAGGACAGGACGCACACAGAGCCAGCCAGGATGATTATGCAATAAGTAACAAACCTCCCAAGATGTGTGCTCGGAATATGCCCCTTTGTCCTAGAGACAAACTTTAATATATACATGTGATTTTGATAAATGATATGCAATATAAGTTTATCTATGAATGAACTGAATCTTGGAACTTGGGTCTGCCTGGCTACCTCTCTCAACTCACACTTACTAAAATTAACCAGAAAACTATCATCAAAAAATCAACCAATAACAAATGTTGGCAAAGGTATGGAGACAAGGGAATCCTTGTGCATTGTTGATGGAGTATAAATTTGTGCCACCACTATGAAAAACAGCAGGATGTTACCTCAAAAAATTAAAAATAGAGTAGCCATTAAAGCCAGCAATTTTACTACTAGGTATTAATATGAAGAAAACAAAAATACTAATTCAATAAGACATATGACCCCTATGTTCATTTCAGCATTACTTACAATAGCCAAGATATAGACGCAATGCAGTTATCCGTTGATAGATGAATGGGAAAAGGAAATGTGACATATATATGCAATGGAATATCACTGAGCAATAAAAAGAATGAAATCTTGCCATTTGCAACAGCACAGATGGACCTGGGGGGTATTTTGCTAAGTGAAATAAGTCAGACAGAGAAAGACAAATACTATATGATTTCCCTTATATGTGAAATCCTTTTTAAAAAAGAACAACAATAACAAATGAATAAACAAAACAGAAGAAGACTTACAGAGAACAAGCTCATGGTTGCCAAATGGCAAGGTTGGGGGGACGGATACAATTAAATAAGTAAATGCATACATACATACATACATACACACTGAAAAAAAAAATTAATCAAGAGTCTCCTGCATGTGAGAGGTGCAGGGACTCTATTTCATGCCCCTGAAGGAGATGTTTATTCCAGTCATATTCAGTCAATCCAACATTTCTTTATGTCAGGCACTAAAGATAAAACAATGAACAAACTCTTCTCTAACCCATGCCTAGCTTCTAGCTCCTACTGCCCCTAGCTGGGCAGAGCTCTACTCTTCTTCCTTTTGCAACTGCCCTCCCCATCCTACCTCTTGGATTAAAGGTGCTGAAAACTTTCCCATGGACTTCAGTCCTAGTCTTTCTCTTGCCTTTCAGCAGTTGCTCCAAGCTGCTTCCCTTCCCTCATCATCTCCCACCCACCACACATCTGTAAAGCTGGTTCCATGTCCCCTTAGTTTAAGCATCCTATCAGCACTATGAGTGATGAATATGTTTTACAGTAACAAAAGATTGCTGCATTTCTTATGTCATGGAACCCTCACCTCAACTCAGAGATAGGTAGAGCAAGAATTTTCCACTTCATTGAACAAATCTGGGCCTTGGCCAGGTAGCTCAGTTGGTTGGAGCATTGTCCTATCCACCAAAAATGTTGTGGGTTCGATCCCCAATCAGGGCATGTACAGGAGGCAACTGATTGATGTTTCTCCCCCCCCCCGCCTCTCTCTCAAATCAATAAACATATCTTTGGGTGAGGACTTTTTCTTAAAACCAATTTGGAAGCAGAGTTTTTATACCAGAATCTCAGCATGCATCCTGTGTCTCTTCAAATTCTCTAAATCCTACATGAAACTATTGTACTATTTTAATTACTTCTACTCCACCTACTTCAAAATAGATGTGAAGATAATATCATAGTCAACAAAAGATATTTTAGTCCATCATTCTTTTGGATATTGGTTGTTATGAATAGAGACAAAGCTTTGAAAGTACACAATGGCAATTACTCCTGCCTTGTACTTAATCTCAGACTCAGTGTTTGGCCTGAAATAGCCCCCCCACCCCCTTCTCACAAGGAGTACCCTAAGCCATCTCCTCCCCTTTTTAAGTGAACTCCTAGAATCTGATTCTCTCTCCTGGGCATTTGTCACTAAATTCATCACTAACCATATTACGCTAAAGTTTTTCAGTGGGGCAGCTGCCTTCCCCACTGACTATAATGTCCTAGAGGGCAAGAGCTTACAGGCCAGTGTCTAGCATGGTGGATGACACACACAATAATGAACTAAATTCTCCTGGTTCCATTCTTCCTAAATATTGTTCATGAGCCCTTCTCTACTGAATATCCTGAAAAAGAATTTATTCCCCAGGCTTCCCAGAGTGTCAGTATTCATATTCATGTTGTTCTCAATATTTGTTTAGCTGCCCTGGTACTTCCATCCACATGATTGTAAACCCCTAAAAAGCAGATGATATAACCCACTGTAAAGCACTCAGAAAAACATAGTTTCACACTCTGAAAGTTGCTTAGTAAAACATTTTTGATTCTGGTAGTCGGTTGGTGGTGGTAAAAGTAAAAGCCATTAGAACTCTGATTAATGAAGACAGTTTTGTTCAAGCTTTCCCCAAGCACAAGCAAGAAGACATGGAATCCCATTACCAATACTCAATATTTCACTCTTGGGGGATTTCCTCACTAATTGGTCTGAGGCTGTAATTTAGCCTATACTTTAAGGAATGTGTCACATGAGGACACTTTTAATTTATTTCTGACCTTCCTTGAATTTAGAGACAGATGCCTTTGACCAGCATTTCTCCCAACTGCTATTTTCCTGCTAAAAAAAAAAAAAAAAAAAGTAATGTTTTTTTGAAACCCAAGAATGAAAAACAAGCTCAGAGCACATGTCCTGGCACTCAGTCTGTCTAAGGGTTTTGTCTCTGCTCCGTGAAGCTTGCTATCTAATGACTATGAAGCAGAATGAGCTCATTAACCAGGACTTAGAAATGGACAAAGAGATGTAAGCAGAAGTGAAGTCTGAAATATCTGGGTGGAAACTTTCAGAGCCAATGCACAATTTACTACATTCCTTCTTCCTTCAGCCACAACAAGGAGAAAGTTCCAGATGGTGGCCACACCATTAGTCTGAGTCCCCACGTGAGGGCAGCTTACAGCACATCCCCCAGTCCAACTATGATGGACATGCAGAGTAAGCAAATAATACACTTGTTTTAAGTCACTAAGATTCAGAGGTTGTTTGTTACTGAAACACAACATGGCCCATCCAGACTGTTATGCTAAATTAAAGAACTCCTACTCCAGACTTTGACATGTTGTATTTTGCTATTGCACCTGAATTTCTTTCTAGTGGTTTACTCTAGAGTTGACCTCAGTAAGCAGCCTTTCTGATTCCTATAGATTTCATGATTCCTTATCATGAGAATCCCCCTCCCAAATATTCTACTCAAAGCATTCCACTCTTGGAAAAAGCCACTCCACTCCTTCTTTTTTAGAAGTCAGCAAAAGCCTCCACTGGGGTTTGATGGAAAGGTATGTAATCCACCACACATCCTATATTGTTCTCTCCTCCTAGCTCTTGGCCCTGAAGGATGCAAGGCTCAACAGGGTCCCCTGTCCACTGAGGGAACAGGAGTCACCCAGTTGTCATGTTCTGATAGCTTGTCACATTATTTTTCCCTGTTGGGGCTCTGATGCCTCCATCTAACCCTCTTCTCAGTCATCTGAGACCATGGACTTCTATACAAGGCTCCCCAAGCAAAGTAATGGCTGTTCGTACCTGGTAAGACTCCCTGTTCAATGCATAGAGCAACCCCTTCTTCCTCATCTTGGCTTCCCACATTGGACACCAAAATGGGAGCTCAGATCCAGGACAGCAAGAATTCAACCATTATTCATCCCCAAATACAAATGATCCACCACATTCCCCTAATGTCCCTCTCCCCTAATATTCCTGGCCCTCTCACCTTACTGCCTCAAAATCTTTCTGAAGTGACCCATGCCTTCTTGGACTAATATGTGATTCGCACTGTCTTTTGGACAGAGGAGCTGGAATCAAGAGAGGATTCAAAAAGTTTCGGGGAAATTTTTTCATTTAAATATTAGCCATGGAGCATCCCTTCTCCTAGCTCCACTCCCACCCATGTTCCTTTTTTTCCCTCTGGCCCCAATTAAAGCAGGTAGTGTTTGAGGACTGTAGATTGGGTAATGAATACATACTGCTTAAGAATTATCACTTAGCATTAATGCTAAAGGTTATTTGCTTCCCAGTTCCTTTGCATATGCAAATAAAAGCCTGTTAAAAGTTTAGGCCTAAGAGCAGAGCTTTGGTACTTCTAGAAGCTGTTTAGCACTACATATAATAATGATTTTATCTAAATTCCCTGAGAAACTTCATAGACCAAAGCACCTTTAAAGGACAAAAAGACAACTATAAAATTACCTAAAAATAAATGCTTCCAAAGTATTCAGAAAAAAACCTAGAGTGAGGGGAATTGAGAGGCCAATAACTAATCCATCAGCTCTTTTTTTTTTTTTTTTTTTAAATCCCACATCTAGGCTTTTTTTCCCCCAAGGCCACAGCCTGCCACTATGCAGTTTATCAGCTGTCACTCCATCTCGATGCTGGGTGACATGAGATCAATGGCCTAAAACTGTTCTCAGATCTATAGAGAAATTTATAGTGCCAGGCTCCACCATGCCCTGGCTGAGCCTGGGTTCCAGGGATCTGGGAAATGAGGCTGCTGTGCAGACTGAATTTCCATTTCAAAAATGGATTATGACCCACTTAGAGCAGGGAAGTTCAAGCCATCAGATACAAAGGAAGACCTGAGTCAGAAGTCTTCACCTACAGAACAATGACATAAGAGGGAAGAGAAAAAAAAAAGACTAGTCAATGATTAAAATTCTCTCTCCCTTTAAAAGATTCTAACTTCTTCTTTAATATCTTTTGAATTATGTGGTATTTACTAACCCAAAAAAAAGGCAAAAATTACAGCAGTTAATCCACCCAGTTTATCTAACTTCATGATTGCTGCACAAGGTTTGAACAGAGATTTGTGGTTCTTTTGCTTCTAGCTAAAGCCTCTTTTTTTCACCATGAACTCTAATCAAACCTAATTCTGCCTCAAAGTGCCCATGAACTATAAACAAGATCCTAGGAGTCCAGACCATATCCAATAGCCCACACTTTCCAACCCAAGGGATCGAGGGAAATTCCTCCCCCAACACTGAGTCCTCAAGTGATAAAGTGAACACTGGCTCTCTGTCCATACCCCGAGGCCATTATCAGCTGTAGAACATAGGCTCCCTCCCCAACACCATTGTCCTGGACAGATATTCAACACTGAGGTAACTCTAGACTTGCTCTTGACTGAACCCAGAGAAGCTCAGCTTTCTGAGCAAAAAGAAAATCCTGTTCCCACTCCTGTCCACTTATATTGTCTTTGGAAGCAGACATCCAAGAGAAGGTTACTAGGAGAAACTTCATGCTCCAGAGGACTGGTGATGGCACAAGTGTCACCTACCTGCTCTTCCCACACCACTGGCTTCAGCGCCCTCTGGCTAAAAGAGAAGACAGGACTGACAACTGGAAACATCCTCTGACAGAACCCTCAGCTAGCAAGTAGCATTTCAATGCACTCTTCTCTGCCATGAGTCTATTAGGGTTGGACTGGACCACTAACTAGCTAGTCACTCTTTTCTGATTAGCCTTTTGAGAGAGTTTCCCTTCCCCCACCCCAGATGAAAGTCCACCAATTCAGACTTCTTGCTTCACTTCCCTTACCAGTTGATCTTTCACTATCCCTTTACCCTAGGGCAGCGATTTTCAATGATGTGCTACAAAATTTTTTGGAACATGTAATACTTGACTATATAGTCAGGGGCACTGACCTCTTTTCCCTTAGACTGTCAAATTAAAAAATGACAACAGCCAACACAACAATAGCCGTTGAGTGTGAATGAATCAAAATTATACCTATTTTTTGTCAGATTGGCAAAAAACATATATATTTTGTGTGTGTCACAGAATTTTAGTAATCAGTTTATGTGTGCCATGAGATGAAAAAGGTTGAAAATTGCTGCCCTAGTAAGCTGTTGATTTCAGGGGCAACATCCCTCAGTAGCTCCACATTGCTTTACAGATAAAACTACAGTCCTTCACATGGGTGTCTAAAGTACCTACCTGCTCACTCTGGCTTTCTCCACCCCAATGCCCCTACCCACACTTCATAACACCCTACATCCCAGCCTTCAGTCTTTCATGCCACTGAGTTTGCTGTCCTTTCAGCAGGGCATGCCCTGTTCATCTCCCCTCATATTCCTAGCTAATTTCTACTCATCCTTCAAAACTCAGCTCAAAGTCACCTCCCCCAGAAAGCTTTTCCTGAGTACCACCACTCCCCAGCAAAATTGAGCCCCTCTCCTGTGGGCAAATACAGGCATGAAGTATACACCTAAACTATTGCTCTTAGAGCCCTGTTACATGTGTCCAGGTATCCCACTCTCCCAAAGACTCAGGGCAGCCACCCATGATCAGCAGCAGTGTGGGCCTTCATCACAGCACCCCTCACACAGATTGCTGTGTCCTCCCTCTTCTAAATCCCCTGTCTCAGGGCTGGCAAACAGGGTCTATGATTTCCTTCTTTTAAAAAAATAAAATAAAATAAAATTTATGTTTTATGACAGTTTAGACTTACAGAAAAAATAGAAAGATATAGAGAGTTCCCATTAACTACACACCTAACTCCCCCTATTATTATTATCTTACATTAGTATGATACATTGGTTAGAGTTAATGAACAACACTGATACATTGTTATTATCTAAAGTTCACCCTTTATTCAAATTTTCTTGGTTTTTCTCTAATGTCATTTTTTATTCCAGGTGAACAAAGTGGGATTCTGCAGTACACAAGCATAACACAGTAATTGGTGGGGAAGGGAAAGGTTCTTATCAATAGGTTGCCCAATTTGGGGGAGCTGGGAGCTCCCCTGTTCCAAGCCATTCTCTTCCACAAAACACAGAAATCCCCTTGTTCCCCCCAAAAACTGAAATCCAAATCCATGCCCAGAGACACCCCCACCCCCTACTTCACTCCACCATTCTTATCTGCCCTTTTGGAGTCCAAAGCTACTGAGCAAATGAGTCTCCCTTTCTTCCAGCTCCAAGCTGTCTCTTGAATGCACACTTGTGGGGCCAACATCTTCATTGCCTTCCCATAGCTCCCTCCCTCTCTGGCTGCCAGGGTACACTGCCGGGTCACTGCAGCTGGTACTGAGAGGGGCTCCATCCATGGCACCCTGGCATCCAAGACTGGCCATGCCCATGAGGCCAGCGAAGTTTCCCGATCCACATGTCTGTGTGCTGCTCTGCATGAGAGAATGGGTGCAGTTCAGAACCCAAGCTCCATGCTGTGTGGGGCCACAGAGTCCGACAGACTGCCACTAGCTAGGTGTGCATCCTGCATAAGTGTCCAAATTCCCAGACAATTGAGGCTAACATCCACCACGCAGTTTAGCCTGCCCAGTGTCCCTCCTGCTGCAGAGATCCATGATCCGGAAACAGGTAGGAAGGTTTCTAGCTATGTTCAGGGGCACAGCGTCTCTGCTCAGAGTAGGGCCTCACCATGTATACCTTCACAATACACTTACGTTGTGACCTTTTCAACTTGTGCATGCTCTGTGCAAGCCGTGTCATGAGTCACATTAGCTGTTTACCCTTTGTGCAGTTTCGGTTGTGATTTCAATCTGCCACCTTCCAGTTTCCTCTGACCCCTCCCTTCTCTGGGGAGTGCAGCCTCTCTGGCTGGATTGCTGTTCCTCTGCTACCCAGCAATCTGGCTAGACACCCCCTGTTACAATACTATATTACAGATAGTCATCATACTTCCTTAGGGTCTTCTTGATAGTAACAGTTTCTCCCTCCATGATGGGTTGCTGTTCATTAAATATTTGCATCTGTAGGTGGCTTCAGTCATGATACAAAGCTTTTCTGGAAATAAGGGGTATAAAACTATTAAAAAATCTATTGAAAACTCCTTTTTGTCATCATCTGATCTTAACTATGGAGTAAGGTACCAAAAAATTTTTAAATGACATGAGGGCATGAAAGTTACTGGAACCCTCACATGACCATTTTCTCCTTCCTTTGGGATCTATACACCTACCACTATATCTACTAGTATTTCTAGAAGGAGGGAAAAAATTAAAAAGGAATAAGAGCAGTTGTAACTACAGCAAAGAAGCAGTCAGGAAATGGAGGGGATTTTTTTCTTTCTGAACAAATCTCTCACCTATAAAATAAAAGGTTTAAGTTATATGGCCTCTGATGTTTCTTCCTTGCACTTAAAAAAAAAAAAAAAGATAACTAACGTGTTCAGGGCTTCCTAAGCACCTGATACAACTGTATCTTACACAGATTTCAAGACAACATTACAAAGCCTATTACTTATCCCCATTTTACAGATGAGAGGACTAAGAGAGATCAAGTAACTTGCCTACTGTCACACAGCAAATCAGTGGTAATGTTCAGATTTGAACCCAAGCAGAATAATCACAGAGCCTGCAGTCAAAAGCTGTGTTTCTTATCAGGTAAAGTGGGTATCCCAGAGCATTCTGACACAGAACACGCAAAAGGATGAGTGGCGCAAGACCAGGGAACAGTCCAGGGTTTTAAGCATCTGGTACTGGCATCAATCTAAAATTAATGATTGAACAACAGTTACTCTCACCCCAAAATTGTTACATTGTCTGGCTGCTGAGTTTCAGTTAGGGGAGGATGTTGATTGCTCTGTGGTTTGATGTTAAATTTTCAAAGTCATTATGCTAATATTGATAGTCAAGGAACAGTGCGAGGGCACTTTTAAAAATATATAAAGTGTTTGTTGTGTAAAGGACAAACCCCAGGAAGACCCTGCGATTTAGGAATTCTAAGAGATTTCTACAAAGACTGCTGTCGTTACAAGAATGAATTGGGTGGCCCAGAAGAGATGCTTCTGTTCTCTGCTTGGCTAAGCACTTGCTGCAAACTTCCTTGGACTGTTTAAACGATGAAGTGAGCCTGTTAGAGAAACGCCGATGGACCCAGAACATTTTTTTCAGTTAAAAGGTTAAAAAAAAATAACCCTTCTCCCCCATTCATCCTTAAGAATTACACTTTCCAGAGAAGTCTAGTTTCCTTTCCTGGCAGATATAATCCTAATTAAAAATAAATTACATGCTATATAGAACTTGAAATGGAAAAGATAATCCTATTACATATGAGACTATATCCTGATTTTCTTGCCCGCTAAACTGTGGGAGATGTCAGATCAGGCTGAGTCACCCCCCCCCCCGCCCCCCGCCCCTATTGTCACCGCTTTGAAAACTCTCCGAGAGCACTAATCCGTCACGTGACGCCCGTGTCAATCTCGGGGTCTGCACGCGAGTTTCACAATGCGGGCATTAGGCTCGGTTACAGAAACCCAGCTTTGCGGAGCCCGAAACATTTGCATTCCGAGAAGACGCTGGCCATTGTGGGGCTGTGTTTGTTCTCAAGATTTCGAGACAGTTGCGGGCGAAGTTGCTAACACCAAGAGAAAAGGACCTCTTTGAGCCACTTTAGGCCTTGGGTATGATAAATTGATTTGAGCGGCTTTTGTGGGGCCCTGTCAGCTATGGGGAAAGGCGAGCTCCCCTCCCAACACCCCCCCCCCCACACACACACACACACTCTCTCTTCTGACCCTACCTCCCGGGACATTTAGCTTTCCCGGGCAGTTGCTGTAAGCGCTCATGCGCTATTTTAAATCGTATTTTCAGAATCTGGAGGCTGCAGGCAGCAGGGACCGGAGCTCACCCTGCTCGCGTGCTTTCGCACGTCTACAGTCGGCTGGGAAAGGCCTCCGCGCCGGCCGCCGCAACCGAGATCGCAGCTCTGCTCCTCCGCTGCCCGCTCCGCACTCCCTCCCGGATCCCCGCCCAGGACTCTGCGCTCCGTGATGCCTGGCGCCGCTGCTGTCTTAGCCACTTCCGAGTGTCCGAGGCATTGGCAGAGGACAGAATGTTTTGGACCGGCTGCTAGCCGCCCCACCCCCTCCGCTCGCCTCTTAGCTTTTGCCTTCCTTCCCCACCTCTCTGAACCCTCCCCTCCCTCAAAATACGCCTAGTCTCGTGAATGTGAATGATGCCAGGGAAGTGTTTGGAGTAAAAATATTAAGTCGTTCCGATTCTCCCGCCAAGAAAAAAAAATTAAACTCCGCGCGGCTGGGCTCCCGCGATCCAGCCCACAACAGAGACGTGGGGGCTCAAGGGCGCAAGTGTGGCGTCCGGCTCGCAGCCAGGCTCTTGGCAAGTGTCTAGTCATGGAAACACTATATAGAAATCCCTTCTCGGAGACTCTGGTCCCATTGCTCTCTCCCTCCTTCCTCTCCTCCCCGCAGCCGCCCAGCGCGGGCCTGACTCTCCCGGTTCTTGAGTGACGTCGGGGAGGCGGCTGTCCGACTGCCGAGTTCCGAAGCTGTTCCGGTCTGGGACGACCCGAAAACACCGGTGAGGAAGGAAGGCCCTACGTACCCTGGGGGCGCCAAAGGTCACCAGCAGTCCCCAGGCCAGGTGAGAAGGTTGTGGGGTTCAGAAAGAAGACAGAAAGTTATTTCGGCTGTGCAGACCCTCTGAGAAATGTCTCATGGGCGGGAGCAGAGACAGAGCAAGCTATTGAATGGCAGGACGGGGAAAAGTGGAAGAGATGGTTGATAGTTGGGATCTGGTAGGGAGGAAATCGCCCTTTCAATGGCCCTGCACGGCTGCATTTGCTTGGCCTCATTGCTTTTACTGTTCCCACGACTGCAAGGAGGAAAAGGTGGGGAAGGGAACTGAGAGGGGAAGGGACCGCTCAGAGGAAGCCCCCAACTATCCACCGCTTCCCCCAGTCTCCTAAGAGCTTTTATTTAGTGATGGCTGTGGCCACTTTTATTTGCTCTCAGGCATCTCCAAGCACTTCCCTCATCCTCCTCCACCCCCACTGTCCACCAAGCTCCCTGCTTGGTCTCCCTACTCTGGGGGGAACCCTGTCACTTTTCTGGAAGAAATAAAAAACAGGACACGTTTCCTCGGGTTTGAGAGATAGCATACTGAGAGCATGACTAAAATCAGGATTCAGAAGAATATTTACTGAATGCAGTTTGCTTATTGAATCCAACGCCTTTTAAAACAAAATCTTCCAGTGTGTGACTTTTGTTGTTACTTTTCCTCCTTCGAGTATATTTTCATAGCCTGCCCAATAAAGCTGTACAACAAGAAGCAGTAAGGATTATGCTTGTTCCTGCTTGGATCCCCATCTTTCTGATCTTCAGGGATACTGGAGGGGGATACTTGTGGGGTCAGCGCCATAGTTGACCAGCCCAGAACCCACTCAGCCTAGAGCCTGGCAATGCCAAAACTCAACACTTTCTTAGGCAGATGGTTAAGTCCCAGGTTTATGCCAGGTTTCAAGGTCATGCTGTGATTTTGTTCTTCTGGAAAGGGATGACTGTTGCCTCCCAGAGCGGCCCTATTAGGACAGAAAGAAAATCGTCTAAATTGGCAGAACAAGGCATCAGGAGTGAAAGTTCTCTAAATGCACTTGAATACAAGTCGGGTATTGTGTGGAATTCAGCGCCCATCACCGTTAGCCAGAGAGTTATGGCAGTGATTGGGAATGAATAGAGGAACATAATGGATACATGTGGCGTTTGCTCATTATTTTCAAGTTAGCCTTACTCCACTGTGGAAACTGTTCAACTTTCTCTCCCCTTAGCTTGTCACAGTGAAATAATACAGACATTGGGGCCTCCAATGGGATCGCCTGCCATGCCATTCTATTTCCACTGCTAACGAGGGCTTCATAAGCCTTTGATACAGTCTGATCTTTGAAACCTTTCCAAATCTCCTCAAGCTTATGCTAAATCCTATTTGGAACTTTTTTTCCCTTGCCTGCTAGCGCCCAGGGCTTAAGAAAGCCATTTGGACAGTGACATGCATACTAACACTTCGCAGGGCTCTTTTCTGAAAGGGAAATGGCAATTCTGATCACCGGGGCTCACACGAGAAAAATACAATTGCATACACAAATTTGAATAAAATCAATTTCCCTTCTTTGGGCTCCTCCATCGAGAGGCTAGTTAGGGTGCCGTGGGAACCTGGGAGAGAAGGCAAGCAGAGCCTCACCGGGCAGAGCAATTCTTTGGAGAGGTCTGTAAGCGAGAGCTTGGAAGCCTCCGAGGTGCAAAACACAGGGAGTGTAGGTGGGGGGTCCCTAGCTACCAGGGCGAAATCCCGGCGTGTTTGCTCTTAGATCAAGCAGCCGGCACCGGAGGGCCACAATAAACAAAACCTGTGCCAATTCCTCCACACGTAGAAAAGGAAAAGCAAAAGGAGTTAAAGAAACAAAGGAAAGATTCCCTATTTTTCCTTCCTGTTTCCCCACTAAGCCTTTCCACATTAAAGGGATTGTCAGAAGCTGGCGTAAGAGCGGCGCGAGGACGAGGTGGCCATTGGCTGCCTGGCTAGGGTGATTTGCATATCGGCAGCTCTAAAAGCTGAGGCAGCGAGCAGCGGCGCAGCACCAGCCAGAAGCAGGGAGGGAAGGGTGCAGCGTGAGGGTGGGTCCGCCCAGCATCCTCAGAGCCCGCTGGAGCCGAGGAGCAGCAGCCGCCGGATTTCTCCCGCACAGAGCTTGCAAAGAGCGTGCTCCGAGGAGCCCGGGATTCACGTCCGGACCTGCAAACCAGAGAGGAATCTTTTCTTCAGCCTTTTGGAATAGCACTTGGGGCTGGCAGCATGAGTCCGGTAAAGCGCGGGGGTAGCCCCTGCCTTTTACCCTTGCAGCTCTTCAGCCTTTGCTGGGTGCTCTCACTGGCCCAGAGCAAGACAGTGCGATACAGCACCTTCGAGGAGGACGCCCCCGGCACGGTCATCGGGACCCTGGCTGAGGACCTGCATATGAAAGTGTCCGGAGACACAAGCTTCCGCCTGATGAAGCAGTTCAACAGCTCTCTGCTTCGGGTGCGCGAGGGCGACGGGCAGCTGACCGTCGGGGACGCTGGCCTGGACCGCGAGCGGCTGTGCGGCCAGGCCCCACAGTGCGTGCTGGCCTTCGACGTGGTCAGCTTTTCGCAGGAGCAGTTCCGGCTGGTGCACGTGGAGGTGGAGGTGAGGGACGTCAATGACCACGCGCCGCGCTTCCCCCGGGCCCAGATTCCGGTGGAGGTGTCTGAGGGCGCAGCCGTGGGTACGCGCATCCCCCTGGAGGTGCCGGTAGACGAGGATGTGGGCGCCAACGGGCTGCAGAGCATGCGCCTGGCCGAGCCGCACAGCCCCTTCCGCGTGGAACTGCAGACGCGCGCGGACGGCGCCCAGTGTGCCGACCTAGTGCTGCTGCAGGAGTTGGACCGCGAGAGCCAGGCCACCTACAGCCTGGAGCTGGTGGCCCAGGACGGGGGCCGCCCGCCGCGCTCTGCTACAGCTGCCCTCAGCGTTCGCGTGTTGGACGCCAACGACCACAGCCCGGCCTTCCCGCAGGGCGCCGTGGCCGAGGTGGAGCTGGCAGAGGACGCGCCCGTGGGCTCACTGCTGCTTGACCTGGACGCGGCCGACCCCGACGAGGGTCCCAACGGCGACGTGGTGTTCTCCTTCGGCACCCGCACCCCGCCTGAGGCACGCCGGCTCTTCCGCCTCGACCCACGCTCCGGACGCCTCACCCTTGCCGGACCCGTGGACTACGAGCGCCAGGACACCTACGAGCTGGACGTGCGGGCGCAGGACCGTGGCTCCGGGCCTAGATCCGCCACCTGCAAGGTCATCGTGCGCATCCGAGATGTCAATGACAACGCACCAGACATCTCCATCACCCCTCTGGCCGCCCCAGGCGCGCCTGCCTCCTCTCCCTTCGCCGCCGCCGCCGCTGCTCTCGGAGGGGCGGACATGACTTCCTCGACCGGGCCCGGGACGCCAGAGGCCAGTGTCATATCGCTGGTGCCAGAGGGGGCGGCGCGCGAGAGCCTAGTGGCTCTGGTCAGCACCTCGGACAGAGACTCCGGAGCCAATGGGCAGGTGCGCTGCGCCCTCTATGGGCACGAGCACTTCCGGCTACAGCCGGCCTATGCGGGCAGCTATCTGGTGGTAACCGCCGCATCCTTGGACCGCGAGCGCATCGCCGAGTACAACCTGACTCTGGTGGCCGAGGACCGCGGCTCGCCCCCGCTACGCACCGTGAGACCCTACACGGTGCGCGTCGGTGACGAGAACGACAACGCGCCTCTCTTCACGCAGCGGGTCTACGAGGTGTCGGTGCGCGAAAACAACCCACCTGGCGCCTACTTGGCCACGGTGGCCGCCCGAGACCCGGACCTGGGCCCTAACGGTCAGGTCACCTACCGGCTGCTGGAGGCCGAGGTGGGCCGCGCTGGGGGCTCTGTGTCTACCTACGTCTCAGTGGACCCGGCTACCGGAGCCATCTACGCGCTGCGCAGCTTCGACTATGAGACGCTTCGCCAGATCGACGTGCGCATCCAGGCGAGCGACAGCGGCTCCCCTCAGCTCTCCAGCAGCGCCCTGGTACAAGTGCGGGTGCTGGACCAGAACGACCACGCGCCGGTCCTGGTACACCCGGCGCCAGCCAACGGCTCCCTGGAAGTGGCAGTACCCGGGCGCACTGCAAGGGACACGGCCGTGGCGCACGTGCAAGCCAGGGACGCGGACGAGGGTGTTAACGGAGAACTGGCATTCGACCTCCTGCAGCAGGAGCCACGAGAAGCCTTCGCCATCGGCCGCCGCACGGGGGAGATCGTGCTCACCGGCGATCTCTCTCAGGAGCCGCCAGGCCGCGTGTTTCGGGCGCTGCTGGTCATATCCGACGGCGGCCGTCCCCTGCTCTCCACCACCGCTACAGTCAGATTTGTGGTAACAGCAGGAGGTGGGCTTGGACCGATGGCGCCTGCCAGTGCCGGGAATCTAGAGCGCTCTCGCCCGCCGGGCTCGCGGCTCGCAGCGTCGGGGCCAGCGCTACAATGGGATACGCCACTGATCGTCATCATCGTGCTGGCCGGGAGCTGCACGCTGCTGCTGGCCGCCATCATCGCCATCGCCACCACCTGCAATCGCCGCAAGAAGGAGGTGCGCAAAGGGGGGGCCCGCCGGGAAGAGCGGCCCGGGGCGGCGGGCGGCGGCGCCTCGGCTCCTGGCTCCCCAGAGGAGGCCGCCCGGGGAGCCGGGGCCAGGCCCAACATGTTCGACGTGCTCACCTTCCCTGGCAGCGGCAAAGCGCCCTTTGGCAGCCCCGCGGCCGGCGCGCCCCCGCCCGCGGTCGCGGCGGCCGAAGTGCCGGGCTCCGAGGGCGGCAGCGCCACAGGGGAAAGCTCCTGTCACTTCGAGGGGCAGCAGCGGCTCCGCGGCGCTCACGCCGAGGTGAGGCCTTCCTTCTGCTGGGCGCCCCCCTCCGTGCTCCGCGGACAGGCTGGGGGAAGAGGCTGGAAGGGTGTGGGTGGGCGTGTGCAATAGATGCCTAATCTGTCGCACCTGTTTTTTGTTTGTTTGTTTGTTTTCTTTTGTTTCTTATGCAACCCTCACCCTCGCTTCCCCCGTTCCCTGCTGCAGCCCTACGGTGCCTCCTCGGGCTTCGGAAAGGAGCCGGCGCCCCCTGTGGCGGTCTGGAAAGGACACTCTTTCAACACCATCTCCGGCCGAGAGGCAGAGAAGTTCAGCGGTAAAGATAGCGGCAAAGGGGACAGTGATTTCAACGACAGCGATTCCGACATCAGCGGGGACGCTCTGAAAAAGGATCTCATCAACCACATGCAGAGTGGTGAGGACTCTTCTTTCCTGCCAAGTTCAACATTCCGCTTCTCCTTGCCCTTTTGCCACTGCTTCCCTCCTCTCCATCTTCGTTCTCCACCCCACTCCCTTTGTCCCACTTTTTTCCGTCCCGGAGTTACGGATCCCGGCAGGCCTCACACAATGAATTCTAAAACGCGAGGTCGAAGCAGCTCCACCACTTGAACTAAGCACAGCCCCATACCGGTAGGCAGAGGCAGGGGTAATGCTAGCTATCTGCTAATCGTTTGTTGTTGTTGTTGTTGTTTGTTTTGTTTTGTTTTTTTTCTTCTTTTGCTTCCTGCAAAAGAAGCTGAGCCACCTTGGAGTTAGGTGGCTTTACAGAGAGCACTATGCCTTTCAAATCTTGAATCATTGGCCTTCATCTTCATACAGGTTTTCCTTTTCAGCCACCCAGACCCTTTCTGACATTCTGAAGATGGAGACGCACCAATCTCAGTAATAATCATGCTGTCTTTTTTTCTCTTTCTTGTTAGGACTGTGGGCGTGCACGGCTGAGTGTAAGATTCTGGGCCACTCTGACCGCTGCTGGAGCCCGTCATGTGGAGGGCCCAACACACATCCCTCCACTCACCCACCAGCCCAGATGTCAACCTTCTGTAAGAGCACTTCGCTGCCTCGGGATCCTCTGCGCAGAGACAATTACTACCAGGCCCAACTGCCCAAGACGGTGGGGCTGCAGAGCGTCTATGAGAAAGTGCTGCACAGAGACTATGACAGGACAGTCACTCTACTCTCCCCTCCTCGTCCAGGGAGGCTCCCAGACTTGCAGGAGATCGGAGTACCCCTCTACCAGTCCCCCCCTGGCAGGTACCTGTCCCCAAAGAAGGAAGCCAATGAAAATGTGTAACCCCATGCTGCATGTTTTCACACATATACAGGTCACTCTGAGAAGCCCCTAAGTTATTGACCGGTTTTAGTGTTGTACATATAAATATGCAAGATGTGCCTTAAAATGAAGTTGTTGGAAGCTATTTCCAATCACATTGGTACTGTTTGGTATTTGCAAACAAAAATGTAGTTAATGTAATTTTTATGAAATGTGTGCTGTATTTAATTTTTCTTATCATGCTATTGAACTTAATTTCACTTGCAGCTTGCCATTTTCTTAGTGTTTTTAATCTGTACATTGTGTAATGTAATGTTTGTATATAATGAAATTTTGTTATATTTTTATATAATAAAAACTAAAGTGGAAGTTATTGCCAAAGGAAATGTCTGTAAGACAAAAAACAAAACACATTGGGATTACTTATTGGAAACTTATCTTCTATCTGAAACAACCTAGTGTTTGAGAAGTTTCGCCTTGCCAAGTATAACTTGTATATCTTGAGTCTGTGGTAGATTTCAAGTTCAATGTTATTTAATTACATTTGGTTTTCTGTAAACCATGTCACTTATAAGCACAGTAATAAAGGATTTGTCATGTGTTTGAAGAATCTGCTAATTTCTTTTCATGAAGTGTCTTACTACACTCAGACATTCACAAATAATTTGAATACCAGAATTAAACCTCAGAAGGGCTAATTATGTGAGCACTATGAATGTTTATGGCAATATTAAACCTCTGGGATTCAAGTTTTGGAAAGCCTCATCAAAGTATTAAAAATATGCATTGATTTTGAAAAACATGTGCATCTCCCTAAATATTAGGTACTCTATAAAATTCCTGCTCTCATTTATTCACTCAACAAATATTAAGTCGAGAAAAACTGTTCAGGCTGTTCTTCACTAATTAAACATTGGTTGTGCTTTTACTAACCATAGTAACTCCTAGGAGCTGGGATTCAAGGTTAAGAGGACATAGTCCCAAGGAATTCTTAGCATATTAGAGATGTTAATATCAAAAAAGGCACTCAAATTTATGGGTAAAATGACATAGTGCTTGGAATTTGCTTTCAAAATTTGCTATACGAAATAAGACTGATAAATTTTTATTATTGTCAATGCTAGCATGGGTATGTGTGTGTGAAGTGCTTATACCAATCTATACGTGTTTTTGTTTGAAAATGTACATAATATAAGGTTTTTAAGACCTATACCTTATACTCCATGCATTCATTTCACTTAAAATTAAAATGATAATAATGAGAGCTAACATTTACTGAACAAGCTTTTATATGAGCAAAGCTCCTTACAAAGCACTCGGCATGAATTATCTCATTTAATCCTCAATCTATCCCCATGAGATGGGAACTATCATTATCTCCATTTCACAGATTTTTTTAAAAATGGGTTACAGTAAGGTTAGGTAAAATGCCCAAATTCACACAGCTAATAAGTGGCTAGGATTAAATTCAAACTTATAATTCAAGGCAAAAAAATAAAATGAGGGGGGAGGGTACATCTGTAATAGTGTTAACAATAAAAATAAAGTTTAAAAAAATAAAATGAATCAAGAAAAGTGTCTTTTTACTTGAAAGAAACAAAGTGTTTAGGTGGAAAAGTCCCAATGAATTACCTTTACTGCCTGATTATTGTTTAGCCCTTTATATTTATGAAGTGCCTGTGTTCCTTTATTACTAATTATAGAGTGTGAGGCACTGTAATGAATAAAGAAGTGCTCAACACTGCCTGTTGAAGTCATAATTGAAACCAGTGGTGTCTCCTAGCTGAACAGCAGGGTGGGCACACACAAGTGCTTCGCCACCCATGGCCTGTGCAAAGTTCAGTGGTTTCTACAGGCAACTGAGCTGAACCTGTGCTTGACAAGCTCAGCTGCCCAGAACTGACATTCTGAAAGAAAACATTGGATGTAGCCAGGTTATCAGACAGTTCCAGAACCATGATGACCAGGTCCCAGGGGAGAAGACCTCCTATTCTAACATCTAAAGCTTTATTCCCAAGCAGTTCCATCAAATGCAGAGCAGAAGAATAAATAATCCCACACTGCTGTCTAAAAGCATCCAATCTCTGAAGGTGTTTTCTTGCTTTTGTCCTTCAAAAGTAAAATAATGTCATTGTCATTATTTTATTTTTACTGTGCAAACTATTTCATTATTTCAAAAATTTGGTTTGCAAAACCTCTATAACTACTTTGTCATATTTTTCCTTTATACAAGTGACCATTAAAAGACCTTATTTTTGCTTGGATCTTAAAAAATATCAAACAATTCAGTCCTTAAAATTATTTTTTAAAAATAAAATAAAAGAGGGGGGTGGGGCTCTTCTAGGTGTCAGCAGCAGGAACCCTCAGAGAAACAGGAGATATGTAAAAGAGGCTTTCTGCTTTCCCCCAAAAAATGTTTATTCTCAAGCACATTTTTAGAAAATACATAGCCTTATTAAATTAAATGAGATAATATATATGCAGAATACTTAGGACAATGCCTGGTTTATAGTTATACCCACTACATTCTGTCTACCTCTTTCCTTGCCTTCCTTTGTAGCCAGTATTTACGGTAACTGTCAGTGTAGCCCAGACCACTAAGGAAGATGAAACAGACTCAGGATGTCTGACATTGTTCTGACATTGGTGTGGTCTCTTCACTTCTTCCACTTTCACTCGTGTATAGTCAACACTCTACAAACAAGTATGGCTAAAGTAAATTGCACAGGCAAACTCACCAGCCTTAGACAATTGCAATGGTATCACAAACACCCCTTTGGAGACAGAGACCAACAACCCTTGGGCACCTTGGCTGTGAGCACTGGGACATGGGAAGGCTCTTGAGGAAGTGAGCAGTCACCTTGAAAAAGAAAGCTAAAGCCAAACTTAACCTACTTCACATTTTTATATCTGGCCTCATTGACTTGGGCATTTTTTGCTTCCTATAATAAAATATCCATCAAATAAATCACTTGAAAAAATTAAAATGTAAGTGGTTTCAACATTATTGAAAAATGCATTCTAAAATAAAGCAAAAACAGATGCATGTCTCCAAATACAAAAATATATGCACATAGAGAGAAAAATATATACAAAATATATATAAAATCAGAATAAGTTCCATGGTATAATTAGCTAAATATCTGGCTTATCTCACTTGGTATATATATGTTTTTATCATCTAAAAATTCCATTTTAGTAAACAAGCATATTCACTTTAGTACTAAATTCAGTAACAATCAGATAATTGGAATGCTGTCAGTTTTGAAAGCAAACTGAAGCAAAGTAATTCAATACTCAATGGGGTACTGTGCTCTGCAACAACTCAGAAGGGTTTTGAAAATGTTGTTTAGTTTTCAACAGCTATGCAATAACTCAAGAGAAAATTTATTATTCCCTTTCTTGAGACGGAAATCATCTACAAGGGAATTCACCCGCAGGTTCAAAGTCACCTAATAAGTGAACAGCAGGTAGAAAAAGACAACAGGCAGTTTTAAAAGCCATCACTTAAAGCACCAGACTAAACATGCTCTTGTAGAAGGGGGAAAAAATCTTCACTCATTATCGGAGTACAGGATTGGCCCCCACAAAACTAGTTTAAGGAATTTCAAAATGTCAAAGTGGAGCCTGCATAATTAATATGGAATTATGGAGATTTCATTTGCCAACCTAGTATGACACTTGACAATATCACAAATACTTCAGAGTCAACATGTCCAAGTCAAAGTCATTCTTCCTTCTCTGACACCATTTACCCCTAAAACTGCCCCTCTGGCAATTGTTTTAAGCTCAGTAAATAGGACTGCAGTTTTTAGACCAAACCCAAAATACAAAAGTCATTTCAAGACTTCACCATATTTCTTACTTCCACTCATCAAGGTCTATTTCCAACATATCGTTTGTCTTTTCACAGCACTGTAGCAGATATGATGCTCTGCCCACGTCCCCATAGCCGACCTCTGAGTTCACCTCAGCTGCAATGGACACTTCCGGTTGCATGATGAGAGCCTCCATCTCAAACATCTGTCTCCGCCGCTTGAGACTTGCTGAGGACTTGGGGTACTACGAGTGTTGGGGCCAGAAAAGCTTGTTCAGTCTGGAACAGCAGTCTGGAAGTACTGGGGATTTAAGACCTGCAGAGTCATCCTTCAGCCAATTAGGGACAGGTGTTAGTGGATAAACACTCCAGTTTTCCCATTCTTTGCAGGGACAATTCCCATCTCCTGAGGGTCCCAAGTGAATTTGAGCCCCGGTTGCCCATAGCAGCAACCCACTCAGCAATACCCCCTTCATTGGCTTTCCACCTTCTTTGTCTCACTTTCCTCGCTGTGCTTCCTAGGATCCCCCACCCCACGTTCTGGTTTCAGTGTCTGTTTTTAGGGGGACTATCCAAATCAGGTTGGCTGCATAAGAACAAGAATAAGGATATCACTTTTTAGTGATTACTGCATTCCAGGCATTTTACCAAGCATTTATAATTAATTCTCACAACCTTATCATATAAGAAGTCATTAAACCATATTATATATGGGGCAAGTGAGACTTGGAGAGGTAATGTAATTTGCCATAGATCACCCAGTTAATATTAAGAAGAATTGGCATTAAATTCAAGGTCTGTATGATACAGAACAAGGCATACAGCTTTATTCAAATTTTCATGCTTCCATCCTGGATTTTAGCAAACAATCTCTTTTCTGCCCTCTCTGGAGTCACCATTCAATCCTCTACATTTATGACATAAAGGCTTTTTTGAAACATCTGATCTTGTCACTCTTCTGATTAATACCCTCATAACTTCCCATTGCTTTCAAGATAAAGTCTGCAGCCCTGGCTGGTGTGGCTCAGTGGATTGAGTGCTGACCTGCGCGAACCAAGAGGTCTCTGATTCCATTCCCAGTCAGGGTACATGCCTGGGTTGCAGGCCAGGTCCCCAATTGGGGGTGTGTGAGAGGCAACCTATCGATGTATCCCTCACAAATTAATGTTTCTCTCCCTCTCTTTCTCCCTCCCTTCCCCACTGTCTAAAAATTTAAAAAAATAAAATCTTAATTAAAAATAAGATAAAGCCTGCAGTGCTGTCCATGGCATTCCAGACCCTTCTTGCTCTAGCTTCTTCCTGCCTCCTTGGTCTGGCTGCTGCCCTTCCTCCCCACAACTCCCCCACCCACACACACACCTGGCACTTCAGCCAGAAAGATCTACTTGTGTTTCATCTCTCCAGCCTAGTCCTTCTGCCTGGAGTGACATTCTATTGCCTCTCACACTCTCTCCACCCCACCCTTTCTCTTCTTAGGACCTTTCTTCTTATCCTTCAAAATTGTTGAAGAATCACTTCAACCCCTCTTCCAGCCACCAGCCAGACAGGGCAGAGTGCACTTCCTGTGTGCTTCCTTAGTGCTTAGCAAACTGAGGGTAATTGTTGTTCCACTTATCTATCTCCTGCACTGACCCATGAAATCAGAGATTGTCTGTGTCCTTCATCTCTCTAACCCTAACACCTGGTAAACTAGCTGGTACATAACAGGTATTCAATAAAAACACTTGCTAAATAGAATGATTCACTGAGTCAAGTGCAGAAGGTCATGGTTACACACCATAGTCAAGAGACTCTTAATCTACAAAGCAACATATATCCCCACAGGGAGTCTGTGCTAAATATGCCTTCAAATCATACATGACCAATAGATTTCAGCATCTCATCTAACCCAGCTAGTCTAATGACTCCAGCAGTGTTTGGAGGATGCGGAAGCACTGTCAGCCATGACCATGAAACAAGTCACCTTACCTATTAAAGGTAAATCCCTCTTCATCTTCAGTCTCAATGCAGCAGTATCTTTTCAGAGCCAATTCAAGATATTCTCAGAAGTCTGTGGGCACCATATACCTAGAGATTTGATGTAGTCTAGTTCATTTTGGTATCTGAAGACAAGTAATTCAAATAATCCAAATAATTGGCCTAAATAATCCAAATAATTGTCAAATCTTCACCTATGTTCTTTAAACACAACCAGCCGTTAAGTTGATAAAAGCATCAAGTTGCTTTCTATGCTAAATGTTGGATATTAGTCTCATCATATTAGGACTTTGTCTATTTTGCCAAATTTTTTTTGTATCAATTCTAGGAAGGTCACTGTTGAGGAGTGAAGATTTGCTTCTAATGAATGTCATTAAATCAGCAGAGAAAGAACTGAGCTATTGGAGGTGTTGGGTGAGTGGGTAGGGATGGAATCTTAATTTTATTCAGTAAGTGACTTTCAGCTCTCACTTAACCTCATTGTGATTCATTCTGCTTATCTGCCAAAAGCCCTCAATCATCAGCCTCACTGGAGGTCTGAGAACGAACTAACAAAGATGCCACAGTGCTGCAGGAATGCTAAGGACTGGGTCAGCATCCTCTGTGCTGAAGAAATTCAATATCAGCCCTCTGTCCTGGTGTTTCTCCCCATGCATGTGGTGGGGAAACTTCCAGGCTATGACTACACACAAAAGCTAGTAAAAATCACATTCTTTGCAATTATCTAGATATTTTCAGGTACCCATATGGGACTCTTAAGTAGCTTTATAAATCTTTCAGCTCCTCAGTTAACTTTGGGTGATGGTCTCAAAAAACCTGAGATGGGGATTTTTCTGAAAATCACTTATTGAGAAAGGGCTCTTAGAATGGGAGAGAAGCCAGCAGGAAAAGGCAGGGGATGAAATCTCAACAAGGCAGTGGTCTTAGTTTCAGCCTGTCCTACCTGAGCTCTGGAGCACAAACTGGTCCTCTCTTGAGACAAAGGAGCAGCCTTTTGTTCCCCCACATCAGTCATTGACCTCTGGAAAGGGGAGGGACTTTAACCGCATGGGGCCTCCTGTCAGGCTGAGGGTAATGCTCTTGAAAAGAGAGCCATCATGAGCCTTCGGCAGCCAAGACTCACAGTAGCTAGGAAGGCATGCACTGGCTCCATAGGTGCTTGTGGGTGGGGCACCAACAGCATTCACTCTAGCTGTGGTTCTAAATCAGAATCACCTAGAGGGCTTGTTAAAACACAGAGTACTGGGACCCAGCCCAGAAGTTTCTGAAACAATATGTTTGGGGTAAGATCCTATATTTGCATTTTTCACGAGTTCCCAAGTGTGCTAATGCTGTGGGTCCAAATGCCACCCTTGAGAACACTTGCATGATGGAGAATATGCAGAGCCAAGATGTATCTTCTGACCTGCTGTGATTCTGTCAGATTTTATGCAGAAGTATTTCAACTGTAGAATATAATCTGCCACCAATGTCTCCAGAAAGTTTAACTCTATGCTTGTCACAAACACAAAGAGCAGACATAAAACTCCAGAGTAGAGAGGAGGTAAAATGGTGAGTGTGAAGGTTGTAGTTAAAAGGCGGGGCCCTGTCTCATCTACCAAGGCATCATCAACACCACATTCCCTGCTTCCTTCCTTTCCTCCCTCTGCTACCACAGAACACAGGTGAGAGGTTCAGAAGTATGCCAGAGGGGGCATGAAGAAGTCTGGTGATAGCAGTTCCACACTGCTCACAAATGATTAGGCTCTTCTGGAGTGCTATTAGGCACAGCTCTGAATGGTATGCCTTCTCAGGGACATGGACCAAGTCAGACATATCCAGACAGGAAGGATTAGGAAATGAGGTTGACTCAATGCAGTAATGTTTCATGGGGGGGATATAATAAACCATCTATAATGAGGGAAGATACTCAAAACTGAGATGGGCTACTTCAAGAGGTAGTAATTCCCACACTGGAAACTTTCAAGCAAAGGCAAGACCATCAGCTGACAGAATGAGGAGGCAAAGGTGTCTCAGCCAGGGGTTGGATCAGGCATCCCTTAAGTTTCTTCCCAAGCCTATTAGTTGATGACTTGATACAAATTCCTGGTATGCCTATTCTTCCACTCTCCTGGTACTCTTAGGACTTGCCCCATTCTACCTGATTATCAAATGACAGAAAGTATGGCACTCTAGCTTTTATTTCAGTTACCTTGTAAGAACACCTCAATTCCTTCCAGTTTTCTAAGAAAAGCTATCATATGATAATTCCTGCTTTCCTGGTTGGCTGCCTAACTCATCTGGGAGACTAGGTCTGTTATTTTCTTCTTTTATGGTATAAAATCCAACTCTCGTCCCTGCAAAATTACCTTTGATTTGTTGTAAGGTATTTTCCAAGGCACTTTCTAAAATACACTGCTCACAGTGACAGCACTCTGAGAGCAGATAATGATAAGTGGCCCCATCTTATGGAGAGGGAAACTGAGAGCAAAAGATTATTAGAAGCAGGTGTTTTCTCCAGCCTTTCTTTCCCTAACCCTACCACCTCACTCCTCTGTAAAGCTTATTAAATGGAGACATTTATTCAACCTAAGTCTCCAGACTTAAGTTCATTTAAAACCATTTAAGAACTGAGTCACTGGGGTTGTGTTTTGACTGACCTCCTGCATCCACTCATCCCAGACCCGTGTTGGAATACAAAGGCGCTGTGATTCATTTCTGCTCTTCAACTTCACCAATCAGAGAAGCCCATTGCTCTTGTCATGAGCTGAGTGATATAACAGAAATTCCTAAGCTGAAGGCATTAGTTTGAGATGCAGCTAAAAAGAAAATTACCAGGCAATCTGATTTACTGTAGCAGTGGAGATGTAGGAGGAAAAGAAGAGCAAGACTGGGTTGTTTTGTTCCCTCTTAATCCTGACTGTGGGCACAGACAACTGCCAATTTGCTTGACTGTGTGGAGCATTGCTCACGTAACTTCAGCCAGACAAGGAGGAATAAATAGGCCTGGGCCAGTGCACAGACAAGCAGTTCATAATGATCATCAAAATCCCCATGAATACAACTAAGTCCAGAAAATTATAGTTTCCAAAACTCCTCTCAAAAAGAGTCCTGCATGTGATTGGCATGTTAGGATGGGGGTACCTGGGATGGGGTGGAGGTGATCAACTGCAAGACTGCCTTCTAGGAGCATCTGTTCATTAATTGTGTTGCTTTTTGTTTGCTGATTGATGCCAGTGAGTTTGGAGAGAGCTGAACTGCTGGGAGGAGGAGAGTGTGATTACTCTTTTCTGTTACTCTTTTCTGTCCTTTCCTCACCACCATTCTTCAAAATAAATGTGATATGAATATTTAAAGAACTTACATTTAGGGGACTTAAATCTTGTTTGTAATGTTTTATTTCTTTTATTTAAATAGATCTGCAATGACTACGACAAACATTAACATTTGACAATTCTGGTTGGTGGGGCACGTGAGTGTTTATTTTTATATATTTTCAACTACAGCTAAAAAATACAGCTTTGAAGGATTACCCCATTTATTAGCATGTCCAAGGCTTCCATAGGTCTTTATCCCACAATATGATCACTGTGCCACCTGCCCTCATCTGAACTTCTTATCCCCAACTGAGCATTGCTCTGGGCAAAATAAAGATCAACATAGGAGTGGTGACCATAATTACAGAGCTAACATATGAACATATGGATTTCCTGATCAGAGAGAAGCATGTGAGGGTCTAGGTTACATGGATAATGCCTCTAGCAGCCTCTCTCTCCTCCAGGAACTGCCTCTGAATCAGCAACATCACTCACAGCCAACAGATGTGAAGGGCATGTAGAAGGAGAACAACCCGGATTAGTGTTTATGCTACAGTGGGCTTCAGAGTAGCCCAGGATTTGTGAGGGCTCTAAGAGAGTTCAGTATAAGCCATCCCCCTGACACTCTTGGTTTAATGATGTTCATGCCCAGTCTAGTATTACCATGGGCCTGTGAATACACATGGTCTCTTTTTTTAAGTATATTTTATTGATTATGTTGTTACAGTTGTCCCAGTTTTTTCCCTGTGCTCCCGTCTGCCCCGTAACCCCCTTCCCCCAGCAATCCCACCCCTCTTACTTCATGTCCATAGGTCATGCCTATATGTTCTTTGGCTTCATCCTTTCCTATATTATTCTCTCTCTTTTTTAAGGGTTTATTTATTTATTTTTAGAGAGAGGGCAAGGGAGGAAAAAAGAGAGGGGGAGAGACATCTGTGTGTTGTTGCCTCTCACACGCCCCCAACTGGGGAACCTGATCCACAGCCTAGGCATGTTCCCTGACTGAGAATTGAACAGGTGACCCTTTGGTTCGCAGGCTGGCACTCAATCCACTGAGCCACACCAGCCAGTACTCCTATATTATTCTTAACTTCCCCCTGTCTATTTTGTACCAACCAGTTATGCTGCTTAATCCCTGCTCCATTTCCCCATTTCTTCCTCTTCCCCCTCTCAGCTGATAACCCTGCAAATCATCCCCACACCTATGATTCTGTTACTGTTCTGGTTGTTTGCTTAGTTTTTTTTTGTTTGTTTGTTTTTATTTTTTAGATTCAGTTATTGATAATTGTGAATTTGTTGTCATTTTATATTCATAGTTTTGATCCCCTTTTTTCTTAAGTAAGTCCCTTTGACATGATGAACTTCTTTAGCTTTACCTTGTCTGGGAAGAACATCATCTGCCCTTCCGTTCTAAATGATAGCTTTGCTGAATAGAGTAATCTTGGTTGTAGGTCATTGCTTTTCATCACCTTGAATACTTCTTGCCAGTCCCTTCTTGCCTGCAAAGTTTCTTTTGAGAAATCAGTTGAGAGTCTTATAGGAACCCCTTTGTAAGTAACTCTGCTTTTCTCTTGCTGCTTTTAAGATTCTCTCTTTATCTTTAACCTTTGGCATTTTAATTATGATGTGTCTGGGTGTGGTCCTTTTTGAGTCTAGCTTGTTTGGGACTCTCTGTGCTTCCTGGACTTGTATGTCTATTTCCTTCACCAGATTTGGAAAGTTCTCCTTCATTATTTTTTCACATAGGCTTTCAATTTCTTGGTCTTCCTCTTCTTCTGGCACCCCTATGATTTGGATGTTGGTATGTTTAAAGTTGTCCCAGAGGTTCCTAAGCCTCTCCTCATTTTTTTCAATTCTTGTTTCCTCATTCTGTGTTGGTCTACTGTTTTTTTTCTTCCTTATGTTCTAAATCATTGATTTGAAACCCAGTTTCCTTCCCTTCACCATTGGTTTTGTGTGGATTTTCCTGTGTTTCATTTAGCATAGCCTACAGTTCTTCCCTTATGCATTTGCTTTGCTTAAGTATATCTGTCAAGCCTGTGAGCATCTTTATCACCAGTGTTTTGAACTCTATGTCTGTTAAGTTGGCTTTCTCCTCGCCACTTAGTTCTCCCACTGGAACCTCGATCCATTCCCTCTTTTGGGCCATACTTCTCTGTCTCCTCATCGTGACAGACTCCTGTGTTTGTTCGCCTCTGTGCCTTAGGTAGACCTGTCGCACCTGTTATGTTGTAAGGGATGGAGCCTTAGGTGTTTATCAATACAGCTGACCTGTTTCTCCATGTTATGGTGCTGTATGTATGGGAGGAGTCTGAGAGGGAACAATGCCACTTGTTCAGCACTCATCCCTTTTCCAGGCACTTCTCCTACTTCCGTATGGGACTGGCGCCTCTCTAGCTGTTGCCCAGGCTGTTGTTCCCAGAGTGGGTGGGTCTGTGGACATTTTACAACTGTGGGGGCCCTTTACACAAGTGGATTCTGCTGGGAGACTGGCAGTTTCTTCCTCTGCCCCAACCCCCATTGGCTTGCACAATCAGAAGCAATAAGGCTTATTTTTTCCAGCACTGGAACCTTGAGCTGCATGGTCTGGTCTTGGGCTGGGAATGCTCCCCAGGCGTCCCTCCCTACTTTTTAAAACATGTGACTGTGCTTGTCACTGGCCTGCCACTGCCACAGCTGCTGCTGCGACCACACCACGTCCTCTCCACCCTGGCTCTGCCCCTCCTACCTGTCTGGATGAGTATTTCCTCTTTATATCTTTGTATGTTGGACTTCATGCAGCTCGATTTTCTGGAACTTCTGGTTTCTCTAGTTTTGAGGTAGTTGTGTTTCTTCTTAGTTGTGGAGGGAGACACAGCGTGTGTCTAGGCCTCCATCTTGGCCAGAAGTCCATGGTCTCTCTTTTATTTTTAAGGACATTATCCTTTTAAGCACCAAACACCTAGGGAAGAGACAGAAAAGGAAATTTTAGATTGTAATTTTCAGTAGTCCAGAGAGGTGACTGACTATTGATCTACTGGGTCTAAATGTAAAGAATTCTGGATGGGCTTCAGATGATTTTTGGAAGGTATAGGGTTAGAGATGAGGTTCTCAAAGTATGCTCATTAGACCTCTGGGGGTCACCTAGAATCATTCAAAAGGTCCCTAAGGGAAAAAATACTTTTCATAATAATACTAAGATGTTATTTGTCTTCTTCATTGTGTTGACAATTCCTCTATTGATACAAAAGAAATGGTTGGTGAAAATACCAGTACCTTATCATAAATCAAGACAGGGGCACCAAAGTACTAATCACTGTATTTCTTGCACTTTCAGAAAAAATGTCCTCAAGAATGACCTTGAAGAAGCAGTCACAATGTCACAGTTATTACTTTTATTAAAGATTGATCATTGACTCTGTGTCTTTTTAATATTCTATGTGACAAAGTGGGAAGTACTTACAGAACAGTTTTGCTTCAAAAAGTATGATGGTTATCTCAGGAAAAGTACTAGTATGATTAAGTTGCAAGCTGAACAAGCTGCTTTTTCATGGAACACCATTTTAACTTGAAAGGATGATGGGCAAACAAACCATGGTTATACAGACTGGTGTATTTGGCAGACCTCTCAAAAATGAACAAAGTGAGTTGACAATGCTTGTTTCAACAATAAAATTTAAACTTTGAAGCTAAAATTAGAATTTTGGACAACCTGCGAGACTGACAGCTATCCAGTACTTAAAGACCTTTTTAAATGAGGTTGGTAGTGATATTAACAAATGTCAATGTTTCAAAATTTAGATGATCTGTATAATTCAATGAATCAATAATTTCCAAGTGATCAACAGCACTGATATGATTTCAGATTCTATACTGCAACTAGCCTTCAAGAAATAACCACTTGTAGAGTTTTGATGTAGTATCAAAGGGAACCAAAGTTATATGAAAAATGTTAGTAAAATACTCTTTCCTTTTTCAATGACATGCCTGTGTGGTGCCAGATTTTCTTCAGGTATTTCAACCAAAATAGCAAATTACTATAGTATGAAACAGGAGCAATTATGAGAATCCAATTATCTTCTATTAAGCCAGACATTGAATAAATTTGCAAAAATATAAAAGAATGAGCCTTTCTGGAATTTTTTTGTTTTGAAAGTATAGTTATTTTTTATGTTATTTTAGTAATACCTATTAATTTTATTGTTTTTTTATTTTTGTTACGTTATTTTAAATTACATAACATTTTTAAATTTCTCAGTTTTAATTTTTTATACAGTAAATTGATATAGGTATAACCTATATTTTAAAAAGTTCTCTGGGGTCCTCAATAATTTTTTACAGTGTAAAGAAGTCCTGATACCACAAAATTTGAGAACCACTGAATTAGAGCCTTACATTAATATTGAACTCAGTCTTATATGTAATCTATATATAAAATGTCTGGCTTATGAAAAGTACTCCATTATAATATTAATAGCCTGTGTACATTTATTATGTCCAGGCACTGTCATCAGTGTTCATTTAATCATCACAACACCTCTGGGAGATAAGTACCTTTGTGGAGGAAATCAGCATGCAGAGTGGTTAAGTAACCTGCCCAAAGTTAAACAATCATAAGGAGTAGAAGTGGGATTTGATCCTAGTAGTTTGACTCTAGAATCTGCGCTCCTGATCTCTGTATTACACTAAGAGTATGTGTTGGTGTTGGTGTTGGTGTTGGTAATGGTTATAAATTAGATTCTATAGTTTCATGTTACTCACTGTAATTATTTTCCTCTTATTATTCCCAAACCATTTATAAGGTCTTATTTAATATTCCAAATTAGTCTCAAATGTACTATGGGATATTAAGAAACTGGCATGAAAGGGTGGTGTTAATGCAGAAAACAGTACGCCCTCCCATTTCTGTGAGAGAAGCAGTATAAATTCTCCAGGAGTTCAGAATTAGCTGAAAAGTCTAGCAGCCCCTCCTCAAGCAGATTATTTCTCCTCTATAATCATTCTTAGAGGATTCATATTTCATTTGTCATGTAAAATGATACTTTTCCTATACAGGGACGCCAGCCCTCAAAGTGGCAATCTAATTGAAGGGGATAAAGCAAATATATATGAAAAACAGCCAGAACACATTAATTGCTAAGTTAGTATGAAACCAGACTGAACTTCTTCTTTTTTTTTTTTTTTTTTAAGTTTACATGATTCTGAAAATACTTTAGGGTTACAGTGCCTCTGGGTGCTAATTAAGAACAGTAATTATTATTGAACTCCTGATGTCACAGAATTTTGAGTTAATTTTTTCACATCTTAATTTGACAAACTCTTTTCCTCTACCTGTGATCCTCAATTTGGGTCTCAGTCTTTCTCAACCCCCAAAATACAGTGATTTTTTTTCAGGGTGAGTTTTTCTGTGCCTCCATCAGCCACCAGTCCAATATTAAGGGACACTTCTGTGCACCACCAGAAAGTTGTTGAGATTTTTGTTGCAACAGCACTCTTTTTATGGGCAATGCCTGTCACATATGAGCACTGGTCTTCTCTGAGCTACTAGAATATTTTTCTTTCATGTACATTGTGGATTCTCTGTCTGACCAGGTTTCTTTTCTGTTTTGACATATAGAAGTGGAGACAGCGTCAAGTTTGTAGCTGGTCCCCTCTAGATGGTCTTTTGGCATACAATTCTGTTTTGACCTCACTCTCAGCTTCTTTCTGTTATTTGCTTGCTTCTTTTGTTCTTAATTGTAATTATGCTATCTTGTATTTTAGTTATTCTTAAAAACTGTTTTAAATCCTTACATGAATAAACTGGATTATAAATAACTGTTCTTTTCTGGCATCAACTAGTAATATGGCCATGAGGAAGTCCTTCAACTCTCTGGGCCTCATATCCATAAAATGCTCATCCCCAGTGTGTCTTCCAACTCAGCTTATGATTCTTGGTAACAGATAATGAAGAATGAGGTTCAACGGGATGTTTTAGGGAAGAAGATGTATTTGTTGGGATTCTTTTTTAATGTCATCAATAAATGGATACCTGGAAATAGGTACAAAGAGTGGAAGGTGTGTTACTGTCATAATGATTCTCTCTTGTCTTTACCTGCGGCAAAGACATTTTTATAACTTGTTGAGTACCTGCTTTGTTTAAGGCAGAATGCTAGGAGCAGGGATAGAAAATAAAATACAGGAGGTCCTTGAATAACACCATTTTGTCATAACATTGTTGAGGAAAAATATCAGTTCCAGACTGGGGCCACCGTCTGGAGTTTGCATGTTCTCCCCATGCCTGTGTGGGTTTTCTCCAGGAACTCCAGTTTCCTCCCATATCCCAAATATGTTCAGATGAATAGGTGTGTCTACATTGTCCAAGTCTGGGTGAGTGTGAATGTGGGTATGAGTACACCTTGCAATGGAAGGGTATCCTGTCCACGGTGGGTGCCTGCCTGGCACCCTGAGCAACCAGGATAGACTCCTGCCACCCACGATCCTGAACTGGAATAAGTAGACTGGAAAAATAATGATCTGACTTTTTTTTAATTCACTTTTCTTAAATGTATGAATAGCTCACATTTTTCAATATTTAATACTCAAAGTGTTTTGGATCTTTATTTTGAATGTTTGGGACCAGAAATATACCATAGGAACTTAACTTTTGTTTATATTAATTAGCCTGTGGAAAATTTGTTTTTATCACATTGTTTTACTTAAAGTTGCCATTTCCAAGAACCCATCAACAACCTTAAGTGAAAACTTTTTATAGATAAAAATGTGATCCCTACACTTGAAAAGCTTAACAAGTAAGGAGATAAGCTCTTAGGAAGAGAAGACAATGGAAAGAAGCAGTGAAAAGGAGATGTGCTAAGTGAAGGCTGGTTAAAGAGCCAGTGCTCCTTCAGCTCCTGGGTGCTCAAGCCTAGCCAGTTTTGACTAGAGAAGTGCCCAGGGTCTGGGAGTCCCTCTGTAGCAGCAGCAGAAGAGGAGCCCTGATGGAGAGGCAGCTCACCATGCTACAGGTGCCAGGGCTCCATTCATGTGGATCCATAATAATAATAACTTCACACGTGAGTTAACTTGTCTTTCCAGTCTCTGCCAAGTTTATGTGCCAGATGGCACTTGCCTCCCACATCTGATTTACTGTAGGGCAGACCAGCTGCACCTCAGCCCAGGCAAGCCCACATCTGGCAGCCAGTTGGTAAAATCTTTCCACATGACACTTGTGCCCTCATATCATATTCCCCAGAGCAATTCTCTGTCTGTCATGGTTTTTTATGTTTTTCTCTTCTTGTCTTATTTCTAGAATTGTTGAATATCTGTAAGCAACAGATCTGCTTAAGCACCTTTGTGTCAGAGAGAAGGCTCCTACTGTGATAAATAAATGCCACTAGCTTACTCTGTAGTGAAAATACTCACATATAAAGTAAAGAGGCACACATGGTTGACTGCACATCCAGGAGCCATCCCCCACCCCCACCTTTTTTCCTGTGTTTGCAGGGCTCCAATTTTATTTGGGGAAGGAAACTGCTCCAGGGAGAACCTCGTCCCCCAGCTCCAAAGGATGTGAACTAATTGTTTCAAGGTGACCCCATTCCTCTTTCTAGTAATTGGATTAGGAGTGTGACAGTGACTTATGACTGGCCAGTGATACATAAGTGAAAGTCTTTTGGAAGACTTCTGGAAATAATTTTACTGTCTCATAGATAAATGATTGATACAGATAGATAGATAGATGATAGATAATCCAAGAGAAAAGCACATATTGCACACAAAAACTTGTGGCTGAATGTTCATAGCAGCTTTACTTGTAATAGACAAAACTTGAAACAACCCGAACATTTGCCAGCAGGTAAATAGATAAACAAATTGTGGTATATTCAAACAATGGAATATTAATCATCAGTTAAAATGGATGAACTGCAGTATTGATACATGCAGCAACACTGATGAATCTCAAAATCACCATGCAGCACCAGTGTCTATACTGTGTGTTCCTCTTCTCTGAAGATCTAGAAATGATCAATTTAATCTAGAGTGGCAGAAAGCAAATCAGTGATTGCTGGGAGTTGGTGGGAAAGTGATCAAGGGAACTTTTTGGGGTGATGAAAATGTTCTGTATCTTGATTGTGGTAATGATTATACAGATGTACACATTTGTCAAAACTCTTCTAACCACACACTCAAAATTGGAGCATTTTAGAGTATGAAATTATATCTCAATAAACTTGAATTTTTTAAAAAATATGAACTAATGAGAGAGCCTGTATCTTCTTCCTTCCGTGAACACTGTAGTGTAGAGATGTATGTTTGGAGCTGAGGTGACCATTTTGCAATCACAGTTCCCAAACTATGTGTTGAGGCACCTGGAATGCCACAGTAAACTCACAGAGGCCTCATGGGGTAAATTTTCAAGGGAAACTTTTAAAAAGTGATATCTTCCCTGGTCAGTGTGGCTCATTGGTTGGAGCTTTGTACTATAACAAAAGGTTGTGGGTTTGACTCCCAGTAAAGACACATGTCTAGGTTGTGTTTCAATCCCCATTCTGGGTGCATACTGGAGAGAGCAAATCAATGTTTCTCTACCTTCCTCTCTCCCTTTCTATCTCACTAAAAGCAACAAAAAAAAATGTCCTCAGGTGAGGATAAAAAAAAAAAAAAATCTGTCAAACAGTGTCAACTACTAGATCCAGGTAGTTCACAGTTTCCATATTAGATCTCACTACATTTTTGAATGACATCATATCTTTATGAAGCTAGGTTTTGGCAGTTGCTGTGATTTTAAAAAGTACTGTGTGAAAAGCAACAAGAAATAGGAATTAAGGGCAGTGTAAGGTCTAAGAAGTTGTACAGTGCCCATTGGGAGTACACATCCCATTTGTAAGTAATTGTAGTTTTTCACCAATCAAATAAAAATAATTTTTCTTTCAATGTATGTGTAATTTTTTTTTAAAATGGCTACTAAATTGTTAGAACATAAATACTTGTTAAATTCCTTAGGCATAACTAACCTACTATAAACAGAAATGTTGCATATTTCTTTTGGCCTAGTGGTGCCAGGAACAAAAATTCTGAACCACTAATGACACTGCGAACTAAGAAAATTTAGGGATGTTGGCAATAAACTTAAGAACAATAGGCTGACGTGCTGAAGAATGGCTAAGCAGAGAGAGAAAGCTAGAGCCCTTCGTGATATCACTGACTGCTGCCCATACATGCTCTGGAATATCTGCCTCCAGACTTTTTAGTTATGTGAAATACTTAAATGTCTTTATTGTCTAAGCCACTATTGTAAGAAAAAAAAGTCAAAGCAAAAAATAGAAAGAAGAATCTACATATTCCACCAGCTGACTCTCCTTCTTAGAAGTGAGGCATGTATCCTTTAAGTTCATTTTCTATACATTTGTATGCAAACAGTTGTAGCTTATATGTGTGTTGATAACACAAATGTAGCATTTTTATAACCTGATTTTTTTTTTTTTTGCTTATGCCTTAAAGGTTTTCTGAAACTGCTGCTCTGTATTGCATTGTGTGAGTATACCATTTCACTGCTGATGTATATTTAGAGGGTATCCAATTTTTAAGATAAGCATCATTGCGATAAATAGCCTTGTAAATGTCTTATGCAACGCACTAGTATTTCTGTAGCATAGCTGCCTGAAGTGATGATTCAAAGGATGTGCAAATTTTACATTTTGAAAGATAACAATAGGCTGTGCTAATGCATTCTTCCATCAACGATGAGAGTACCAGTTTTCTCACACCCTCCTTAGAGAAGTCATGCTGGTTGACTTCCCAGATGATAAAGGTAAGCTCAAGCTCCTTTCTAAAGACAGATTTAGGAATGGGCAAGGGACCCAGTTCTAGGCTAACAAAACAGAAAGGGAAATCTGCCTGGAGAAACTTTGGAAAGATTTCCTCACTTCTAAAATGGCCACAAGAAAAGAAGGTTTCCTCTTCCTTTGAAACTTATCAGAACTGGATGTGGTATCTGGAACCACCTCAGCCCTTTCATAACTATGAGAGAAAAACCTTAGGATAAAGTTTGGCAGACCAAAAAGAGAGGAAGAATCTGAGTCACCAACATCACTACAAGCCTCTGAGGATACCAAACCTGCAGCTGCTGTACCTCTTGACTTTGGGTTATGTCAGATAACAAACTCATTAATTCCTCAAGGCAGTTTAAGTCATGTCTTGAGGCTACTTGCAGCCAAAAGCTTCTATGTGCCATTATTGAATGGTTTTCATTTTTCAAAATTTTTGTCTTATTATGAGTAGAAATTGACATCACATCTTTATTTTAATTAGCATTTCCCTTTTATTAGTAATGTTGAGTATTTTCTTAATCTTCACCTGAAGATATGTTTATTGATTTTAGAGAGGAAGGGGGAGAGAGAAAGAAAGATGTGAGAGAGAAACATCAATTGGCTGTGTCCCATACGTGCCCCATCAGGGAATCAAACTTGCAACTTAGGTATGTGCCCTGACTGGGAATCAAAACTGCAAACTTTTGGTGTATGAGATGATGCTCCAACCAACTAAACCACCTGGCCAGGGCAGTAGTGTGGAGTATTTTTTTACATACATCATGACCTTTTATATTTCTTCTATTGTGAATTGCCTATTTATAACTCTTGTCCATTTTTCTCTGTCATTGTATGTTGATTTATGAGTTCTTGAAATATTATATTCATTAATCTTTTGTGTATTTATACTTGCAAATATTGCATCCCATAGAGTAGTTTTGGTTTTTTGGGTTTTGGTTTTTGAGTTAGAACCATCACTGTTTTCTGTTCTGACTTTTTGGTCTGTGTCTTATATAAGAAGACCTCCATTTCAACATGATAATAAAAGTATTCTATATTTTCTTTCAATATTTTATAGTTATATTTTATGATTTTCTTTTTAATACATCACTGATTTACTTCTGTGATGGTGTAAGATTAAAATCTAGCTTTATTTTTCAAAATGAATGGGTAATTTTCTCAACATTTTTTTATAGAATTTTTATTTTGTTTTTCAATTACAGTTGTCCCATTTTTTCCCCTGTTGCTCCCCCCTACCCCACCCACCCCTTCTCCCACAATCATATCCCCCCCTGTTGTCCATGTCTATGAGTCATTTATACATTCAACATCTTTTTGAGTATCATTTCTCCACTAACTGAAATGCCATATTCATCATAAGCAAAAGTTCTGTAAATTGATTAATCTGTTCCCAGATCCTGTATTCTGTACTACTAACCTATTTCTCAGTTATGCACCAACACCACACTGTTTTAATTATTAAACTTTGAAGCATATTTAAATATTGAATAGGACAAGCATTTCCTCTTTTACTTCATAATGTGTCTCTTAATTGTTCTCATACAGTTCCACTCCCACATATTAATTTTAGAAGTTTATCGAACTCTGGGATTTTTATTTGAATTGTTCTGAATTTGTAGGTTGATTTAGAAATAATTGTCATCTTTATCAATATTGAGTTACTTTATTTAGGAACTCTGTTTTTTATTTTGTTCAGGCTTTGTTTTGTTTCTTTTTATTTGTATGTTTTCTTCTGCAATGTTCTCAGTATCATTTTATAGTTCTTTTTCCTTTATCAGTCTTGCCCATTTGTGAGGTTTATTATATAAGGATTCTTGGTGCTTTGTAGGTTTTATGTGATTTGGATCTTCTGTCATTTCCAATCTCTTTCTAATTGGTTCTTGCTAGTAGGTAAAAAGGCTATTAATTTGTGCAGGTTAATTTTGTATCTGGTCACCTTACTAACCTTTTTTATCAGTGCGATTAATTTGTTTTCACTTTCTAGCTAGAAAGTCATATAAAATATTGTTATTGACTCATTTTAATGCAGGTGACCTTGATTTTTTTTTATATGATACTAATTTTACCATATTTGCCCTTTCTGTCAGCCTTTTCCTGGGAGATATTTTCCCATCCCTTTATTTTCAACTTTAGTGTGTGTGCATGTGGCATGTGTGAATTGTTGGATTTAGAGCTAGTTTTTAAACAGGATTTTTAAAAAATCAAATCTCAGAATATGTGTCAATTCATTCATTCAACAAATACTTTTTTAAGTATATTTTATTGATTATATTGTTACAATAGTTCCAATTTTTTCCCCTTTGCTCCCCACCGCCCAGCACGCCCCTTCCCCCGGCAATCCGCCGCCCCCCTCCCCCCCCCCCGCCAACTCCATGCCCATGGGTCGTACGTACAAGCTCTCCTGCCTCACCCTTTCGTATATTCTTCTTCTCCTTTTTTAAATAAATATTTAAATAAATAAATATTTTAACAATAAAAAATAACAATCCCTCCCTCTCGGACTTAAGACCCTTTATAATCTTATAAAGGACAATGGGTGAAGGTCTCGAGCTCCTTTAGCTGCTTCAAGCTGGACATGGTCATCGTCCTACCTACCCTTGGGTCTAGAAATCTCTAATAAGAGTGGGGCTGCGGAGGGGAGGGTGGCCTTCCCACATGGGGAAGGATCGTGCAGACTCCAGGTCAGTTGGCTGTCCCCAGACAACAGCGTGCTTGGTTTAACAGGCTGGCATCCTTGTTGTATTCTGGGGGCAACAGATTTGGCAACAGGGTTAAAAGACATCATTCAATCCATAACCAAGTAATTAACAAATACTTTTTGGAGGACCCAGCAGTGAACTAAATCAACATGGAGCCAGTCTTCATGGCACGCACATTGCAGCAGCATTTCACTTGCTCACTCACTACTGTGGTTCCTCTTACATGTGACTTCAGACCTGTCAGCTTGTTTATGCTTTCTCTCCCTCTTTTTAAAGCTTTTATTTGTTTCTTTGTTTGTTTGTTTGTTTTAGAGTGAGGAGGAGGAGAAAGGGAAAAAGAGGGAGAGAAACGTCAATGTGAGAGAGAAACATCCATTGGCTGCCTCTAGAATGCACCCTGACCTAGACCGAACCTGCAATCCAGGCATGTGCCATGGCCAGGAATCAAACCAGTGACCTTTTGTTTCACTGGACAATGCCCAACCAACTGAGCCTCACCAGACAAGGTGTGCTTTTTCTTTTCATCTGTCTCGTTATTTATTTTTTTCCCTACCTGCCTTTTATCTGATTGGAGTCTCTTTTTCTTCTTTAATGGCCTGGAAATTAGACATTTTATTTCTATTTTTCTAGTAGTGGCCATTAAATTTTGACAATTAAATTTTTCTGTCAATGCCTAGATTTAGTATCTGTAGCTTCTACCTAAAAATATGTGACATGTAGTGCACTAACAGCGTCTCCCTCCCATGACACAGTTACTCAGGCTATTGTGGATATTTTGTAACATGCATCAGTATTTATTCAAATTAATTATAATCTTTACTGATGACTTTGCACAATATTATTTTCCATGTTACATCTTCCTGCTTCTTGAATCCATTTTGTCTTTTTGCTATAATACATTCCTGCGGAATTCTTTCAGAGATGTTCTATGAATGGAAAACCTTATGAATCATTACATATCCTCAAATGAATATAAAATTATAGGTTCAACATTATTTTTCCTCAGAAATTTGAAGATTTTTTCTGCCTTGTCTTCTAGCCTCTGTGTAGCAGTAAGAAGTCTAATTCCATGCTAATTTTCATTCCTTTGCAGGTACATATGACAGAAAAGCAAGCTAGCTTCTGCAAGTAGGAAATTTATCACCTCATACCTGGGAAGTTCAGAGGTGAAGCTGGCCTCAAGCATGGCTTGAATCCAGTGGTCCAAACAGTGTCATCAAAGTTCTTTTCTAAGTCTTATGGCTTTTTTTGTCCGTGATTCTAAAAGTTAGGGTCAGTCTGTACTAGTGTGACAAGCTTCCTTTCTGTACAAGAAAGATAACTACACACAGCTACAGCTATCATCCCTTTAGCCACATGACCCATTAACACATGCAGAAAATCCTGCAGAGGACTCTGAGTGAGCCCTTTGGGATCCCTGCCCACCCTGAGCTAATCACTCTAGCCATGGGATAGGATTCTCTGATTGGTCAGGTGTGGGTCCTGGGCCTGTCCCTGGAGCCCAGGGAGTGGTCCTATAATTTATAGTCCCATCTAAATGACATGAAGAGAGAAAAAACTCACCTTAAAAAGAAAAACAAAAGGGGAAATGGGTACCCTTATTGGAATAAAGGACAAGGAAATGCAAACAAGAGGCAAAACCATATTTACTTATCTACTATCATAGATAAGCTTTCTTTTCTCTCTGGACATTTTCAAATTTTCTTTTATCCTTGGAATCTATTCATTTTTCCAGGACTTTCTGGTGTGAATCTTTTAACATTAGTTATAGTGGCTTTCAGTGGCTCCTTTAAAATAGATGATTCCTGTCTCTCTTTAACTTGAAGAAATATATTCCTCAATTGTTTCCTTTCTTCCTTCATCTCTGTTTTCTCAAGCTGGAATTCCTATTCAGTTTGTGTTTTGGACCTTCCAGGATTGATCTTTTTTGTCTTTTAACTTTTACCTGTATTTTCCATTTCCATATATTTTTGTTCTGAATTTCCTGAGCTTTATCTTCTGGAGCACTAATTGGGCTTACTCTATTACTCAATCCCTTTATTGAATTTTCTATGTCATATTTTTCTATTTCATATTTTTTAAATATTTTATTTATTTTTAGAGAGAGGGAAGAGAGAAAAAAGAGAGGGAGAAAAACATCAATGTGTGGTTGCCTCTCATGCACCCCAGCTGTGGACCTGGCCCACAACACAGGCATGTGCCCTGATTGGGAATCAAACTGGTGACACTTTGGTTTGCAGCACAAGCTCAATACACTGAGCCACACCAGCCAGCGTGCTATTTCTTATTTTTAACTTTCCATTTAACTTTGTTCTCTGGGTTTTTGTTTTCCAAAACAGTCTATTTTTGTTAGTATTTCAATGAGTACACTTTCTTCCCAGTTCTTTCTTTTAACTTCACTTTTGCTTCCTGAATTGTCCCTTTTCCTCCAAAATCAGCAGTTTTGTTAGTCTTAGTACTTCTCTTTCATGCTGCTGCTTTTTCTCAAATATCTGATACTCATTGGTTGTCCTCTTATACCATGATCAGTATAGGCAGCTGGCAAGTGTTCCTGCTGAAATTGTGTTGATTGGTTTTCTCAAAAGACCTTGCCTTGAAAGGATTCTTTGTGAGGGGTACATCCCAGCAGAAACATTTGGGCATGGAGCGGACAGGTGAGCTGAAGAGGTCCCCTAACTGCCAAAGTAAGGAGGACTATACTCCAGCAATGAAGAACTACAGCAGTTTCCTTCCCAGAAAGAAGGTCTTTATTTTTCCCCCCTTTGTATCTTTTATGAAGTCACCTTGGTTATTTCACTCTCAGGACCTCCAATCCCCTGAGAAGCCTTTTTAGCAAACTTGCTGGACAAGAGGTTAGTGAGAGTTATACTAGCTCTTCTGGTCTGAACACAGTTTTCGATTCAGTTAGTAACAATTGCCCCAGAACCCTCTTCCTGTTCAAGGTATTTGCTGAAGCTGAGTTCAGAGTCTCTCTTATTCTCAGGTGTTTTCTTCTATGTGGGTTTTGGACTGTGGTTTTCCGGACTCTTTCCAATCCCATCCATTTGAGGAATTCCCTTCACTTTCTGGTGTTAATCTCCTTTCACTGCATTGAGGGAACTGGAAAGAAAGAAAAGTAGCCTCCTATGTTTTGATCCACTCCGATATGTGTTCCAAAGTATTCACTATACAATTCTTTCGTATACTGAACTCCCAAAGGAGCAGTAAAAAGGAGAAGTTTGTTAGAATTTGATTTATATGCTTGGGAGATGTGAACAAAATTTTTTATTGCTTTTAATGTGTAGTGAGTGTCAGACACTGTTAGTCAATTTATATACATTTCCTTATTTAATATAAACTAATTTTTATTAAAAAATCTCTGTGAGCCAGAAATGAAGACTGAGATGGGCCGATGAAGAAACTAAAGATACATAGAGCAATTGTTTAATTAGACCAAAGTTTTACAACTCATTAATCACAAAGACAAGCTCCAACCTACATGTCTCTGATCTCAAGACCCAAGAACACCAAATACTATATACATAACACCACCAAGTTAGTGGCCAGATTATTTCATAGTAATGTAATTCTGCCATCTTGAGTGTTGATGGAATTAAGCGAAACAATATACGAGTATGTCTGCTATAATTTAATTTTTTGCAGTAGAGCTTAATAGAGTCTGCCACAGAAGACCTTCCAATTCTCAATTATCCAACACATAGGAGAGTTGGAACATACAGAGTGTTGGGAATTAAAAGCAAATTAAGTTATGTTTCTCCTCAAGGATTTTCATCTTTGAGTGCATGCTGTCCTCTCTCTGTTTGAGATATTTTTTAGTGCATCCTCCCCACCACCTTTTTTATTTATTTATTTATTTATTTATTTATTTATTTATTTTTGGTTATTCAATTACAGTTGTCCCATTTTTCCCCCATTGCTCCCCCCGCCCCACCACCTTTTTTATGATTGGCTCCTTCAAACTACACTAAGAAGTCAACTCCCAAAGCAGTCCTCCTGCAAGTGCATCTAAGTCCCCTCCTCCCTATCCCAGCTTTTCTAACTCAACACTCTGTTTTGTCTCTTAACACAACATGTAATTATTTAGTTTACTTGTTTTAGATTTTTTTTTTTATGGTCTGTCTTTCCCACTTAATTTTAGGCTCCAGGATAGAAACACATATTTCCTACATCAGCGCCTATTTGTTAAACTATTGGTTAAACTATGGTGTTATTAAGAAGTAAAGTGACCCGACTTCTGGCCAACATGAAGGCCTAGACAGACATGCTGTGTCTCCCTCCACAACTAAGAAGGAATACAACTACCTTAAAACTAGAGACAACCAGAAGTTCCAGAAAACTGAGCTGCATGGAAGTCCAACAAACAAATATATAAAGAAAAAATACTCAACCAGACAGTTAGGAGGGGCAGAGCCAGGATGGAGAGGACGTGGTGTGGTGGCGGTGGCAGGCTGCCAGAAAGCACGGTCACGCATTTTAAAAAGTCAGGAGGGACACCTGGGAAGCTCTCCCAGCACCAGACTAGGCCACACAGCTCACAGTTCCAGCACCAGGGAAAGTAAAGCCTCATTGCTTCTGACTGTGCAGACCAGTAGGAGTTGGAACAGAGGCAGAAGCTGCTGATCTCTCTGCGGAGTCTGCTTGTTTGGGGGGGCCCCCACAGTCCTAGAGCATCTGCAGACCCACACACTCTGGGAGCGATGGCCAGGACAACTGGAAAAGCACCAGTCCCATACAGAAGTGGCAGAAGTGCCTGGAATGGGGGCGGGTGCTGAGCAAGTGACATTATTCCCTCTCAGACCCCTCCCCACATACAGCGCCACAACGTGGTGAAACAAGTCGCCCTCTACTGACGAGAAACCTAAGACTCTGCCACTTACAATGTAACAGGAGCAACAGCTCTACCTAAGACACAGAGGCAAACAAACACAGAACCCTGTCAAGATGAGGAGACAGAGAAGTATGACCCAAAAGGGGGAATGGATCAAGGTTCCAGTGGGAGAACTAAGTGACGAGGAGATAGCCAACCTCACAGATCAGGAAATAGTCAACCTAATAGATGCAGAATTCAAAACACTAGTGATAAAGATGCTCACAGGCTTTACAGATATGCTTAAGTATGACAAATGCATAAGGGAAGAAGTGAAGGCTATGCTAAATGAAATGAAGGAAAATCCACATAAAACCAATGATGAAGGGAAGGAAATCGGGGTTCAGATTAATGATTTGGAACATAAGGAGGAAAACAACAGTCAACCAGTACAGAATGAAGAAACAAGAATTGACAAAAATGAGGAGAGGCTTAGGAACCTCTGGGACAATTTTAAACGTGCCAACATCCAAACCACAGGGGTGCCAGAAGGAGAAGAGGAAGAGCAACAAAGTGAAAACTTATGTGAGAAAATAATGAAGAAAAACTCTCCATATTTCATAAAGGAAATAGACATACAAGTCCAGGAAGCACGGATAGTCCCAAACAAGCTAGACCCAAAAAGGACCACACCCAGACACATCATAATTAAAATGCCAAAGGTTAAAGAAAAAGAGAGACTCTTAAAAGCAGCAAGAGAAAAGCAGAGAGTTACCTACAAAGGGGTTCCTATAAGACTCTCAACTGATTTCTCAAAAGAAACTTTGCAGGCAAGAAGGGACTGGCAGGAAGTATTCATTGTGATGAAAAGCGATGACCTACAACCAAGATTACTCTATCCAGCAAAGTTATCATTTAGAACAGAAGGGCAGATAAAGTGCTTCCCAGACAAGGTAAAGATAAAAGAGTTCATTATCACCAAGTCATTATTACATTAAATGTCAAAGGGACTTACTTAAGAAAAAGAAGATCAAAATTATGAACATTAAAATGACAACAAACTCAGAACTATCAATAACTGAATCTAAAAAATGAGAACAAAATCCAACTAAGCAAACCAGAATAGTAACAGAATCATAGGTGTGGGGATCATTTGGAGGGTTATCAGCTGGGATGGGGAAGGGGAAGAAATGGGGAAATGGTGCAGGGATTAAGAAGCATAATTGGTTGGTACAAAATAGGGGAAAATTAAGAATAATATAGGAAAGGGTGAAGCCAAAGAACTTATATGCACGACCCATGGACATGAACTAAGGGGACTTGGGATTGCTGGAGGGAAGGGGTGTACTGAGCAGAGGGGAAGGAATGGAAAAAAATTGAAACTACTGTAACAACATAATTAATAAGATATACTTAAAAAAAAGAAGTAAAGTGAAATATTTTTTCCCTGAACCAACAGACATTGCTGTGGTTAAAGTTTGAAAGAGAGATGTAAAAGCGAAGAACTTGGAAAATCTGTAAAATCACTTAATAAACAATCAGGAGTTAAATGTTGTATGAGAGATGCCCAAGATCTGCTTCCCCAGCCTCCTGCTGTGACCCCAGCCAAACGTGATTAGTTTAAAAGTGGTTGCATGACTGGAAGAATTTGGCTAAATGGCCATCTGTAGGCCAATCTAATGGTCAATCAGAGTCACTTATTTAAGAGATCTGGCACGAGGACCCTGGGATTCCTGATAGATGAGGAAGGAGGCAGCTCTGCTGGGTGCATGTGTGACTTAACAAAACCAGTCAGTCAAGGAGAGAAAAGGGAATCTAGCTGACAAGGGAAGCGAAGACTTTGAGGCCCCACAGAGGTGCTGCCATGGTTCCTCATTGCTTTTCAGTTCCTGGGTTCAGCCTCCTGGGTGCCCCACTGCTGTCTGTGCTCCTGGGATTATGAGACAAATTTTCCTTTTTGCCTATGCCAGCTTGAACAAATTGTGACCAAATGGCCCCTGATTAAGACAAGTGTAAAGTGATTGTTAGTCCTCACCTCCTCCATGTGTTGAGGGAGAGCTTATTTAACCTCATCCCAAAGACCTCCCTAGTCATCATATGAACATGACAAAATTTTTTCTTACTGTACAATCAGGTCGTATCTTATTAACAGACAACATAAGCTTTAGGGCATGATTTCTGGGACAGCCCAAAAGTCCTTTGCCCTCCCCAAACTCATCCCACCCTTAAAATTGCATCATTACATGTTAATTCTTGGGCTAAGCCTTGTCCCTTGAAAAACTGAAGCACATCCACTAGATGTGCTTATAAGAGGGTTCTTTAAAAGCAGAGCCTGGCCCCATTCATATCTGAGCCTTTGCTCTCCACAGCATGGTCCAGGAGTAGGACCTGGCACATCCTCTTGCTAGAATAAATGAACCAAGTGGGAAAACGTGGGCAGGAAGGGAAGGTGAGGGCATCACACTCAGACATCTTCAACTTCACCATTTTGAGCGAGGTTAGTTCCAATCACAGGTGAGCTGTAAAATGACAGTCACAAAGAATTGAAAAATCTTGAACTAGGTGAGAGACTCTGCCATCATCTTTGCAGTTTCCATTTACTTTTAAAAGCATCAACGCCACCTGGCCAGATTCCTTTAAACCAAGAAGAGCAGAAAGACTTGTGCATGCTGTAGGACTGAAGGGCAAAGAGGGGAGAAAAATAGAGAGCAAATTGCCAGGCAGAAATTTGCAGTTGTCTGAATCTCTCCCTCCTGCTTTCTCCTTTACCCACCCTTGTTCTCTGTTATAAGTTTGATTGCCATCCTGACATTATACAAATTATGATTTGAAATTCATTCAAGCAGATTAACTCATGGTTGCATTTGTAAAATTTGGAAAAAACAAATTTAATTTCTTTCCTCAGATAAAAACTGCAGTGTTATAAATACAACTAAGGGACTGTTCATGTGCACCCAGTGACTGGAACAAGCAGATGCATGGTTTTAATATCCACTTTCATAAGCCTGGCGGTTAGCCTCCCAACTGTACCCAACAGGATTCCATGTGATCCTTTCAGAGAGCTTCACTAATGAGCTGCCATCATCTATGCAAACAGCCCTGTGAGAAGGGAGAAACTGTAGAAGTTCCATTTACAAGTGAGAAGATTGAGGTCTGAAGAAAGGAGATGAGTTTTCCCAACTGCACAGCAAACCCATGGCAGGGCACAAAGCTCTGAGCTCCCAGTGATTGATCCCTTGAGACAAGTTTCTGTTTGAAATGAAACTCCCTCAGGCAATTAATTCTTAGATTCTAACCTGGCCGTGGGATAGAATAGAGGTAGAAATTCCACAGAGATAGACTTCAAATATATGTTATACAGCATCGATGTACACAGACAAGTTAAATTATTTTTTCACATAGCTCACAAACAAAGGTTTTAAGAAAAATCATGGCTGTGCCAGAAAGAGTGTTCTTTCTAATAAACGTAAGTGGAACACTATTCCACATGGATGGAGGGTCCAACGAGTATTTCTGTATGCTGTTCTTGGTCTAGCACAGATGTAAATCTAATTGGAACTGTTTTGATCCACATCTGGAATTTTCCAATGAATAGCCCATTGCCTAATTGGCCCCTTGAATTAGTAAATCCTTGCGATTTTAATGACTGAGTTTTTCTATCTGTGACAGCTTTTTACCTCATTCAATTAAACATACATTTATTGGGCAAGGAATAATGCTGGATATTGAGCAAGGCATGGAAGGAGAAAGGAGTTGAGAAAGGTGAATAATATGCAGTCTGCTGCTTCCAGGAACATAAAGCCTATTTGTATAAATAACTAACTTAACTATAGGGCAAACAGAATTGGATACTATAAAAGGCAAATATACCAGAAGGCAGAGGAAGAAACAATGAATGTCCTAACACGATGCAACAGAGAGGCAAATTATACGGTTTCCTGAAGGAGGCAGCATTTGAGGCGGGCCATGAAGAAGGAATAGAATGTCAATAGATGAAGATGAAAAGATCCTAGATTTAGTTCTGCAGGCAGTGGGGAGTCACCAAGCACTTTAGGTAAGGAGTCAAGAGCTCCCCAGCCAGTCTGAAACAACTGGGTTATTTCTAAGAAAAAAAAAAAACAACTGTCTTATTTAAATCACTATATTTGGAAGCCTCTTTGCTATATTTGGGTAGCCTTCCCCAAGTAATAAAAACATCCTAATTTTACAAATGAGGGATCTGAAGTTTAGATTCTGTGGCAGAAGCAGGACCAGACAAGGGAATTAGGCTGGGATATTCCACTAGTTCGAAAAATGTGATGGTGATGATGGTGAAGATGATCATTGTCATGATGTTGATGATGATGATGGTGATGATGCTAATATGATGATAATGATGGAGAGTCTTTGTTTTGATAAACTGGTCTTCAGGGGTTTGCTTTTTTGTTTCTCATATTCTTTACATTTTTATATTTTTTAATGTAAAATCACAGAGCACGTATCCACATTAATCAATTATCTATGGGTGATAACTTTCCTGAAACTTAAAAGCAAAATTGATTCCCCAACTAACAATATTTTACAGCATCATCTAAAAGTCAACCCAGAAAGACAGAACAGTTTATTAAAAATCACTAATGTCTGCAGGGTTTAAAGATGCAAAGTGTTCATTTGGAAAATGAGAAATCAACACACATTGGCTCTTGCTATCTGAGTTTGTCACACTCTGTGCATGTGGGATGACTCATGTTGCTGAAGCCCAGGTTTAATTACATGCTTATTCAGTGGCGGTACTTCCATTCTAACAAATTAAATGTTTAAACAGCCAGCGCAAACATTTAGATCTGAGTCAAAATTGTTTGCACTCTGCCAGTTTAGGCATTTAATTTATTATAATCCTTTCCGTAATACATGCCTTGAAAGTCATTTTTTGCACTGAAAAGTATCATTAGTATTTCAACTGATGATATTGAATTTGAGACTATCAGAATGTGATGTGAGAACTAATTTGGTCTGCAGACAAGGGCAATAAGTGAGATCATAAATGAATCTTCATCTGTCCTGACTTCCCCAATTGACTAGTTGATAATAATGACAGGTGCCAATTTCGGGCCTCACTTCTGCTCCATAAATCTCTGCTCATGTAGAGAGATGCTACAAGATGAGACAATACAGCAGAAAAAAAGAAAGAAAGAAAGAAAGAAAGAAAGAAAGAAAGAAAGAAAGAAAGAAAGAAAGAAAGAAAGAAAGAAAGAAAGAAAGAAAGAAAGGAAGGAAGGAAGGAAAGAAAGAAAAAGAAGAAGGAAAGAAAGAAAGAAAAAGAAGAAGGAAAGAAAGAAAGAAAAAGAAAGAAAGAAAGAAAGAAAGAAAGAAAGAAAGAAAGAAAGAAAGAAAGAAAGAAAGAAAGAAAGAAAGAAAGAAAGAAAGAAAGAAAGAAAGAGAAAGAAAGAAAGACTCCTAACTTTTGCGACAACATGGGTGGAACTGCAGAGTATTATGCTTAGTAAAGTAAACCAGGCAGCAAAAGAAAAATACCATATGATATCACCTAATACAGGTACCTAATGAACAAAACAAACCAAGGAGCAAAATAGAACCAGAGGCATATAAACAAGGAACAGACTGACAGTGACCAGTGGGGAGGGGGGAGGGAGGAGGAAAAGGGGGGAAAGAAGGGGAAGGTCTAGTCAAGGAACTAGTATAAATGACCCATGGACATGGACAACAGGGTGGGTATTGACTGGGGTGGCGGGGTAGGGGAGAGCCATGGGGAGAAAAATGGAACAACTATAATAGAAAAACAATTAAAAAAATTAAAAAAAGATGAGACAATGATCTTTCAAGGCTCTTAAAACGTTTTATCATAAGATCCTGACCTCTTCCTGCCTGCAGATATTTTTTTCAGAATATAGAATTTTACTAGCTTTTAACAACTTCCCCTTCCTGGGGCTAAAGAAAGTGAAATCCACTGGAAAGAAAAGCAATAACAAAAGCTCTACTGAAGCAATGCTGATTACACTGATAAAGATCTCAAGCAAACAACTAAAGAAGCTGGACAGATGGATGCTCCAGAGTAATGAACTTCTGTGGCTCCAGGTGACCACAAGGTGGCAGGAAAGGTCTTCCTCACCCCACACATTGGCACCACCAACCCCCAAAACCCTGATGACAGATACTCTGTCTCCTCCCCACCATCTCCCACAGAAATAGATAGGTTCACCCAGACCTAAAGAGCTGACACTTTTACATTTTTGATAGACACCTGTTTAATTGTGAATAACATGAAAACTGGAAATAGTTGAAAATTACCTTAAAGTTCTTGCTTGAAAAAAATGGAGCACTGTGTTGGAAACAAGAGGAAAATACCAAAGATTAATAGATGCCAGTCATGCAAACTCATTTAATCTCAGCTTTATCATTTATAGAATGAGGGGGTAGAACCCTCTTATCCCTGAGGCTTTCCTCAGTGAACCTTCCATACAGAGAGTAGAATGGCTCAAACTCACCAAGTGAGGGAGAGTGTAAGTGTCAGGGGACAGCAGTCAGTTTGTTGCTTTGTGCTAATTAAAGTCACCAGAAACTGAAAACCTAGATTCATTCCCTCTCTGGCTCTTCAGGCTACCATTTCCTGCTCGGAAATCTTTCAAGATCTTCAACAAAACATTCCACATTGTTTATACCTGGAGATTAAATTATCCAGAATCAAGCTCGGTCAGATTTCATGAGACTATATCTACCCAAAAATTGGCTTGCAGAAGCAGAAGGAAATAGTTGAATTCAGCCAATCTGTTATTTCTAAAAGCAATCAACTCAGGTCAATCTAGTCGTCTTTGTTTTTCCAAATACTTTGGGTCGTTTAGACACAGCAGAAGTTTTCTCCTAGAGAAAGCTTCAGGAATTACCCATTCAAAAATGCTCTGAGAAATGAGAATGGATGCCTGCCACCTCATCACATGTTTATCACTTAAATGCTGGAGGGTTAATTAAGAAACAAAAGACAAAAATCCTTTCTCATCAAACATTTATGCTGAGGCATTTTACAATCTTTTTATCTAAGGATTGTAACTAACGGAGGCATTAGCTTTTTAAAAAATTAATTACAATTATTACCATTAATTAAATACTTACTGTGTGTTCAGGCAGTATGTTAAACAAGTTCTATGTATTGCCTCATCAGTTCTCATTACAACCCTATAAAGAAGAAACTGACATCTCCCCCAATTTATAGATGCAGAAACTGAGGTGTAGGGAGACGAGGTCTCCTGCCCAAGGTCATGGAGCTAGAAGGCACAAATGCACATCAATTTGCAAAGTCCCAGCTTTTCAAGGCAACTTATCCAGCTCAATTCTGTTTTTAGCTTTTTCATAATCCTCAAGGATAAGCTCTCTTTTTATACTGGGACCCAAGGAATTAAGTTCATTTAATATTTATAAAATGTAACTAACTCATTAAACTTTGCTGTGGGAAGCCAAGACTTCTTGTGGTGAAAAGAATTTCAGAGGTCACTTAAGGTAGCTCTTGGCCTCCCTGCCATTTACTTGAGATGGCTACTGGTCCGAACATGCCACTGAAGGAGATTCCACACTCTTGGGGTTAAGGAATCCACCCTGTCTTAGTCCATTCAGGCTGCCATCACAAAAATACCACAGGTTGGGTGGCTTATAAACAACAAACATTTATTTCTCACAGTCCCGGAGGCTGGGAAGTCTAAGGTCATGGGGCCAGCAAATTTGGTGTGTGGCAAGGGTCCTCTTCTGGATTGTAGACTTCAGAATTCTCATTGTGTCCCCACATGGCAGAAGGTGGGACAGAGCTCTGTGGTGACTCTAAGAGTACAAATCCCATTCATGAGGCTCCACCTCATGACGTAAGCACTGCCCAGATGCCCCATCTCCAAATACCATCATATTGGAATTAAAATTTCAACATTCCTTCTGATACTGAACTTGAGGACTATCAAGAAAATACACAATTCTTCAGCCAACTATGATGTCAAGATGTCCTTCATTCCTGTCCTCTGCTTCCAGATAGAGACTGTATAACAGCAAACAAATCACAAATGCTAAGGATAACCTCTTTTTGGAATATTCACTAGATTGCAATGGACTTTACATATGTCAACTCATTTTACAGTAAGGGAGACTGAGGTATACGGCTAGAGAATGGTGAAGCTGGGATTGGAATCCACTGTGCTCCAAATTTAACTAGTTAAATCCCTGCTCTCTCTCCCTGGGCTGAGCTATTGCAGGAAAAACAGTAGAAGATACCTGTAATACTAGAACTAAGGCAGTGTTGAAACAGGAGAGGCTGCACAGGTACCTGAGAAAACTGGCAGTGTTTTTTAGGTGAGTCTCTTCACCTGGCTGGGCCTCAGTTTCCTCATCTTCAATATTCTCTAGGAACACTTTTTTTTTAACTCTGAAATCCTAGGACTTGGATTCAAAGAGGATAGTTGAGTTGACAAAGAAGGCAAGAAAGCAGCAAGCTGAGACCAAACTGACCAGCTGGTGGTCACTGTGCAGAAATTCTGTACCAGCTAGGAATATTTTCTTTCATTTACCATATTATGCATTCAGCATTAGACCTGTTTTATCTTCAGCATGTTAGTATTACACATTTATATTTTGCTAGTTATCTCTTCTATTAACCCAGGCACTCTGCAAAATGACTTGTTATTAATAATGTGAACTGACTTTTTCAGTTAAGACAGAAAAGGAAGATATGGAATTGAAGGGACTGTGTTATCTAATGCATTTTCAAAGAAGTGAATGCTTCTTAGAAATATCTAAGCAGAGAGCATCAAATCTTTGACAAAATATATATTAGAAATATTGTTTAGAGGATTTTTAGGGATTCAAGTCTACCAGAATATATTGCTTCAAAATTTCTGACAGAATTTTAGCAGCCACCATATTAGCATCTCATAACCACATTCAGAAACACCATCACCCAGGTCACAAAGGCCTTTGGATGTGGATATTCAGGGTATTTTTGTTCACGGGGGTATTTTTAGCTTTATTGTTTAGTTTGCTTGATTACTTTTATAAAGAGAAGCACAGAATTTAGAATCGGGCAGATGAGGAAATTGGACCCCAGGGCGGCTGTGCTCCCCAGGTGACATGGCACAACACACAGCAGGTCTCAGAGCAGCTGCTCAGCTCCTGGTCCCTCCCTGGCCCCCTTATGCCAGCTGTCATGTTCCACAGCAGGACAGAACCAGAAAAAAGGAGCATCAGAGGACAGTTTCACTAGCCAAGTCATCTCTGAGCCTAGAGAAGAGGGTTCCATGATGCTCATCAGTGCCCCAGAAAAGGGTAAATAGGTTTGATATAGAGAATCTCTGCAGACCAGGGGCTGAAGCTGGGGAAGGCTGAGCTGGTAACTGATACCCCAGGGGCAGAGAAATCTCTGCTCAGTTGGGGGCAGAGATTTATATGGAACCAACCTCTGATTATGAAGTTGTCAGGGTCCTGGCAGGCAATGTGGTGGGAAAGGATGGGACGTGGGGTCACAGGAGCCTTTAGTATGAACCCCAACTCTGCATCTCAGCCTCTCACTGCCTGAGACCCACCCTACTCTGTTCCTCTGAACTTCAGCACCCCTATCTGCATTTCTGTGTGCTGCACATGCCTGTGAGTGTGCAAATTTTCATACTGATTATGGTAAACATTTGTAAGTTTCTATAATGCAGACACCAGGCAGCCAGCCAACTATGACTTGCTTCCTTGACTTGCTTTCTTTCCAAGGACACAGGCAGCAGACTGATTCAAGGAAATGGGGCCTAGGTTTGCATTCCTACTGCTAGAGATGGCCACAAATTATGCAGCATCAGCCAGCATCCCCAGCCCAACCTTTCCATTCCACCAACCAGCTGCTCTGTCTGTGTTTAACTTGATTCAAAAACCATCCAAGCCAGGGAAAAACACTGATGCTATTGTAAGGGAGGCCCAAGGCTGGCAGAGAGAATGCACCAAATAGCCTCAAACAACGGCTACATTCTACGTGTGGAGGGGTGGGCCTGCAGAGCCATCTGCTTCCAACAGGCTTGAAGGAGCCTGCCATACTGCTGGGATTGGGACCCCAGCAAAAGACTGCTAGCTGCCCTTCTCAAAGGCACACAGCCCTCCAAGACCTTGTCAAAATGTCAGCTTACAACAGAGGACCCAAAGAAAGACTTCTAGAAACACACCTGCTATCAATGTGACTATGTCATGTAACAGATTAACTACCAGAATAGGGAGGCCTCAACTGCAGAGCCTATCTGAAGGCAAACAATGAGGCAGAAAGAAGGCCAAACGGAGCATAAAGCCCACATGAGAGGCCCAGAAACTTCATAGAGTAGGTAACTCCAAGTTTGTTGTTTGAAAAGATAAACTAAGGCATACGAAAAATTTTAAGAGTTTATTTGAGAAAAAAAATTGATTCAAACCTGGTAGCATCCAATCTAGCAGATAGAAAGGAACTCGGAAGAGCTGTGGAAAAGGAAAGACTTTTGTAGGCAGAAAGGAACAGGAACAAGAAGTTATATGAGGACAAAAACAAGTTTGTTTGTTTTTTTTTTATGGCAAAGGTTCTGTTCTTTAAGGGACAGCAGGGTCTGGTCCATGAGGCAAAAGGCCTAACTAAGACTGTAGTACTGGCCAGGCAACTCCTAACTGACTGATTTAAAATTCCATTTCTGAAAGAGTTGAAACTGTAATTAAGTTAAGTCTCCATTTGGTGACATGGGACTTAACATAAGCAACTCTGTTTATGGCTTATTGTCTTGTTTTTAACAGTTGTCATGAAAGGATCATTTCTCTGATGGTGGAAAACCTGCAGTCCAGTCACTAAACAAACTGATCCGTAGACTGGTTTACCTTCCTGAACCTCGGATTTATCCTCCTGAGCCTTAGTTTATTTACTCAGGCCCCAGTTTACCACCCTGAGCCTCAGTTTTTCTCATAAAAGGCAAGCTCTCAATTACACAGCCTCTTGGTTTTCTTTCGGGCCTAACACTAGAAGTTACTTTATTCTAAGTAGAAAAAAATATGCAAAAATAAGTAAACTAAGTAACAAGTTATCTTGAAATATTAATCAATGGAGCTTTTCTTATTTATGGTGACTCTTCTTCAGTCAGAGGAATTCATATGGCCTTGGGAAGAAATAGGAATGCTATAGTGGGAATGCAAGAAAAGAAATATCTTTTTGCTGTTAGTGAAGCCCCTAGGGAAGCTGGAAAGACAGTTTGTGTCATAACAATGAATTGGAAAGAAGAAAAGAAGTGGCCACCAGGTGAGGGTAACCTGCACTGGGTTGGGACTGAGGCACAGGATTGGATGCCAAATGGGGATGAGAGGAAGACACCAGACCTAGTGGGAAAGGAGCAGTCTTCATGAGAAGAGACCAGACCCAGGCAGTCTCAGGGAAACTAAGCCATTCTTGATTCCTGTCTTCATCCACAGCCCACATCCACTCCATTCAGAAATCCTGTCCTACCTGCAAAATGTATCCAGATTATCATCAACCTCTTCCCACCTCCACAACAACCACCCTGTTCCCAGCTACCAGCATCTCTCATTTGAGCCATTATAGACCTCACCCTGGGCCTCCATGCTTCTGTCCTTGTTCCCCTCAATCTACTCCCAACACAGCAGCTGGAGCTGTATACAACGTCAGTCAGATCATGTGACTCCTCTGCTCAGATCCTCCAATGGCCCCATCAGATGAGGGTCAAAACAAGGCCTTAAGATGGCCTCCAGGCCCTGCCATGATTCGGCTCCTGTGACCTCTGCGACCTCCTGTCCTTGCTGTGTCCTGAACATGCCAGACACACTGTCACCAAGGGCCTTTGCACTAGTTCTTCCCTCTGAGGATGTTCCTCAGTATCCTTATGGCTGCCTGCCTCACTGCCCTGCACCTCTGCTCAAGCTCACCTTCGCATCCTATTGCCGACTGCCCCACTGAACACCTGATTGATTTTGTCCTTCTCTACTTCCCCTCTTTACACAGTACTAAGCACCTTCTAACACACTACACAACTTAAGAATTTGTTATGTTTATCACCGATCATCCATCTTCCACACTGGAACGCAAGCTTGAGGAAGATAGGGATCTTTGTTTTATTCACTGATGTATCTCAAGCACCTAGAGGTGTTCAATAAATATTTGTTGAATGAGTAAACAAAGACCATCCCCACCACTAGAGCGGTGTCTATGGCTGAACAGTCCAAAAGTCACTGTTGGGTAAGAGCATTCAATCAGCAGCTACCCATGGACATACAGTCAGCAGGATGAGGCCCACCTGGACCCTGAGATTTTCCTTAACTTCCTCGCAAGTTACCCTTTATAATTACTCCCTCTTTAATTGATCAGAAGGCTGTGGCAGTGAGGAAGGGAGGCTTAAAGCCTGATAGCACCCTTTTTGTCCTAACTTATGCAGCAAAACTTTACTGGATGTGGAAACAAATGGTGCTCAGGGCCGCAGAGAAATTTTTAAATGAGTCCATATCAGAGTATGTAAAAAAGACACTTGTAACCCAGTAAGAAAAATATAGAGAACCCAATAGAAAAATTAATTCAGCAGACACTTCACAAAAGATGGTATTCTAATGGGCAATAAACATAGTAAAGGTGTTCTTTGGTCATAAAGAAAATAAACACTAATTAAAACGATAAGGTGATGCCACTATACACTACCACATGACAAAAACAAAAAGCAAGAAATTAGCAAGCATTTTTGAGGAAACAGAGCAACTGGTATTCTCATACACTGCTAGTGGGAGCATCAATGGTGCAATTACTAGGGGAAATATTTGGCAGTATCCTTTAAACTGAACATAGTCATACCCTATAACCCAGAAATTTCACTCCTATGTATATATCCATCAAAAATGCATGTGTAGCCCTGGCCACTGTGGCTCAATTGGTTGGAGTGTCATCCTATACACCAAAAGGTTGGGGTTCAATTCCTAGTCAGGGCACGTACCTAGGTTGCGGGTTTGATCTCTAGTCATAAGGTGCATATGGCAGGCAACCAATCAATGTTTCTCTCTTACATCTATGTTTCTCTCTCTCAAATTAATAAACATATTTTAATTTTTTTAAAAGAAATGCATGTGTATGTTTACCAATGGACATGAACTAAAATGTTTACAGCAGTACTATTTGTAATAGCATAAAACTGGAAACTACTTAAATACTCATAAACAGTAGAATGACTAAATAAATGATGGTGTATTTGCAATAGAATGCACATACTGTCTGATTTTATGAGTAAATTAAAGAAGCAGGCATAATTCATCTGTGGCAGTAAAAGCCAGGATGATTGTTATTTTTGTGAGGGTAGAGACTAGAAGAGATTATGAGTGGGGGTTCTGGAAAGCTGGTTGTGTTGTTTCTTGATTTGAATGTGGGTTAAACAGGTGTGTTAAGTTTGTGAAAATCCATCAAGGAAGATAAGCATACCATGTGTACTTTTTTTGTAAGTATATTACACTTTAATACAAAGTTTTTAAAAAATGAGTTATGTGTGGCACCTTCCTTCAAAGAACTTACTTCTGCTGAGGGAGACAGACACATGAGTCGGTCCCCATGTTGTAAATCAAAACAGAATAGATACAAACAGAGATCAAATTGATGTGCTATGAAGGCCAAGGGGGAATGGATTTGTTCTGACTTGAAGGAGAAAGAGAAACAGTTCACAGAAAAATTTGGGACTTAGAGGGGAGGGAGTAGAATAGATGAGAACAATCCAGGCAGAGGTGTGAGTGCAAAGGCCAGAAACACAATACAATTCATGACTAATTTGAGGACTGAGGGAAGACTAAGAAGCTGGAGCATGGCAGTGGGGCAGGGCAGGAGAAAGCAGCCTGCACCAGCTCCCTCCCTTTGCCACTTCATTTCTGATACTCAACACCTGCATCTGTTGTACACTGGCTTTTCCCTGACTTCTACAGAACTACAATATTCACCAAGTGTTACATGGCCAAAGACATTCAGAAAACACTCTTCACTAAATCTCTCTTAGAGATTCATAATATAATTTAACATATTAAAAGTCCATACTATACTGCAGTCATGAACCCTGTTTAATTCAGTGTTTCCCAAATTTTGTTGACTTCAAATCTTTTCATTGAATACTTAAGGTGCCTCCCTGTTACACCAAGTAAGTTTGTTAGGACAATGCCAGCTGCTATGACAAGGAAACCCCAAAATTTTAGTGGCTCCCTCAATAAAAGTTTATTCCTTACATGATGCTATTAGTACAATGCAGGTGTTAGTGGATGCCCTTCCACATGGTGATTCAGGGCCCAGGTTACTGCCATTCTGTGGCTTTTCTGTTGCCTAGGACTCTGAATCCAAGTAATCAGAAAGGGAAGACAGAATGAAGAAGCAGGCTTGACTCTTGACTGCGCCTTAACTGTTGGTGAGAAGTAATCATGTGACCCCACCTAGAGTCAAAGGAGCTTGGGAAATGGAGTCTCTGTCTAGGCAACTATTCTATGGTATTAAAAGGACAGCTTAAGTTTTGGTGGGCTATCTCTACCACATCCAATAACTAAATATATTCCCTAAACCATCAGTTGTTTTTAATCCTTGTGTCTGTAGTCATGCCATTCCTTTTGCCTAGAAAGTTCCCCCCACATACACACAAATCCTCTTTCTCCAGTTGGCAAATTTCTACACACCCCTAGAGCCCAACTGAAAGGTCAGCTTGCTCCCTGAACCCTTTTCTGATCCTTGACCCCATTTCTTTTTTTAACCTTAACTAAAGATATGTTTATTGATTTTTAGAGAGAGAAAAAGAGAGAGAGAGAGAGAAACATAGATTGGTTGCCTCCCATATGCACCCCAACCAGAGATGGAACCCACAACCTAGGTATGTGCCCTGACCTGGGATCGAACCTGACACCTCCTTGTACATGGGACAATGCTCCAAACAATTGAGCCACCTGATCAGGGCTGACCCCATTTCTTTTTTCTTTGTACCTAAGACTTTGGAGAATGGTCATCAAAACCTTGTGTCTATGTCCAACCAGAAGGGGAGCTTCATGTGGGCAGAATCTGTACCTCAGCTACCTTCATATCCCAGTGCCCAGAATTGTGTTTGATAAACAGTGAGGGCTCAATAAATAGGGAAGCCTTGGCTGGTGTGGCCCAGTGGATTGAGTGCCAGCCTGTGAACCAAAGGTTGCTGGTTTGATTCCCAGTTAGGGCACATAACTGGATTGTGAGTCAGGCCCCACGTGGGGGCACATGAGAAGCAACCACACATTGATGTTTCTCTCCCTCTCTTTCTCTCTCCCTTCCCCTCTCTCTAAAAATAAATAAATAAAATATTTAAAATAATAATAAATAAATAAATAGGGAAGGGAGAAAAGAGTGAAGGAAGGGAAAGAAGGCGATAGAAAAGAACTGTTGCATATGAAGGAATATAGTGGGAAGAAGCAGCCCCCCCAATCTGTGACTGTGTAATTGGCAAGGGCAAAAGGTGTGTTTGTTTGTTTGTTTTTTAAGATTTTACTTATGTATTTTTAGAGAGAGGGGAAGAGAGGAAGAAAGAGAAGGAGACAAACATCAATGTGTGGTTGCCTCTCACGCACCCCTAACTGGGGCCTGACCAGCAACCAAGGAGGGTGCACTGACTGGGAATCAAACCAGCAACACTCTGGTTTGCAGGCCAGCACTCAATCCACTGAGCCACACCAGCCAGGGCACAAAGGGGTTTTTTATAAGAGTTTTTCTCTGTTTAAGAGCCCAGGAGTTAAACATATGCCACTGTAGGCAATTCATGCTCTCATCTTTTTCTCTGAGTGTTTTTTATAAATGGCCTTTAACAGCATGAAAATTAGAGTTCCTTCAATTCTTTCACTCTCAGGATTGATGTTAAAATAAACAATAATTGAAGTTTCATATCTGGAAGATACTTGGGTTATTGTTTTGGTCTGAATGTAGTCAGCCTGAACTTGATGGTATATAATTTAAAAGACATAATTAAAATAGGTTTTTCAAAATCTGGACAAGATTTACTGTTATAAAAAGAAATGTTCAGAATGCCATCTCAAAATCTCTTTATTGATATTCTTGGAATAAAATATTATGCCCAGATAGATATGTCAGTCTTGCTCCCCTGCAAACCAAAGAAGGCGCCTAACCCATGTATGGACACTGGAGAAGCCTGCTTCAGCCCAGGATAATATAGGAGTTGGCTGCCCCTACCACATCACATCCCCCAGGAACCTTGATCCAGATTCAGAGGTGGGCCACAGTGCAAGCCATTTTCAGGGCTTGTGCTGAGTCAAAAATGAAAAAATGTGCAGGTCCTGAGCTCAGGTAAGGGGACAGGGGAATTCCTGAGGAATCCACAAATCAAGTCCTGGTCTTAGTCCTGACTTGTCTATAAGATACGACATAAGTTACTTAACCTTTCTCACCTTATTTTCCTCATCATTATAAAGGAGTTAACGCTATCAGAGCTTCCAAATCAGATAGTGAATTTACACCAGCCAGGAGAGACCAGGGGAGAAAGGAAGTGTCCAGATGTTCTTGCTACCCTGGGAGCTCTGTGTCTTCCAAGCAGGGGAGCTGGGCCACGCTCATTCACCCTAGGGTGTCCCTTCTGGCATCCCAGTTATTGTTCATCCACATAAAAAATGATCCATTCAGAAGAGCTACCATAAGTAATAGCTGAAAAGTAAGCTGATTAATATCCCCCAGGCTTGACAGTGGATATGTGTTTGGCCTGAGTGTCATGTGTGATATTGATGATGGCCATGTCCTTAAATGTCTGATCCCTCATTTCACATATTGACCTGATTTTGAACAAGGCCATCTCCTTAAAATCAGTTTGGTCTGATGCTTGACGCCTTGTTTTCATCAGTTTTTCTTCCCAAGACATGCTGACTTCATTGATAAGTGTTGCTAGTTCTTTATCTACATTATTTTAGAATAGGTTGCCAAGGCAACAGGATTCAAAAATGATTCTCATTACTGTACATTCCCTGACAAATGAGGATCTACATCTATGTAGTCTCAACTGTATTAGCTCTCCCCTCTCTGAGATAGAACATCAACATGTAACATTTTGCAGCACACAATTCAACATGTAATTACATATTATCTCCCAATAATTACACATTGTCTTAGTGAACAATACAGCTATGGGCACTCATGCCAGCCCACATCAACACCTCCTTCATTAATACCCTCCCTCACTGAGGGCCAATAATACACACTTTTGATGTCATAAAGAAAAATGAGATATTTGTGTGAATGTGTTTATAGAGCAAACCTACACTCTGATTCCTAATACTACCTCAAATTCCATTATGTGAAGTCCTATGACTCCAGGTCCTAGAATGGGCCAAACTGTTATTGTTTTGTTTTATCCATTGGTTTCCCTAGAAGGAAATCTCATTACTCTCAGTATAGCCAGGGTTTGACAAAGACCTTATATTTTCTAAATCTATGAACCAGTAGTGAAACTACAATGTCAAAACAGTCTCCAACTTCAACATGGATGTTTCGTTTGGATCATGCACCTGCCCTGTACTCAGAACTATGAAATCCACACTAGCCTCTTAGAAACATCACAGTGATTTTCCTCCCTCCCAGGCTATAAGGGAAATCCATGGTGGCAGAAGGGATGAAGAGGAAAGAAATTTTTTTTTACTTTTTAAATCTCTATGTAGATTATAACATATAGCTCTTCCCCCATCTTCTCTCCTGACCTCCCTTCCTCCCGCAGAAAAACAAGCTGTGAAGGAGATCACTTGACTACGGAAGGTCTGGGGTTGTGAGCACTGAGTTGCATTTTAAAAGAATTGGTGTCTCCAGGTCATTTTAATCAAGTTGCATGTCAACTTGCAAATTTTCCAAATTAGCTGTTGCTGGAGGAGAGCAAGATGTTGTTCTTCTTTCCTAAAGAATAAAAACAGATTGTTGTGACATGTTCTCAGTCATAATGACAGATTGGAGCTGCTGTTTGTGGTACAAATCAGAAAATGAAGTGACATATTTTCCCCAAATTGTAACATAATTAATTTCTGTTGAGGTTTGGGCATCTCCCAGTTTGTCAGTAATATTGATAGAGGTCACAAAAATCTTGAAAGCCAAATGCAGACAAAATGACTGGTTTAAAATAAGGTTGGTCCTGACTTGTGTGGTTCAGTTGGTCAGAGTGTCATCCCTTAACCGAAAGGTTGCAGGTTCAATTCCCAGTCAGGTCACATACCTAGGTTGCAGGCTTGATCCCTGAGCCCTGGTCCAGGTCCTGGAGCATATAATCCCAGGTCCGGGTATGTACAGGAGGCACCCAATTGATGCTTCTCTCTCGCATCAATGTTTCTTTCTCCCCCTCCCTTCCTTTCTCTCTCTCTAGAAGCAATGGAAAAAAATGTCCTTGGGTGAGGATAAAAAATAAAATATAAAATAAAGCAAGGTTGATTTTCACTGAGAAAGGAAGCCTCTTGGTCTTGAGGACAAATCTTAGGAATACTCAATTTGCATGTGGTTCAAATATTGCTCGCTTGAAAAGTAAGGAGGATAGTGGAGAGATAGTTGACATTCTCCTAAACCAGGGGCCTCTCTGAAGCAGGGAAACTCCTACCAGACAGAAGCCATTTCAGCCATCCTGAATAAGGCTGGCTCTGCACATCACTGTCCAGCCAGGGTCTGTGCATGCCCCACCAGTCGATCCTACATCACATCTAGTCAGAATGGCTATGGAACAGACAAGAAGTGTTTAGAACTGTCATTCATTATTAAGTCAACCGATAAATAGCACAGCTTAAGATTATGTTTCCAGAATCCAACAAAATGGAATGTTTAATATATGCACAATGTGAGGTTGGAAACAGAAAATCAGGGAATGAACAATTATGGGATGCACAGGAGCAATCCCTTAAAATGCCAAGAAACCAAAAAGTAAGCCAAGTCTTCCTGTGTTATCAATATCTCTGTTTCCCTTGCCAACTAATTCTTCTCAAACCCACTCCTTATCTGTCAGATGAGTACTAGACTTATCACTATGTTGTATACCTGAAACTAATATAGTATTGTATGTCAACTGTAATTGAAAATTTTTTAAATTATTTTAAGAATTAAAATGAAAAACCTACTTCTTGTCCAAGTCCAGCCCTTTTATAACATACATGCCTTTACTGGGTATAGAAAGCAAAGACTAAATCTCATGGGGATTTCAAGGATTTTCCTTACCCTTTTATATATATTCACAATGAGTGATGCATCTGATTTTGATTATTTGGCCAAATTGCCAACAAATATTTATTGACATTATACTGAGAATAAGAAATTGTGTTAGGTGCTTTGGGGGATATAAAGGAACACAAGACACAGTCACTACCCACAAGGAGATCCCAGTCTCATTGGGAGGCAAAAGACTTGGAGTATAAGTGCTGTAGGCATTTGTATGCTGGTAGATGTCCAAGGTCTTGAAGAGACTAGAAATGCGAGGAGGGTCTGAAAGGTGAAAGTGGAAATGAACAGAGTGTGAACACTTAGCCCACCTGCAGAGTGTTTGAGTGGGTGAGCGATGAGATAGGGAAATAGGTTGAATTTAGACTGTAGAAAAATTTCTCCTATGACCAATGGTAAATATATGAAGGGCACATAAAAAAGAGGCTTACCCCTGGCTGGTGTGGCTTGGTGGATTGAGAGCCAGCCTGCAAACCCAAAGGTCACCAATTTGATTTCCAGTCAGGGCACATGCATGGGTTGTGGGCCAGGTTCCCAGCTGGGGGGCATGCAAGAGGCAACCAATTGGTGTACCTTTTGCACATAGATGTTTCTCTCCCTCTCTTTCTCCCTCCCTTCCCCTCTCTCTAAAAGTAAAGGAATAAAATATTTTTAAAAAGAGAGAAGCTTAAAGAACATGACTCTTTCAGTAATGTGCAGGGTGGACTGAGCAGAAGAGCCTGGATAAAAGGAGACCAGTTAAAGCCAAACACACTATCCTAGCCTGGAGCAGCAAGAGCCTAGGTGAAAGTGAAGGACATCAGAAAAGGAAGTGTGGGATGAAGACACAGGATAGGACAGAGAAGGCAAATATGTCCAAGGGAACTCAAAAGTTTTGAGAATGTATGCTTAGTAACATCTATCAGACTCTGTTCTAAGAACGTTCTAAGATATTATGTGTATTTTTTTCAATTACCTTCACATTAACCATATGAGGTCAATTTTATTATTCTCATTTTAAATATGAGAGAACTGAGGAAGAGAGATGCAATAATTTTCCCTCTGTCAGATGATTAGTAAGGGCAAGGCGAGGCAAAGGCAGTTGTAAACATAAACAGTCTGGCTTCAGTGTATACACACTCAACCATGCTGTTATTCTGTCTCAATATGATAATTGTGCTTTTAATAAAGACAGAGAAGACAGTCCAGCTTTGCCAACACCCCTGGAGAGGTGTTGGAAACCTATCCAGGTAAAAAGATTCTTGGAGTTACCCTTAATGATGTGGCTCAGTGGATTGGGCATCATCCCACAAAAAGAAAGGTTGCTGGTTCAATCCCCGGTCAGGGCACATACCTGGGTTGTGGGCCAGGTCCCTGGTTGGGACTGTGCAAGAGGCAATCGATTGATATTTCTCTTGCACATTGATGTTTCTCTCCCTCTTTTTCTCCTTCTCTTCTACTATCTATAAAAATAAATAAATAAATAAATAATTTTTAAAAAATATTCTTGCAGTTGTTTGAGATATGTCTAGAACTTATGAATTAAGTCAAAATTAGACACACAGCTTTAAGGGTCACCTTGCCATAGAGCTTGGAGATATGCATTTTAATGAGAGTATGAGAGTGAGTCTTCAGAGGAAGAATAAGAAAATAAGAGAGGAATATATTGAGCCCTAGAGATTGTGTCACTCCGTGGTGGAAAGTGAAAGACACGTCAAGGGAACAAGAGACAAAACTGGTCACAGATGTGACAAGAGCTCAGAGTTGAGTATCATGTAGGCCCACAGAGGAAAGAGTTGAAAAGAAGATGCGCTATTAAGAGCATCCACAAAAAAATAAATAAAAATAAAAGCTCCAAAAAGAAAAAAAAAGAAAGAAAGAGCATCCACAGTTACAGAGCACTGGGTGATGAATGTGAAGTAACTGGACTGTTGGAGGGACACCTGTGACATCCTGGGGTGCCATCTGAGTAGAATCAAGGAGAGATAGACATTGAGGGGTTACGGGGTCCCAAGGGCAAGAAAGTAGTGGCAACAGATGTGGATGACTGTTTAAGAAGCTCGCCAATAAAAAGAAGTAGAAGTTGGCTTGAGTGCACGCCTGAAAGCCTGAAAAGAACAAGTGGAGAGAAAGAGAAAGGAGAAAATTCAGGGTCAAGGCAGAAAGGATGGCATCTGTCAAAGAGAATGACCACTTCATCTTCTGACACTGGTAACATAGACAGAGGTGACAAACCAGAGTATATTGGAGTGGAGGAGAGATGACCAGAGGTCACTCCAGTAAGTCTCTATCTTCTCAGGGAACCAAAGGCATGACCTTTGTTGAGTTAGGATAGGAGTGGGGGTACATGAAGAGAAGGGAGCATGTCTTCATGTACTTCAAATGGAAGAGTATGAAAGGCACCAGAGGAAAGCTTTTAGCACCAGAGGCTGATGGTGAGAAGTGAATGAAGAATAAAAGTGAGCTAGGTGGAATAATATATGCACTTAAAAACCTGAAAAATCAGCAGTGAAAAATATTCCCAGGCACTCTTCCTCCCTTCTCACACTGGTCTAAAATGAAGGCACAGTCCAGCCAGGCCTCCCAACATTCAATAAGATCAGCAATGCGCAGGCTGCTCCTAGGGACTCAAGTCCTAGACTTAAGCCTTAATGAGTTACCTGCTCAATATTTTCCACCTCAGGCCTTTGGCTTTCTGGGACCTCAGTCCACTCAGCTGCAAAATTGACTTATGGGATCATGTCAGTCACCAAATGTTGCAGAGCAGAGCAGAAGAGTCCAGCTTCTGCAGGTAAAGGAACTGCCTGGAAATGAGCAGTGATTTCCCAAGGAGTCTCTCCTGCAATGTCACTATGTCAGCTTCTGACAGCAAAACAATTTCGATGGAATGCTCTGAAGTATCCTTTGGAAGTGCCTGAGCCTTATTAAAATGATGTCAGTGCATGCTACATTGCATGTTTCACCCACAGTGGAAGAACTCAGTCACTCAAAAAAACTACCTTGATACCTAGCCCCTTGTGTGCATTTGACCTGTGGCAGCTCCTGTGACCCCTTCAGGGATTTCAGATGGCAAACAATCAATCTTTGGTTCAGAATTAGGCAGCCCAGAGGGGAGTGTTCTCAGCTTCAGCTCCAAATGCCATCATTGGAGTATCTGTAAAGCTCTTCCATCTCCCCCACATACTCCTCCAGACAATAGACCAAGGAACATAGTGACTCTGGGCCTAGACCCTTTTATTGAGAGCCTTCTCTGTGACCTTTATATAAGGTCATATATCTCATATTATTATACTTCATGACCAGCACATGAAGTTGGAGTTATCATCCCGATTTTTATAGATGGGGAAGCTGAGGTTCAAGGACATTTGAGTTATTGGTCATGGTCACAGGGCTGGTCAGTGAAGTACTGAATGCATGACTTTGTGGCTCCAAAGTGCCTGCTCTTAACCTCCACACTCTAGAATCACCAGGGCAGGGTGGCAGATGGACTATAGCTTAGCACATGGGCCTGAAGCCTCTTCCCAGTCAGGCATGTCTGAGACCCAGCACTGTCTGTGATCCAGGAGTTCTGCAGCCTCACCCAACTGATAACTAAAGGAAGGTCCTATGTAACATTCCCTTGGACCTTCTAGCCAAGTTAGGCCAAAACCATCCTATAATAGTGGGCCTAGACACTGAGGGCAGCATGTCTGCCAGCCACTCACCTGTCACAGAGGCATCAGGATGGTCTGCCCTCTCCCAGGCCCCAGTGTATCCACATCAGCCCAAAAAAGCTGGCATGGTGAAGCAGACTTGGAGTCTGAGCAAGAGCAGGTTGTTCATTTTGCCCTGAGGTGTCAGAATAACTTTCCCAATACCTTAGGTCTGCTGTGAGCAGCCCCAGCCAGCTGGACCTGTGTATTACTTCTCAGATTATATGACAGCGCCCAGGGAATGCTGCCCCAGAGGTTGGCACCTGTGTCCTCTGTCTTCAGCAAATAGGGACTGCAGGAGAAAGTAGAAAATAGCATTCAATGATACTCTAAAACAGCATCTTATCTAATCTTCACAGCAACAAGGAGGTTATTGCCCATCTTAATTATGAGGAAAATGAGACTCAAAGAAATAGGATCACTTGCCCAAAGTCCCTCAGCTGGTCAGTGATAGAGCTAGGATTTGATCCCTCAATTCCTTGGCTCCAAAACCTAAGCTCTTAGGCCTCCATTCTAATCCACTCCATGGACCTACTGGAGAAGACAACTCAACTCAGACTCTCTGTGCTCATCCTGGCCTTGATCTTAGCCCTGAAATAATCTAAACTGGCTTGAGGTTTGCTAATTCAGAATCTGCATCAACCAAACAACAAACAGGTGTTTTTTTAAAGCACCTTCTGGTCTGTGAGGGGATCCAAATGGAAATAAGGGTGTATTGCTTGCCTCTAAAGAGCTCACAGCCAGGGTGAGAAGAAGAGCTGCACTAGGGAAACAAAAGAAAACAAAACCAGTCTGGCCATGTGAAACGCAGGCGCGTAGGGAGAGGGCCAGGAAACCCAGCAGCATGTGGATATGTGGAGGGTGGGGCAGAGCCAGGAGGTGCTCTTAAGGCTTGAAAGAGGTGGCATGACCCAAAGAAGGAGCAGACTCTGCAGGGAAGAAAGAGAGTTCAGGGAGACAGGGGCAACAAAAGTTAAGGGCATAAAAATAAGAGAGAGGTGAAAGTGGAGGCAAAGAATGGCTGGGAGGGAAAGGGATAAAAATGGAGAAGGGAGAAACAAAAGGGGAGAGAAAAAAGGCTGCCTTGGGAAAAGCACGTGGGCACTTGGGGGAACTCGTAGTCACTGAGTTTGTGTGCTCAGCCCTCTGGTAAGAACAGGAGAAAAAGCCTATTGGAGCCCCACCCAGGCTCTATGGGAGCCCCACCCAGGCTTTGGAGAAGCTTGTCTCTTTCTCTAACACTGGGGCAAGTGGGCACCAAGGTGGAGCGACATCTGGAACAAGGTGACAAATACAAGCAGTGCCCTGGCTGATGGACTTCTCAGGCTGACAGTGTGGAGTTGGGGGCTGTGAATGGGGCTCTGTCAGACAAAGTCAGCATTATGGTTACTTGGGATGGCTAATAGGACCCTTAGAAAAGCCTGAAGAGACCAAAATTCTGGATCTGGCCAACCTGGAGAGTGGAAGAGTATGAGTAAAGGCTGCATGCCACTGATGCTTCTTTTCCCTTGGTGGGGAAGCCAAGGGGAGGGAACCCTGAGAACCTCAGGTGCCATGGTCTTGTCCTCCCAGAAAATCACCAGTGCAGAAGGGAAACTTCAAATATGGCTAAGTGGAGGGAAGCTTCTGCTGTTCACTTCCATTTCTCTAGCGTCTTCTCTGCACCACACCTCTTAGACATTTGAAATGAGATTAAGACATTTGGGAAGACATTCTCATCCCAAAGTTCTCCTGGTTGATGGCCTTCTTTCCTTCTTGGGAAACTTCTGACATGCAAAAATTTCTCTCCAACAGGAATTTTCTCTTCCAGAAATACTTCTCCCCAGAATGGGAAAATGATTACCTGGAACATGAATGGAATAATGAAGGTGTCTTTACTTTTCTGACTTTATTAGCATTATTGCATTATTCTTATGTTAATTAGGTTTAGGCTAAACCTCCAGATTAGCCTAAAATGCAAGACATAAAAATGTAATATTTTTGTTTGAAACTTACCTAAACTTTAATACATACTTTGTAGCCAAGAGACAGGGAAAGGGGGGTGGAGAAGGAAAAGAAGGAGAAAGGAGAGGAGAGAAGAGAAGAGAAGAGAAGAGAAGAGAAGAGAAGAGAAGAGAAGAGAAGAAAAGAGAAGAGAAGAGAAGGAAAGAGAAGAGAAGGAAAGAGAAGAGAAGGAGAAGGAGGGAGAAGAAGGAAAAGAGGATTTTTTTTTCTTCAGCAGGAGTGGGGGCATTTGTAGTTCTCTCCCATCCCCATCTGCAAATGCAGACATTAGAGCCTCACTGCTTTGAAGAAGATTATCATGTTTAATACCTAGTATAGCCTGGGCACTGACCACTCAGAATAGATGGTGGGCCTGACAACCATATGAATGTTCAACCACATTAGCTCTGGCTGAACCTTGTCTTGTTCACACACAAGCATGTACGCACACACATACTCACATCACCCATGCCAGAAAGCTCTGTCCCAGCCTGCTCATCACAGAAGGACCCACGACTGAGTACCAGATGCATTTCCAGTCTAATTTAGTGAGGCCTAGCAGCTGTCTAAAATTAATGCTTCAAGTGAAATTTCTTCAGTCCTGTGGCTACAATTCTTAGACACACTCCTCTGACCTTTTCAAATTCTTGCTATACTATTTGCCTCTTGTTCAAGTAATTTGCAATTACCAGACACCGGCTGATTGCTGATAAAGGCTAAATGTAAAAGACCAAAATGGAGCTTAAGACTGGAGTAGTTACTAACAATAAGAGGTCAAGGAGATAGACGCAAAAACCCTATGTTTAATTATTTATAAAATTGTGCCATCACAGCTTTAAGACAAGAACTCCAAGTCTCTGTGAGAGAACCCAGTACCCACTGGCTCTCAGGATGGAAACTCAAATACCTAGGGATGTATTCACCACTAGTTGTCTGTTAGAACTGTATGGGCAATTAGTTATTAGTCTAGTGGGGAAGAGCAAAAGCTCCTCCTCCTTGTCCTTCCCCACTCTTCCTCCTTCTTATCCCTCTTTCTCTGTGTCAGTATTTTTCACCCATGTTTATAATGGGCTGGGCACTGTACTAGACACAAGGGATATAAAATGAGAAAGCTGCCTTTAAAGGAACTTAGAGCCACCGATAGAAGAAAACACATAGAAAATTTGAATCCAGTGAAAGAAAGTCCAGAGCACCCCTGGAGCACCTAAGACAGATGCCTTAGACAAGAATTAGATCAAGCTCCAGTATGAAAGAAGGCTCCTGAAGAAGGTACCAGCCTGAGAGGGTTCTGGACGCACAAGCCCATGCTTAGTGCTTTGATCACAGGGACTCTGTGGCTGTGAAAGATCTGGCAAGCAGGAGCAGGAGGCAGAAGTGCAACCAGGAAGATGCTCAGTGCCCTCAGCCCAGCGTCTGAGTTGAGACAGAAGCTGAGCCCCATCTAAGGCACTACAGTAGTCCCTCTCTATATCCCAGTTCACTTATCGTGGCCTCACTGTATCGCGGGATTTTTTTAAATATTATATTTAATTATTTATTGCAGATTTTTCACTATATCGTGGGATTTTGTGGTACTGTATACATATGTTGTTAAAGTTACGTAGGTTTAAGAGTATAGAATATGTTTAAGAACATAAGTAGTGTTTATAAAAGTGTGGAAAAGATTAATAAGGGAGTGGGGAAGGTTAATAAGGGACTGGAAACAGTTTGTAAGTGTGTGGGAAGGGTTTATAAAGCCTTAAAATATATATAAATACTAAAATAAATGTAAGGTTCCTACTTCGCGGATTTTCACCTATCGCAGGGGGGTCTAGAACGTAATACCACAATAAGTGAGGAAATACTGTAGTGCCTGACTCCCTCATTGTTCCTTCCAAATAGTTCTACAAGGAAGCTCCAAGTTGTCTGAGATAGCAGCCTTACTCATATTGGAGGGTGAGGGCAGGCTTTGAGAGAAGGCAGAATAGACCTCCATACAGCTCCTCTTTGACATGAAAGAAGTGTCTGAAACCCCACAGTTCTTTGGAATCTATAAATGCAAAGTTCCCTGGAAAGCCTTAGCCTCAATTAAGAGAAGGTCCCACCTGAAGAGGTAAGCAGTCAATAGCAGCTTCCTGTGAGAGCTCAGGGAGGTCTGTCCTTCAAGAACAGAAAGAGGACAAAATGCACAGGAACAGAAATATACCTTTGGAAGCCAAATGACACTGAAGTGGGGGGAGGGGAAAATGCATTTTTTTCTTCTGTAATTACAAGGGGAGTGGGTAGTATTTATGAGCTCTCCCTGTATCCCCATCTGAAGCAAAAATAGACACTTAAGTCTCACTGACTTGGAGCAGTTTATTATTTTATCCTGCAGACTTCATGGAGCACTCAATGTGTGTCAAGCTCTGTTCCAGCAGCTGGTAGTCAGGGTGGGAGAGACTGTGTCTGAAGGGCCTCTTCCTTCTCTCACAGCACTTGGTGAGGTTAACCTGGATGGTGGGGGGAGGCGCCCTCCAGTTGACCTCTCCCAAAGACCATACACCCAGCAGAAAGGGGAGGAAGGCCATAGAATGCAGCAGTAAACAGTGTAAGTCAAAAAAGGCTTACCTAAAGTCCAATGTTTGCAGGTTAGAAAAATAACCCAACAGGTGAAATGAACATTATAGTAGCAACCTGCTGAGCCTCTTAATCTGTCACATAAATCTAGGGCTTTTAGCTATAATTGAACATCCTACTGTGATTATTATAAAGAGGAGGAGGAGGAGGTGTCAAAGTTGTGGTTTAGGAAGACAAAGGAAAATAAATTTCCTTTCAAAACTAGTCAATAAATGCATTTGTGTTAAAGGAATGGAGTGCTGGCCTAGTCGCTGCAGAAAAAAAAAAAAAAAAAACAATATATCTAGGGCATTTAAGAGGTGCTGAGTCACCCAGGTTGCCATTATTCTGTGAGAGTCCAGGAGACTGTTGAGAGCCCCCAAGACTGGAATAGTACTGCTGCATTTTTAAAAACTTGAAAAGAAGCTGCCTGGTAGATGACTATAAGTATATTATTCTAACTGCTCAATCTTATTAAAAGGAAAAAAAAAGGAAGGGAGCAAAGAGGGCAGAAAGTAAGGAGAAAGGAAAAAAGTAAGAAAGGGCTGCTCCACATCATATTGATATGAATAGGTCTGACCAGACTACAGGCAACGGAGGAAACCACCCCTAGCAGGGGCAGTGTCACATTGCCCAGGTGACCAAGCTAGTGCAGTGTTGAAGGGAGTTGTGCTGAGCATGTGAGAGGCTAGCCAGAGTGATTGACAAAGGGAAAAGCCCTCTTACTACCTTCAAGTCCCTGATTGAAGGTGGAACCAGACAATGCTGGCACCGACTGCAAAGGTCAAAATGGAAGCAGGGGGAGGTGCTGTACTGTCAGTCTAGCCTGGGGTTAGGACGGGATTGGATGAGGGGCCAGACTGTCCTGGAGTACACAGACGTTTGGGGCTGCGAGATTTAAACCGATGAAGGGAGAAATGCTCTCTCTTCCTCTGGGAGCCTCAGCTGCCGTGAGGACCAGGGTTTACAGGATCTTGATTGTCCTGGAAGCCATGTGGCAAATGGCAGTGCTGGACTCCAGAAAGGAGCCTGAAGCCAGATAGCTACCCACTTAGCTGCCTCCGGCTCCAAAGGACGAATAAGGATGGAGTGGGAATTCTGGACATTGTTTTGGGTTTTAGTCTTTTGGAAACAGATGAGTTTTTGTGTGTTTTGCAGAAGAGACAAGCCTGGAGACAGGGAGTCCCCCATCCTCACAAATTGTGCAACATTTTAATAAAGATCTCTTTCCTTCCCCACCAAGCTTGGTCATTAGAATTTGCTTGTGGGTGGCAGGGGGCAGCCAAACCCTACTTTTGTTCAGTAACAAAATGACATCAAGGAAATGCAAATTAAAACAATGACATACCGCTACACATCTATTAGGATGTCCAAAATTCAGATCACTGAAAACACCAAATGCTGGTAAGGATGTAGAGCAACAAGAACCCTCATTTATTGATGGTGGGCATGCAAAATGGTATAGCCACTTGGAAGACAGTGTGGCAGTTTCTTCCAAAACTGAACATATTCCCACCATATGACCCAGCAGTCGTGCTCTCTGGTATTTAGCCAAAGAAGTTAAAAACTTGTATCCACACAAAAATCTGCACATGGATGTTTCGAGCAGTTTTATTCATAATGGCCAAAACTTGAAAACAACAAAGTTCAGTAGGTGAATGCATAAACAGTCCACGCAAACAATGGAATTGTATTCAGCACTAAAAAAAAAAAGAGCTATTAAGCCATAAAAAGGGACATGGGAGAATATTAAATGCATATTATAACTAAAAGAAGCCAATTTGAAATGGCTACATACTATATGATTTCAACTATATGACATTCTTGAAAAGGCAAAACTATAGAGACAGTAGAAAGACCAGGGGTTATGCTAGAGGGGAGTAATAAGTAGGAGAGGACAGATGATTTCTTACACAGTGAATATACTCTGTATGACACTATAATTTGTCCAAACCTATGGAATGTACTACACCAAGAGTGAACTCTAAGGTAAACCAAAGGCATTGGATGATCAGGATGTGTCAATGTAGGTTCATCAACTGTAACAAATGCACCACTCTGATAGAGGATGTGGCTGATGGGAGAGACTATGCATGTGTCAGGGAAGGAGGTATATAGGAATTTTTTGTACTTTCCTTTCAATTTAGCTGTGCACCTAAGACTGCTCTATAAAAATTAAGCCTTTAATAAAAGCAGGGAGGGAGGAAAGAGAAGAGAAAAACTCGGTAGAATAGAGCATCAAAAAGCCCATTTACAAGCTCAAAGATCACAGTGTCTGATGGCGATTTTGTGAAGATTAAATACTTTCAGGCTAATCTCACCCAGCCTCCTGGGAGTTCAAGAGGGAACAATAGTTCCTTGCCTTCTGGAAAAAGAGGACTTTCAAATTGTTCCATCCTTCTGGAAAGGCAGTGTGATATAAATACAGGAGGCGATTATGGTGTCTGTATTACTATTATTATTGGGCTGAATTGTCTTTCAGAGATTGTTCTCCTGGCTAAAGAGAAATTAGGCTGAGGGAGCAAACTGTTTCTCCAAATTTCTTCTTTAGAGAAATTGGGCTCCTGGGGTCTGAAGAGACATAATGAAGGGGTCTGGCAGATACCTCAGCAGGCAGACTCATCGCATCCTAATCTTCACAGAGATTTAGCTTGAGCACTGGATGTCTGACCTTGTGAGAGGTTGGGTGGAACTAAATTTTCTGTAACTCTCCAGAAATGACCAAATAATATTGAACTCTTCACATCAAAGTTTTTCTTAGGAGCACCAAGGAAGGGCCACTTTCCTGTCTATTCAGAGTCACTGTCTTTCAAGTAATCAGAACAAATCCTAAAACCCTCCTGCCTTCAAGAATCATCATCAGACTCAAGGCAACAGAAGCAGTGGGCTCCTTCCAACCTACTTTATATAAATGTGAGTCACTCAGAACACTCCCTTAACTCATCATGCAAGAAATGCAACTGTTCATGGCTTGTAGGCAATTTGAATCTTAATTCTTATGTACTAAAACACCTCATTGACCTCCTTGTTGTCATGAGATGAGGCATTCTGTAAATGTTCTATGTAACTTAGGCTTACTCCTTAAAGCATTAAAATCATGAAAATAAACAAGAAGATTGGTTATATTGCATATTTTCCTGTGAAAATAAACAGAGTATGTTTCATACTTGCAGTTTCATGATTCAGACCATCATCTTGAATAAGAATTATATTGTGTGGTTGTAATATATATGTGGTACACAATAAAAGGTTAAAAGTAGTGATTTCTGCCTGCCTGGCTGATGGCTTTAATGTAACTGGATTTCTGAGGTATTACACATTATTAAATTCTTTTCTGTTAGTCTGTTCTAGTTTTATCAGGGTTAATAAAGGAAGTGTTAATGAAGGAAGTGTTAAAAAGACATGGCTTAAGGTAAAAGGCTCCAACACAGAGATTAGAAATTGTGTCAGCAATAAGTTCCCAGCATAAGTCCAACCACGGTGGTGGCCATGATATGGAGGGACAACATAACAGTTAAGATTCTTTGGTGTAATCAACAGATACCAATTCTGAGTAACTTAAACCAGAAAGGGGATGTATGGGAAGGGTTCTAAGTAGGTCCCAGTATTGAAGTTGTTTCAGGTCTCAGGAAGGACTGAATGAGGCTGGTCAAATGAGCTTTGGATCCTGATGTTCCATGACTCCTCTCTATTCAATTCCAATACCTGTTTGTCTCCTCTCATGAGTCAATTACTGGGAAAGAGATTATCTCATTGGCCCATTTTGGATCATGGTTCTATCCCTGTAGCCAAGTGGGTAGAATCTTGTGATTGGCATCCCCATAAAAAACACAGAGAATGAAGAAAGAACATTTTCCCCAAAGAAAAGAATGTTGGGTAGACAAAAAAGAGAGAGAGAAAGCCACTAGAGAACCTCACTAACCCAAATCTACAATCATATTTCCTAACATCTCATTGTTCCTGGTTTCATATGAATGCTTCTTTCTGTTCCAAGAGTTTGCCTATGCCTACTCTCCCCTGAGATAGGCATAATGCACTCCCTCCAGTGACAACCACACCCTAATCCTCAGTCTGTGAATGGGTAATTTTGCAGATGTGATTAATAGTAAGGACTGTAAAATGCTGAGGCTAGCCTAGATAATCCAGGTAAGCCTAATGCAGTCAGAGAGATGCAGCAAAAGGAGAAGTTGGGAGAAATTCTAAACTTGAGAGAGACTCAATCCCCTGTTGTTGGAGGGAGTAACATGGAGAATATGAGAAGGAATCAAGCAACCTCTAGCAAGGATCTCTAGTAATGATGGGCCCCTGGCTGACAACCATCAAGGATGAAGGGACCTCAGGCCTACAACTGGTGGGAATTTAATTTAGCCAACAACCCAAATGAACCTAGATGTGAGCTCATACCCACAGCTTCCAGAAAGGAACCCAGCCTTGCCCACCGCCTTGTTTCAGGTGCATGAGACTCTAAGCGGAGAACTCAGGTGAGCCACACTGTGCCTGGAATTCTGACCTGCAGAATTACATAATAATAAGTTTGTGTTATTTTAAGCCACTGCAGAAATTTATTCTGGCAGCAAGAGATGCCCAGTCAGAGGCCGCAGAGATGTTTCACCTACTACAGCATTAATACCAGCATCTTATGATTTTCTTGCTGACTATCTGGGGAGATAAGTTCTCTGGGTTTATCTACCTGGCCATAATTCTTCTTATGCATCTTCAGGAATAAATAGCAACAAAAACAACAGACAAACAAAAACATACTTATTGAACAACTACCATGTGGTAGGTACATTATTACCATTACAGTATGCAATCTTCATTTAAAAAAAAACAAAAACAATTTTACATATTTAAAAGCTGTTCACGTCATTGCATCCTAGAACACAGAGATAGTAATAATGGTTACTTCACCAGACTTTTCTAAGGACTGAATAAGATACAATGATATTGCACAACTCATCTCAATTCACACAAATAGTCAGTGATACAGCTGAGATTAAAACCCCATTCTGTCTGACCCTAACCCACACTCTTCCTAGCATGCCCCACTGCTTCAACATCACCACCATTAAAGCACCCAAAATAACATGTAGTGAAACAGACAGCTAGCATCATCACTTCATCATCTTGAGACTCCAATGTCTTAAATATAGGGGCAGTGGCACAAACACTGGACCAGGAGTCACATGGCCAAGGTTTCAATCCCACTACCAATTGTTCTGTGTGGGGGTTAAAGAACCCATTGAAAGTTGCAGCCAGATCTCAATTCTCCTTGGTTTTCAGCTTTCCCTGGACTCTCTTGGGTCCCCTCCGTGCATGCATAATCAGCTAGTCCATCAGGAATATGTGGAGAACTTCTCTCAGCTTCTCTGTAACACTCTTTCATTTCCAGGGATTCCCCCACTAAATTGTTGGCTGGTGCATCACTCAGTCCAATCAGGGAAGAAATCTTAGGCTAGGAAAGTTGCATTCATTCCCAAATGAGTCCTCCACTCTTAACCAGCAAAGTCACAGGTTTACACATGTGTGTGCGTATCCACACACACACACACACACACTCCAGATTGAGTCTGTCCATTCTTGCTGCAAAGTTACTCATTTTCATGGCCAGCCTTACACTTTTAAAATGACAGTTCTAGCCAATTGAACCAATGGAAAGACATGGAAGCAACTCCTGGCAAGGAGGCCACAGACTCCTGCTGTTCCTACCCAAAGCTCCAGATTAAAACATTCTCAATTTGTTGTTTGCCTTTGGTCAATTTACAGTGCTTTGAAATAGTTGTCCTTGACAATTTCTCCTGTTTGATGCTTGTTTTGTGGAGAGGAACCACAGCCTTCTTTTGGAGAAAGCAGTGGTGGGAGCCCTCACTCTACTGACATCATTTTTCACTGGCCCAGACCAGCCCAAAACTGCCCCAGAGACACAGATGCCCTTCTGAGGTCTACACCCTTCAGAACCTGATGTCTCTTTCCAGATTTCCCAGCTCTGTCCCAGAATAGGCAAAATGGAATGGAGATTTTCCAACTTGAATCTATTTCTGTCATATAAATATTATCTAATAACAGAAAAACATACAAGTATGGCTGCCACTTTGACTGTCACTCTACGTTTTTCAATGCAGTTAATGAACCATAACTGCCTCCAAATACTTTGGCTCTCAGACTACTGAGGCCAGCATTCCCAACTGGGTATCAGTTTACATTGCATTTATATGGAAGAACAAGAGAGAGCTTTGTCTGTGTGGTTTTGTTTTGTGTTTTTCTGCTCGAACCTCATTCCTTGTGGCTGGGAACTTAGCCTTGGACCATTTTGGGGAAAGGACCAGAATGTTTTAGCCTACTGCTCCTCTTTATTTTTGCTACATTACCCTTACATTAGTTTCTTCCTTTTGGAACATTCAAAAAATATAGGAAACCAAGATCCCCCAATAGTAATGGATGTAGAAGTCATCTGCTAAGGTGATGGAGTTATTGCAAGGTGTTCACAAATATAGATGTTATCCAATCATTATTTGTAGTTTGAACAAATAATATAGATACAACCACTTTTTGAATGCATGTACATCTCCATTGTAAAGTGCTGGTATGTGTGCAGTACCTAGTAATTACAGTATATTTTCTCTAACATTGGCTATCGAATCCATAGCTTCTATAGCAAACTGGAAGAGGCAGGTCTATGAAATTTATTGATGTTCGAAAGTATACCTTATTCTCAATAATATAGAGAATCACTGCTCCAAAGAAGCTGGCTTCCTAGCTTACAGCATCTTTTCCCTTTTCTGGTCTACGGAAGAGGCAATTTCAGGGCATGTCCCACAACCACTACCTCTGGCTCATGCTCATGATATTGGCCAACTCTTGGGGATGGTGTCCTTATGGAATAGGCAAGATGCTGCTCTGGGAGTCTGAAGACTCATGTTCTAACCCTGAGGTCTGCCTTTAACTTGCTAAAAAATCTTGAGCTTTTCATCAGTTTTCTTGGGCCTCCATTTCTTCATCTGTAAAATTGTATCACTAAATGATGTAAAAGACCTTTGCCAGCTCAGCCATCTTTGACTCAACACATTGTAATTCTAGGCTCCTTATATACATCATCCCACTCGTAAACCCCAGAATGGCCTTTTACAGATAATTGTATTTACCAGCTAAGTGCCAATAGCCTCTTCGCTTGACTAGTGATCATAAAATAAAATGCAGCTTTGTACAAGAGTCTGACAGCATCAGGACCCAAATTGAGGAACACTCATAGGCTCACCTGTCCCAAACACAGCCACCATTTCTTGAGCACTTACTATGTGCTGGGCACACTGATCAGCATGGTTTATATATGAAATCCTTTGATCCTCACAACAACCTTGTGAGGTAGCCTGTTATTTATCATCCTTCACAGGTAAGGAAACCCAAACCCTGCTCTGGTCTAATTCTACATTCTCTTTGCATCCTTTAAATCATCTCCTTATAGAGAAATAGGTATGTATTTGTTCTTAAAATATAATTTATAAACACATAAGCCATCACTTTGCTGTTCCCCATCATCAAACACAACAAAATAAAGGGAAGAAAGTAAAAGGTTAATTTAGCTATTACCATTTAGTATTTCCCTCTCTGAGACAAACATCAAATGTCTATGCAATTATCCTTAATTCTCACTGGGAGTAGGGAAGAATTCAGTGATTTAAAGCTTGTCACTCCTTTTAGTTCATCTTAAAGGGAGAATAGATAAAACAGTGGGGAAGGCTTAAACTCGACAATGTTCTTGGCAGCTGCAGGGCTTGAATGAGGAGAAAAATCATGACTTGTACAACTGAGTCAATCAGCCCCATTCCTGACCCTTTTGCTGTCTCACCAAAAAACAAAAAACAAAAAAAATGGGCTCACTCTCTATAGACTAAATTTAAACAAATATATGTAAAGAATGATAATGCACAGGTTTAGTGACATTGCCATGAAAAGCTATTCTTCATGTAGAATTCTTGTGTATATAATATATGTATGACTATAGATCGGTGCACAAGTTCTGGAAAGCAACATGACAAAATTAAACAAGTCTTGCCAACCCCACTTCTGAGTAAAAATATATTAAATATAAAGATATATTAATAAAATATATTAATAAAAGCAAGAAGAATCACACACGAATGTGTCTATAACCCTGGCTGGTGTGGCTCAGTTGGTTGGAGCATCATCCTTTTAACCAAAATGTCACAGGTTCTGTTCCTGGTTAAGGCACATGCCTGGGTTGCAGGTTCATCCCCAGTCAGGGCATGTACAAGAATTGTCCCTGGTCAGGGCACATACAAGAGGCAACCAATCAATGTTTGTCTCTAATATCTATGCTTCTCCACTTCCCTTCCTCTGTCTCTGTAAAATCTACAAGCATGTCCTCAGGTGAGGAAGGAAGGAAGGAAGGAAGGAAGGAAGGAAGGAAAAAAAAATGTCCATTGCAAAATTATCTACAATAGAAAAATACTGGAACCAACATAAATATATATACACATCCACAAAGAAAATAGTTTTTTCAATTCCATTGAACACCTATTATGTGCTGGAAACTATGCCATACCTTAAGATGAATATGGCTGTCCTTGAGGAATGTGCTGAATATTGAAGCAATTTTATACTGTTTTCATCTGTTTATTTTCAACCACTAGTATGCATCCTTTTCTGGTTCACCTGTAATATCACAGGACTGGAAGATTGGGAACTATGTGGCACCCAGGATTCTGAATGTGATTTGCATTCTGCCAATGGGATATGTTTGCATGAGATTTAGAAGGCAGAAGAGAAGTAAGAAGACCTTTTACTCTTCATCCAATACCAACAGTAGGCACATGGGCTTTGTCAGACAGGAGTTTTTGCAGAAACCAGCAAAACTCTTGCCAGTCATCCACCACATGTTGTGGGACAGCTGGGATCATTAGCAGCATTTTTTTCTTAATGGGTTTCTGAACTCTGCTCTGAGCAGTGCTTCCTTCCAGATTTTCTGAAATCTAAGGAGACCCACCCACTACCCACAAACACACCTGCTGCTAATATTTGTTCCTCCAGACCTAGTTTTGTAAGCACCTAATTCCCTGTGTTAAATCCCTCTATAATTAAAATACCTTTATTTTCCTTGATTCTAACTTACTGCAAAGAGACTACAATCTAGAGCATCACTATCCAGTAGAAAAATAACGTAAGTCACACATGCAAGCCATGTGTGTAATTTAAACTTTTCTAACAGCCATACTTAAAAGGTAAAAATAAACAGGTGAAACTAATTTAATAATACTTTTTATTCAACTTACTATATCTAAAGTATTATCATTTCAACATGTAATCAATATAAAATATTAATTAGATCATTTACTTTTTGTACTGTCTTCAAGATACAGTGTATACTTTATAAATATAGCACTTTTCCATTCAAACTAGCCACATTTCAAATACTTCCTAGCTACATGTGACTATGGCTCTCATACTTTATAACATAGATCTATATAAGACATCATGGCACAATATGATAGCAGATTGTTTTGTTGCTGTTTAAATGAATTTGGAGGCTTGGCAGAGAATTTTGTTTCTGCTGCTATGGTTGCCTCATCTCTCCACCTGGTCCTTCAGGTGTCTGTCTAGTGTAATCTGAGTCACTCCCAGGTTGAATCAAAGGCAGGCTTTGGATGGGGAAGAACAGAGCTCTGTAAGCACCCTCAAAACTACGTGGAAAATTCTATCAGACAAGAAGGGGGTCAGGTCCCAGGGTGCTGGGAGAGTCTACCTTGTGCTGGGAGAACTCAGTTTCAGGGTAAGAATAGGGCCATTCCTGGGCAGGGTAGCTCTCTGATGAGACAGCAGACACACTGGTGTGAGCCCTGCCATCATGCCCACTGGGAGTGGGTGGTCTGGCAGAAGGGAGTCAGTGACTCAGTTGGAGAAGTGCTAAACCTGAAACAAGAACCTTGTTTATAGGCATGTCCAACAGCATGAGCAATAGAAACTCAGCTTTGGAGATTGTATCTTACCAACAGTGAATCTAAATCAGGAAAAGACAAAAAAACAGATCTAAGGATAAATTCTGGAAAGAGCAACACTTACCAAGGTCAGGTCAAGCCAGAGTGATGCATGTAGACTGTGGACTACAAGAACACATGGAGAGCAACTGATGACCTAGTAACCAGAAATCAGGGCGAGTGTGGAAGAAGCCAGGTATGCCTGCCCTTAAGCTGGAACGGACTATGGCCTATGGCTGCAGATACCTGTTTCTGCTGGCTGCCTTTTGTATTGTTTCAGCCGAAAAGAGCCATGCACAGCTGACACATCATAATATCTGATAGCTTATTTGTGAGTTTTTACTACATTCTAGGTACTGTGCCAAGAACTTTGCTCACAAAATCCCGATTTAATCCTCCCTGAAGCCCGATGAGGAAAGTACTACTATTAGCTCTATTTTATAGATAAGAAAACTGATGGATTCAGAACCTTATCTGAGGACATATACTTAGGAATTGTTGAAGCTTCAATTCAAACTCAACAACTTCTGCTTCGGTAAAAGTTTGCGACTTTACTTGAACTGGAAAAGGAAAAATGTAAAGGCAGGAGGTAAACTGTTATAGCCCAGTTTTGCCAAATTCACAAATATTGTGTTGAGGTTGGACCTGGGCAGGACAGTGGAAAGCAAACAGGAATGACACTTGTCAACAGGAGCAGTGGCACCCCCCACACCCTCCATTCCAGAAATTACTGGCTGTGCACACAGAGACCTCCTTACAGAGACCTGGGCTGAGGGGAGGCACCTGAAGCTGCCAACACTACATTATATCTGAGAAAAACAAATCATTCTTAGGTAGGAAATGGTGCTGTTGCCATGGTAACCACACAATTAGACCCAATCCTAGGGAGTACCTTGAGTGCTAATTCAGAGATGCTTGGTTTTCAGAAAATAAACTAAAATAAAAAAGAATCAGAGTGCCTCTCGGTCATAGCAGCCTTCCACAATGGGGCAGTGTGTTGGCTGAATTCACAATCTAAACAGATTCTGAACCACAAGCACCAGGAGGTTAATGAAAAGCAGCATGCAGGAGGTGAAATGCCCTTTCATACCTGACAGTGTCCTGGCTGGGGCTTGGTGTGTATTTACAAGGAGCTTGCCAGAACAAACACAGCACACCTTGCAACAGCAGCCTGCCGTTGGACCCTCACAATGCTGGCTTTTTCCTACCAGTCCATCCTTGTTGAGTGAACTAAGCAAAGCTCTGGCAGCTCAGGGTCCTTTCCTACTCAGTCTCCCTCAGTTCTGCCTGCAGCTCAGCAGATTCCCAAAAGCCCCCAGTTTAGACAGAAGCTGGGTTGTAATTCCCCTCCAATGATGGCATGCTCATTCAATAAGAATTTAGGCCCAGCATGAAGAGTTCTTATGCCACCACCCTGTCCTCTCGCTCTAGCAGCTCACAGTCACCACCCCACTGCCAGACACACAAACACACATGCTGAAGTCCAAAGACTAAGAAACCAACTGCAGTAGCTTCCCCTCCCCATTGAGTTGACCCACCTCCACTGCCATGTATTTCCAGGACATGACATCACCCAGAAATTGTATAAACCAGGCCCTGCTTTTCCATTCTTTACACCTGCACTAAACTGTCAACAAAAGTACTCAATGCCTAAAATGGAAAAACGACTACAACAACAAAAACCCACCCAAATTCTAAATCTTCATGTACCTCAGAAGGGGTCAAAAATAGTGGTGTCAACTAGTTAGAAACCATTAACAACAGGTTCCATAATGCTTTATTAATTTTTATGTTTATATTTTAGCTCATGAAGGAATTCTCAAAGCATCAAACAAAATTTAAAATTGATGAAAGAAAATATTTATCTCATTTTTGGATACATAGGGTATACTATTTTTATTTGTCTGCATTCAACTGCTCTTGTGTTTTCATCCTTCTGAGAACTTTTACTATTAGATCTCATCTGAAATTTAACTAAACACATGAGAAGAGTAGAGTAGGCATTAGAAATCCACATTTCATAAAGGAAACCAGACAGCCTCATCAAGGTCAGGGGCTCAGCCTTTCTTTCTCTCAAGGTTAGGACCAGAGCACAGTCTAGTGAGTCTCAGTCTAAGGCCTTATCCAGCTTTTCAGAATATCATGTGTATCAACATGCTCATGTCCTAGGTTGAACTGAGGCCTGAGTGGATTAGAGGGATAGATATCCTTTCATAACCAATAACAATGATTGCCTCTATGAGGGGAAGCTATGTGACTGAAGCCAAGGGGAGGAGGGAGGCTTTCTTTTCACTGTACACATCTTTGTGCCTTTGAATTGGACACCATACACATGAACCAACTATTCATAAAATAATTAACATAAAATTTTAAATGTTAGTTTAAATGTAATTTAAAATTTAACTGTAATTTTAAATTTCCTTTTATAAACCCATTTTATCTTACGCCCAAATAAATGGAATTGAAACATACATTATGATTATTGTGATCCTTAAGTCTGGTTAGAGTGTGCCTGGATGATCCCACAGTCATGTTCAAAGGGAATATACTTAGAAGGGTGATAGTGGACATAAATTTACCCCTCTACACCCAAAAAGTGCATAGTTCAGTGGAAATAAAACAGGCAGCTCATGATTATCTGTGTTGGTGAAGAAATGTCATGGAATAGAGTCTAAAATGAACGTAAAGATTAACATCTTTTTCTTTTCATTGAATTCATTGGGGTGACTCTGGTTAGCAAAAGTATACAAGTTTCAGGTTCACAATTCCACAACACATCACCTGTACACTGTATTGTGTGTTCACCACCCCAAGTCAAGCTTCTGTCCATCACCACTGATTTCTAAAAATTGTATTTAACTTATATTCAGATTGAAATGCGTTTATATACTATGAAATATGGATCTGTTTTATCTCATAAACTTGCAATACTGCTAACTAAATAAATGCAAAATGCTAAGTATTTGGGAAAATGTTCATATTTCCCTCTGTACCTGTTCGAATGGTTTTGGCTGCAGGAAACAAAAAACCTGACTGAAGCTGAATTAGACAATGAGCAAATTCACTGTCCCACAAAACTGAGAGCCACTCAGGTCAGGAGCTCAGGGTTTATTGATCTAAGCAAGTCAGCAATATAATCAAGGCCCCAGGTTCCATCCCTCTACTCTGCTGTTCTAAGTACTGGCTTCATCATCAGGCTCATAGCAATATGGCAGCAGGACTTCCCAGTCAAAGGGAGAATGAAAACTATCTTTCCACAGAACAAGGAAACCTCTCCCAGAATATCCTCATCCCCAAACATCACTGTGTGCCTCATTTCATCACCTGCTATTCCAGAATGAATCACTATCAGAGGAATAGAATAATTGCAATGGACTAGGACTAATCAAAGGGAGCGAAATGGTTGTTGGTCAAACAAAAGATTCACTGCATATGCCATCATTGCCCCTCCCTGCAGCTGCTTTGTGAAAGATGTCTCCAGGGAATAGACTGAGATTTTTGACTAACACGTAGCATCAATTTTACTGAGATGCCTTCCTCCTATCTCCTTTCTTTCAGGTTTCCTCATGCTAAGTAGTGGTGAGAAACTAACTATGTATTTTAGTTTTGAGCTTTTTCTAACAATGTGCTATATGTGTATGTGATGGAAATAAGTATAAACAATGATAATGTTTCCATCACTAAAATACTGGGTTGGCCAAAACGTCCATTACGTTTTTCCTGTACAATGGCTCTAGTAGTTGTCTTTAACTTCATTTGAAACAATTTATTAGACTGCATTGTGACAGCTGTCATATCAGCATGCACTTAAAAAAAGCATCAAAACTGATGAATTTTTTGCAGCCATTTTAATATTGAAGATGGAAGAAGATACACAACATTTTCAGTGTATCATACTTTATTATTTCAAGAAAGGTAACAGTGCAAATGAAATGCAAAAAAAGAATTGTGCAGTGTATGGAGAAGGTGCTGTTACTGATCAAACATGTCAAAGCGGTTTTCAAAGTTTCTTGGTACTATTGACATTTTGGCCAAATAATTCTTTGCTGTGGGGCTGTCTTGTGCGTTGGAAGATGTTTAACAGCACCCCTGGTCTCTGCCCACTAGAAAGAATCCAATAGTGCAAGTTAGCCAACATACTCAAAATATCCAAATCAATAAAGTTATTGGTGAAATAAAAAATGTGTCTTTTATTTTATGGAAAAAACTAAATGGACTTTTTGACCAACCAAATACAACTAAGAATAAGTGGGAATTCAGTTAGCCATTAAAAGCAAGGTTCACCACGAGGGAACACAATAATCAGCAGCCAGCCGATGTTCAAGGTGAATGTATCTATTAGGATGGGTATCATGTTCATAATTGTCATTTTGAGAGATCTACTAGAACCAAAGGTATTTTTCAACACTAATGATCAGATAAACTGTATAGAATACAGGTGTCAGGGAAAAGTCTCATTGACTCAAAGGTTCCTTGTGCTGAGGTCTCATCCTTGGCTACTGCACCTGTCCCAGTAGCTCAGAAGTAGATACTTGGGGAGTGTTCTCATTAAAGGCATATGATCCCACAGGAGAAGGATTGGATTGATTTCACTAACTTGCTGAGATAACAACCACTTCAGCTGCACAAAGCCCCAGTTGGAGGCTAAGAAGAGAATTGCCTACAAGCAATTTACGTAGAGCAGCTAAGAAATAAAATATAGTATCAGATGGGCCTCTGAAAACCAGTGTGAGAATCTGTTCCTTTTTTTTTTTTTTTTCTGAAAGGAAACAGAAGGTACAGCCACTGGCTACATTTATTTTTGGAGCACAGAGAAAAAAAAGAAAGATTTTTTTTTTAAAGATGTAGACATATGGATTGATATGATTCAACCCTGGAGAAAAACATCCATCTCAACATGTCAAAATTTAGAAGGGTTATAAACTTGTGATGTTGCCATCAGAAATGCATGATTTGGTCTTTTTTGTTTGTTTGTTTTTTACTCACTCAAGGTTATGTTTGTTGATTTTAGAGAGAGAAGAGAGAGAGGTCTCAACTGGCTGCCTTCTGCACACACGCTAACCAAGAATCAAATCTGCAGCTTAGGCATGTGCCCTGAGTAAGGATAAAACCCATAACCCTTTGATGTATGGGAGAACTAAACCACCAGGCCAGAACAGGTCTTGTAGTTGTATTTCTAAGTATATTTTATTGATTATGCTATTACAGTTGTCCCAATTTTCCCTCCTTTGCTATCTTCCACCTGGTACCCTCTTTTCCTCCTGTAGTCTCCCCTTAGTTCATGTCCATATAAGTTCTTTGGCTTCTCAATTTCCTATGTGATTCTTAACATCCCTCTGTCTACATATTTTGTTCCTACCAATTATGCTTAATCCCTATACATTTTCTCCCATCCTCCCACTTCCCCCTCCCCACTGATAGCCCTCCAAATGATCTTCATACCTATTATTCTGTTTCTGTTCTAGTCATTTGCTTAGTTCGCTTTGTTTTTAGATTCACTTGATAGTTATGAATTTGTTTCCTTTTTAATGTTCATGGTTTTGCTCTTCTTCTTTTTCTTAAGTAAGTCCCTTTAACACTTTCTGTAATAATGGCTTGGTGATGATGAGCTCCTTTAGCTTTACCTTGTCTGGGAAACACTTTATCTGACCTTCTAGTCTAAATGATAGCTTTGCTGCGTAGAGTAATCTAGGTTGTAGTCCTTACTTTTCATCACCTTGAATACTTCTTGCCAGTCCTTTCTTGCCTGCAAAGTTTCTTTTGAAAAGTCAGTTGACAGTCTTATGGGAATTCCTTTGTAGGTAACTCTCTGCTTTTCTCTCACTGCTTTTAAGATTTTCACTTTATTTTTAACCTTTGGCATTGTAATTATGATGTCTTGGTGTGTTCCTTTTTGTGTCCATCTTGTTTGGGACTCTCTGTACTTCCTGAACTTATATGTCTATTTCCTTTGCCAAATTAAGAAAATTTTCCTTCGTTATTTTTTCAGATAAGTTTTCAGTTTCTTGTTCTTCTTCTGGCATCCCTATGATTTGGATATCGGCACAGAGGTTCCTAAATCTATTCTCATTTTTTTGAATTCTTGTTTCTTCTATTTGTTCTGGTTGATTGTTTATCTCTTATGTTCCAAACTGTTGGTTTAAATCCCAGCTTCCTTCCATTCTCCGTGGGTTTCCTGTGGATTATTCTTTATTTTACTGAATGTAACCTTCATTTCTTCCTTTATTTCTTTTTAATTTCTGACTTATTTGTTGTTTTTCTATACAGCTGTCCCACTTTTCCCTCCATTTCCTCCCCCCACCTAGCCCACCCCTTCTCCCACAGTCAATTCCCACCACATTGTACTAGTTATTTATATTAGTTCCTTTACTAAACCCTTCTCCTACTTACCCCCTTTCTCTCCCTCCCTCCCCTCCCCCCTGGTAACTGTTAGTCTGGTCCTTGTTTACATGCTTCTGGTTCAATTTGGTCATTTATTTGTGTTGTTCATTAGTTTCCTGTATTAGGTGATATCATATGGTATTTTTCTTTCATCACCTGGCTTTTCTTTCATCACCTGGCTTATCTCGCTAAGCATAATTCTTTCTAGTTTCATCCATGTTATCGCAAATGGTAGGAGTTCCTTTTTTCTTTCTGCTGCATAGTATTTAATTGTGTAAATGTACCACAGTTTTTTGATCCACTCATCTACAGATGGGCACTTAGGCTGCTTCCAGCACTTGGCTATTGTAAACAGTGCTGCTATGAACATAAAGGTGCATAAGTTCTTTTGAATTGAGGTTTCAGGATTTTTCAGATATAATCCTAGCAATGGCACCATGGGTTCAAAAGGCAGTTCCATTTTTAGTTTTTTAAGTAAATTCCATAATGTTTTTCCATAGTGGCTGCACCAGTCTGCATTCCCACCAACAGTGCACTAGGGTTCCCTTTTCTCCACATCCTAATCAGCACTTGTTGTTCATTGATTTGTTGATGATGGCCATGTTGACTGGTGTAAAGTGGAATCTCATTGTGGTTTTAATTTGCATCTCTCTGATGGCTAGTGATGTTGAGCATTTTTTCATATGCTTATGGACCCTCTGTATGTTCTTACTTTCTTTTTTAAGATTTTTTTAACAATTTATTTATTTATTTATTTATTTTTATTTTTAGAGAGAGGGGAAAGTTAAAAGAGAGAGAGAGAAACATCACTGTGTGATTGCCTCTCATGAGCTCCCAACTGAGGACCTGATGTGCAACCTAGTCATGTGCCCTGACTGGGAATCAAAACAGTGACCCTTGGTTCGAAGGCCAACGTTCAATCCACTGAGCCACAGCAGCCAGGCCCCTGTTCTCTTTGGAGAAGTGTTTGTTACATTCTTTTACCCATTTTTTAATTAGGTTGTCTGTCTTCTTGGTGTTGAGTTGTATAAGTTCTTTATATATTTTGGAGATCAATCCCTTGTCTGAGGTATCATTGGCAAATATGTTTTCCCATATGGTTGGTTCCCTTTTCATCTTGCTGATGTTTTCCTTTGCTAAGCAGAAACTCTTTAGTTTGATGTAGTCCCATTTGTTTATTCTCTTCTTTATTTCCCTTGTCGTAGGAGATATATCAGCAAAAATATTACTGTGTGGAATATCTGAAATTTTCCTGCCTATGTTTTCCTCTAGGACTTTTACAGTGTCACAGCTTACATGTAAGTCTTTGTTTGATCCATCTTGAGTTTATTCTGGTGTCTAGTGTAAGTTGGTGGCCTAGTTTCCTTTTTTTTGCACATCCCTGTCCAGTTCTCCCAGCACTATTTGTTGAAGAGGCTCTTTTCACTCCATTTTTTTTTCTTCTCCCTTTGTCGAATATTAGTTGATCATATAGACCTGGGCTTATTTCTGGGCTCTTTATTCTGTTCCATTTATCTATATGCCTGTTCTAAAGCCAGTACCAGACTGTTTTGATTACAGTGACCTTATAGTATAGTTTGGTATCAAGTATGGTGATTCCTCCTACTGTGTTCTTCTTCCTCAAGATTGCTGTGGCTATTCAAGGTCTTTTTTGGTTCTATATAAATTTTTGAAATATTTTTTCTAAGTCTGTGAAATATGTCACTGGTATTTTAATAGTGATTGCACTAAATCTATAACTTGCTTTGGGTAGTATGGACATTGTTTTTAAGTATATTTTGTTGATTATGTTGTTACAGTAGTTTCAATTTTTTCCCCTTTGCTCCCCTCTGCCCCTTCCCTCCAGCAATCTCACCTCCCTTACTTCATGTCCATGGGTAATGCATATAAGTTCTTTAGCTTCACCCTTTCCTATATTATTCTTAATTTCTCCATGTCTATTTTATACCAACTGATTATGCTTCTAAATCCTGAATCGTTTCTTCATTTCTCCCTCTTCCCCCTCCCAGCTGATAACCGTCCAAAAGATCCCCATACCCATGATTCTGTTCCTATTTTAGTTTGCTTAGTTGGATTTTTTTTTTTTTATTTAGTTGTTGATAGTTTTAATTTTGTCACTTTAATGTTCATAGTTCTCATCTTTTTCTTAAGTAAGTTCCTTTGACATTTCATATAATAGTGGCTTGGTAATGATGAACTCTTTTAGCTTTACCTTGTCTGGGAAGCACTTTATCTGCCCTTCCATTCTAAATGATAGCTTTGCTGAAGAGCATAATCTTGGTTGTAGGTCCTTGCTTTTCATCACATTGAATACTTCTTGCAAGTCCCTTCTTGTCTGCAAAGTGTCTTTTGAGAAATCAGCTGACAGTCTTATAGGCACCCCCTTGTAGGTAACTTTCCACTTCTCTCTTGCTGCTTTTAAGATTCTCTTTTTATTTTTCACCTTTGGCATTTTCATCATGATGTATCTTGATGTGGTCCCCTCTGGGTCCAGTTCACCTGGGACTCTGCGTGCTTCCTGGACTTGTATGTCTATTTCATTCACAAAATTTGGGAAGTTTTCCTTGATTATTTTTTCACATAAGTTTTCAATTTCTTGCTCTTCCTCTTCTCCTTCTGGCACCCCCATGATTTGGATGTTGGCATATTTAAAGTTGTCCCAGAGATTCCTAAGCCTCTCCTCAGTTTTTTCTATCTTGTTTCCTCATTCTGTACTGTTTGACTGTGGTTTTCTTCCTTATGTTACAAATCATTGATTGGAACCCCGGTTTTCTTCCCTTCACCATTGGTTTTGTGTGGATTTTCCTTCATTTCACTTAGCATAGCCTTCACTACTTCTCTTATGTGTTTGCCATACTCAAGCATATCTGTCAAGCCTGTGAGCATCTTTATCACCAGTATTTGGAATTCTGTGCCTGTTAGGTTGGCTATCTCTTTGTCTGTGAGGTTGGCTATCTCCTCGTCACTTAGTTCTCCCTCTGGAACCTTGATCCATTCCTTCTTTTGGACCATACTTCTCTGTCTCCTCATCTTGACAGGCTCCTGTGTTTGTTTGCCTCTATGTCTTAGGTAGAGCTCTTGCACCTGTTATGTTGTAAGGGATGGAGCTTTAGGGATTCCTCAGCACAGAGCGACCTGTTTCTCCTCATTGTGGTTCTGTATGTGGGGGAGGGGTTTGAGAGGGAACAATGCCACTTGCCCAACACTCACCCCTTTTCTAGGCACTTCTCCCACTTTTATATAGGACTGGCGTCCCTCTAGCTGTTGCCCTGACCACCGTTCCCAAAGTGGGTGGGCCTGTGGAATTTCTAGGACCATGGGGGCCCTTTAAACAAGCTGATTCTGCTGAGAGACCGGCAGTTTCTTCCTCCGCCTCAACCCCCATTGGTTTGCACAGTCAGAATCAATGTGGCTTGATTTTCCTTGGTGCTGGGACCATTAGCTGTGCAGTCTGGTGAGGAGCTAGCAACACTCCCCGGGTGTCCCTCCTGACTTTTTAAAACATGTAACTGTGCTTTCCGCTGGCCTGCCACTGCTGCCACAACTGCCACCACCACACCGCATCCTCTCCACCTCCGCTCTGCTCCTCCTACCTGTCTGGATGAGTATTTCCTCTTTATATCTTTGTTTGTTGGACTTCCACGCAGCTTGATTTTCTGGAACTTCTGGTTGTTTCTAGTTTTGAGGTAGTTGTGTTCCTTTTTAGTTGTGGAGGGAGACACAACGTGTCTGTCTACACCTCCATCTTGGCCAGAAGTCTGGGTAGTATGAACATTTTAATGATGTTGATTCTTCCCATTCATAAACATGGTATATGCTTCCATTTATTTGTACCTTCCTTAATTTATTTCTTCAGTGTTATGTAGTTTTCTGAGTACATGTCTTTTATCTCTTTGGTTAAGTTTATTCCTAGGTACTTTATTTTTCTTGTTGCTATGGTAAATGGGATATTTTTTCTAGTTTCTATCTCTGATATTTTATGGTTGGTATACAGAAATGCCTTTGATTTCTGAATATTGACTTTGTACCCTGCTATTTTACCAAATTCACTTATTATGTTGAGGAGGTTTATAGTGGAGGCTATAGGGTTTTCTGCATACAATATCATGTCATCTGTAAATAATGACAGTTTTACTTCCTCTTTTCCAATTTAGATGCCTTTTGTTTTCATTGTCTGATTGCTGTGGCTAGAACTTCCAAGACTATGTTGAATAGGAGTGGAGAGAGTGAACATCCTTGTCTTGTTCCTGATCTCAGGAGGAATTATTTCATTTTTTGTCCATTGAGTATGATGTTGGCTTCAGGTTTCTCAAATATGGCTTTTATTATGTTGAGCTATGCTCCCTCTATTCCCATTTTGCTGAGTGTTTTCATCATAAATAGGTGTTGTACTGTATCAAATGCTTTTTCAGCATCTATTTATATGATCAGGTGATATTTTTAAGTATATTTTATTGATTATATTGTTACAATAGTTCCAATTTTTTTCTCCTTTGCTCCCCTCTGCCCAGCACCCCTCACTCCCAGCAATCCCCCCCAAGTCCATGCCCATGAGTCATACATACAAGCTCTCCCACTTCACCCTTTCATATATTCTTCCTCTTTTTTTTTAAATAAAGAGATGATTAATTAATTATTTTAACAATAAAAAATAACAATCCCTCCCTCTCAGACTTAAGACCCTTTATAATCTTATAAAGGCAATGGGCGAAGGTCTCGAGCTCCTCTAGCTGCTTCGAGCTGGACATGGTCATCGTCCTACCTACCCTTGGGTCCAGAAATCCCTAATAAGAGTGGGGATGCAGAGGGTAGGGTGGCCTTCCCACATGGGGAAGGATCGTGCAGACTCCAGGTAAGTTGGCTGTCTCCGGACAATGGCATGCTTGGTTTAACAGGATGGCCTTCTTGCTGTATTCTGGGGGCAAGAGATTTGGCAACAGGTTTAAAAGACATCGTTAAATCCATAACCACTAGATAACAGAAGGCAGGAATTAATTTTTCAGTGTCCCACATTAGGGAAAAAAAGGGTTTCTTTGGAGGAAGGTGTGCCAGGCACATCTCACCTATCCAAAACCCTTTTGCCCATTATACTTAGTTTGGGCTGAGGGAAATATTTTAGGTTTCCCCCCTCTCAGACCTCTGGGCCCTTTCTGTCTAAGCCATTAGGATAAAAAAGAGAAACCGGTTTTGTAAAGTGAAGCCCACAGACCATCCTATACTTCAACAACCCAGCCACTTAGATCAGCCAAACCATTGAGTCTCAGGAGGCAGCGCTGCAGAGAGGATTAAGTGAGGCCTATATGTACAATCACTCAGGTAATGAGATCATAGGCTTATGCCCTTTGAAAACAGAAAATACATGTTAATTTAAGTAACATAACCCACAAACAGGTCTCTAAATCTGAAAGACTGTCTTATTGGAAAGACATCCAGTTGCAAGGCATTTGACATTCTTCTTGCCTGTAAATTAAACATCTTTGATGATACCACAGACATAGTTTAACTTTCAAATGAAAACATATTTTAAATGAAAAGAAACTTTAAAGATGGTTAGCTGCACTACTTTATAGTCTGCCAATGAGCATTGTGATTTTTCCTTGAATCACGATTTTTCTCCCTAAGATTACCCTCCTTGTCATTAAAGTGACTGCATTAAGTCCAGTTTTAATTTATCCTGTTCATTTGCATAAACACAACAAGAGCAGCAAATGATCACTTATGATCTTTAGTTCTGCTTTGCTGGAACTTACGCAAGAAACATTTAGGGTGACCTTCAGTCTGCCCTTCAGGGCACAGAAGCTGAGCCACATACCTGGCATTCAGCCTTGCCGTACGCACCTGTCTTTTCCAAGTCCTTGGGTTTTCCATTGTTCCTTAAGGTCCCTTCTAGCCATCTTTCATGAAAACAACCTTCATTCCTTCCCTGGAAAGATTGCTGTGGACCGCACAACCAACCACAGTACCAGACCTTTTATCTCATGGGCTTTTATTACCTTCGAAAGTCAATCCCAGTCCTCAGGGCTTTTTGGTAACAACCAGAGCCCAAGCATGTCTCCTTCAGGAATGACATTTCAGTCAAAGTCTTGGTCAAAAAACCTCTATCAACAACTGGTCTTATTAGTTTTATGCAAAGAAACTTATGTCATTACTTACTTCTTTAGAACGCCAAACTCTGGAGGAATCAGATAGGGAGAAAAATGTACAGTGTGAAGAAAAATCCCTGTCCTTCTAATATTCACTAAACTGGCATTTCCATTCATCCTATTTTCATTTTTCTCCCACTAAAAGTTTTTTGTTTGTTTTTCCATTACAGTTGTCCCACTTTTTTCTCTCCTCTTGCTTCCCTACACCTTGTCCTTCCCTTCTCCCACATTCAGTTCCCACTCAGTTATCCATGTCCATGGGTCATTTATACATGTTCTTTGACTAGACCCTTCCCCTTTTTACCCCCTTCTCTCCCTCCCGCCTCCCCTCTTGTTACTGTTAGTCTACTCCTTGTTTACATACCCCTGGTTCAATTTTGCTCATTTGTTTGTGTTGTTCATTAGTTTCCTGTAATAGGTGACAGCATAAGGTATTTTTCTTTCATTGCCTGGCTTATTTCGCTAAGCATAATTCTTTCTGGTTCCATCCATGTTGTTGCAAATGGTATAAGTTCCTTCTTACTTTCTGCTCCATAGTACTCCATTGTGTAAATGTACCACAGTTTTTTGATCTACTCATCTACAGATGGGCACTTAGGTTGTTTCCAGCACTTGGCTATTGTAAATAGTGCTGCTATGAACATAGGGGTGCATAGGTTCTTCTGAATTGGTGTTTCAGGATTTTTCAGATATAATCCTAGCAATGGAATTGCTGGTTCAAAAGGCAGTTCCATTTTTAGTTTTTTGAGGAAATTCCAAACAGTTTTCCATAGTGGCTGCACCAGTCTGCATTCCCCCCAGCACTGCACCAGGGTTCCCATTTCTCCGCATCCTCTCCAGCACAAGTTTTTTTGTTGATTTGTTGATGATGGCCATTCTGACTGGTGTGAGGTGGTATTTCATTGTTGTTTTTATTTGCATCTCTCTGATGGCTAGTTATGTTGAGCATTCTTTCATATGTCTATGGACCCTCTGTATGTCCTCTTTAGAGAAGTGTTTATTCAGGTTCTTTGCCCATTTTTTAATTGGGTTGTCTGTCTTCTTGGTGTTGAGTCGTATGAGTTCTTTATATATTTTGGAGATCAATCCCTTGCCTGAGATATCATTGGCAAATATATTTTCCCATATAGTTGGTTTTCTTTTCATCTTGCTGATGTTTTCTTTAGCTGAGCAGAAACTTTTTAGTTTGATGTAGTCCCATTTGTTTATTCTTTCCTTTATTTCCCTTGCCTTATGAGATATATCAGTGAAAATGTTGCTACGTCGGATATCTGAAATTTTCCTGCCTATTTTTTCCTCTAGGACTTTTATGGTGCCAGGGCTTACATTTAAGTCTTTGGTCCATTTTGAGTTTATTCTGATGTACGGTGTAAGTTGGTGGTCTAGTTTCATTTTTTTGCATGTCCCTGTCCAGTTCTTCCAACACCATTTGTTGAAGAGGCTTTTTTCACTCCATTTGATGTTCCTTCCCCCTTTGTCAAATATTAGTTGACCATATAGACCTGGGTTTATTTCTGGGCTCTCTATTCTGTTTCATTGATTTATATGCCTGATCTTATGCCAGTACCAGACTGTTTTGATTACCGTAGCCTTGTAGTATAGTTTGATATCAGGTATTGTGATTCCTCCTACTGTGTTCTTCTTCCTCAAAATTGCTGTGACTATTCCGGATCTTTTTTGGTTCTACATAAATTTTTGGAGTATTTGTTCTAGGTCTGTGAAAAATGTCATTGGTATTTTAATAGAGATTGCATTGAATCTATAAATCGCTTTGGTTAGTATGGATATTTTAATGATGTTGATTCTTCCCATCCATGAGCATGGTATATGCTTCCATTTATTTGTATCTTTCTTAATTTCTTTCTTCAGTGTTATGTAGTTTTCTGAGTACAGGTTTTTTACCTCCTTGGTTAAGTTTATTCCTAGGTACTTTATTTTTCTTGTTGCTATGGTAAATGGGATTTTTCTTTTAGTTTCTATCTCTGAGATTTTATTGTTGGTGTACAGAAATGCCTTTGATTTCTAAATATTGACTTTGTACTCTGCTATTTTGCTGAATTCACTTATTAGGTCGAGTAGTTTTTTTGTGGAGTCTATAGGGTTTCTATGTACGCTATCATGTCATCTGCAAATAATGACAGTTTTCTTTTTCTTTTCCAATTTGGATGCCTTTTATTTCTCTTCCTTGTCTGATTGCTGTGGCTAGAACTTCCAAGACTATATTGAATAGGAGTGAGGAGAGTGGACATCCTTATCTTGTTCCTGAAGTCAAGGGGAATGCTCTCAGTTTTTCCCCATTAAGTATGATGTTGGCTTCAGGTTTCTCGTATATGGCCTTTATTATGTTGAGGTATGCCCGCTCTATTCCCATTTTGCTGAGAGTTTTCATCATAAATGGGTGTTGTACTTTATCAAATGCTTTTTCTGCATCTATTGATATGATCCTGTGGTTTTTATCTTTCATTTTGTTTATGTGGTGTATTACATTTATTGATTTGCAAATATTAAACCATCCTTGCATCCCTGGGATGAATCCCACTTGATTGTGGTGTATGATCTTTCTAATGCATTGCTGGATCCAGTTTGCCAATATTTTGTTGAGGATTTTAGCATCTATGTTCCTCAGTGATATTGGCCTGTAGTTTTCTTTTTTTGTTGTGTCTTGACCTGGTTTTGGAATTAGAGTAATACTGGCTTCATAGAACGAGTTTGGGATTTTTTCCCTCTTCTTGGACCTTTTGGAATAGTCTGAAGAGGATAGGAGTTAGTTCTTTCCTAAATGTTTTTGTAGAATTCACCTGTGAAGCCATCCAGACCAGAGCTTTTGTGTGCCGGGAGTTTTTTGATTACTGCTTCAATTTTACTAGTTGTTATTGGTCTATTCAGGCTTTCTGCTTTTCTTGATTCAGTTTTGGAAGACTATATGTTTCCAGGAATTTGTCCATTTTATCTAGGTTGTCAAATTTCTTGCCATACATTTGTTCGTAATAATTTCTTACAATTCTTTGTATTTCTGCGGTATCAGTTGTGATTTCTCCTCTTTCATTTCTGATTTTATTTATTTGGATCCTCTCTCTTTTTTTCTTAATGAGCCTGGTTAAAGGCTTGTCAATTCTGTTTATCTTTTCAAAGAACCAGCTCCTACTTATGTTGATCTTTTGAATTGTTAGTTTAGTCTCTATGTCATTTAATTGTGCTCTGATCTTGATGGTTTCCTTCCTTCTACTTGATCTGGACTTTGCTTGTTGTTCTTCCTCTAGTTCTTGTAGCTGTAGGGTTAAAGTTTTTATTAGAGATTCTTCTAGCTTTTTTAGGTAGGCCTGTATTGCTATGAACTTTCTTCTCAGGACTGCTTTCACTGTATTCCATAGGTTTTGGGTTGTTGTGTGTTCATTATCATTAGTTTCCAGAAATATTTTGATTTCTTCCTTGATGTCATTGTTAACCCATTCATTATTTAATAGCATGTTATTCATTCTCCATGAGTTTAAGTGTTTTTGAGTGTTTTCCTTGAGGTTGATTTCCAATTTTAAGCCATTGTGATCTGAGAATATGCTTGATATAATGTCAATTTTCTTGAATTTATTGAGGCTTGTTTTGTGTCCAGCCATGTGGTCTATCTTTGAAAATGTTCCATGTGCACTTGAGAAGAATGTATATTTTGCTTCTTTGGGGTGAAAAGTTTTATATATATCGACTAAGTCCATTTGATCTAGAGTGTTGTTCAGTCCTCCATATCATTGGTGTTTCTTTGCTTCAAAGATCTGTCCATTGTTGACAATGGGGTGTTAAAGTCCCCTACTATGAGTATGTTGCTGTCTATATCTTTCTTGGAGTCTTTCAAAATTTTCCTTATATATGTGGGTGCTCCGAAGTTGGGTGCATATATATTTATAAGGGATATATCTTCTTGATGGATGTTTTCCTTAAGTATTATGAAATGTCCTTCTTTGTCTCTTTTATGGCCTTTGCTGTGAAACCTGTTTTGTCTGATATAAGTATTACTACCCCAACTTTTTTTTATGTCCATTTGCTTGAAATACTTTTTTTTCATCCCTTCATTTTCAGTCTGTGTAGCTCTTTTGTTCTATGGTGGGTCTCTTGTAGACAGCGTATATGTGGGTCATGCTTTCTAATCCATTCAGCTACCCTATGTCTTTTGATTGGAGCATTTAATCCATTTACATTTAAGGTTATTACCGATAAGTACTTATTCATTGTCATTTTCCCCCTTTGTATTTATGTTCCTGTCTGTCTCTCTCTGTTTCTTCATCTTCTTAAAGCAGACTCTTTAGCATCTCTTGCAATGTTAGTTTGATGGAGATGTATTCTTTTAGTCTTCCTTTGTCTGGGAAACTCCTTATCTCACCTTCCATTTGGAATGAGAGCCTTGCTGGGTAGAGTATTCTTGGTTGTAGGCCTTTGTTTTTCATTGCTTGGAATATTTTTTGCCATTCCCTTCTGGCTTGTAGTGTTTCTGCTGAGAGATCTGATGATAGCTTTATTGGAGCTCCCTTGTATGTTATTAGTTGTTTCTCCCTTGCTGCTTTTAGGATTCTCTCTTTGTCTTTGAATGTTGCCATTTTAATTATGATATGTCTTGAGGTGGGCCTGTTGGGGTTCATCTTCATTGGGACCCTCTGTGCTTCCTGGACTTGCGTGACTCTTTCTCTCTTCATGTTAGGGAAGTTTTCTGTCATAAATTTTTCAAAGAGGTTTCCTACCCCTTGCTCTTCTTCTTCTCCTTGTGGAGAACCTATGATATGGATACTATTACATTTCATGTTGTTCTGCAGCTGTCTTAAAACCTCTTCAGTCTTGTTCAGTCTTTTATCATTTTGTTGCACTGTCTGGGAGTTTTTGTCTAAGTTGTCCTCCAGCTCGCTGATCCAATCTTCTTCTTACTCTAGCCTGCTTTTAATTCTTTCTACTGTGTTCTTCAATTTAGACATCATATTCTTCATTTCCTCCTGGCTCTTATTGATAGCTTCTATGTCTTTTTTCATGCTGGTGTGATTCTCAGTAAGTTTCTTGTAGTTTTTCTGGAGTTCCTTGTAGTTTCCACTGAGCTCATTGAGCTTCTCCATAATCTATGTTTCGAATTCCATATCTGATAGTTTGTTCCCGTCTATTTCATTTAGCACTCTTTCTGGGGATTCTACCTTTCCTTTTGATGGGGGGTGGTTGTTTCTCTGTCTCCCCATTTTTGTGACTCCTATTGTTTGTTGGTGCTTCTTAAAATGATCTGCACTTCCTGGATCTGCCCCTGGTGGCATCAGATCATGTACCAGTCTGGCCCTAGGCAGCCTGTTGGAGACTTTCAGGAATCTACTGCCTTTGTCTGTCTTCTTTAGTTGTTAATCTGTTCAATCTGTGATTAGCCTTCATGCTTAAGGACCATGGGTGTGGCAGCTTAATTCCTGAGGGCAGGGCTTTTGCTTCCCCTCAGGCTGATGCCACTTGGAGGGGAATGGTGTGCCTGCAGTACTGGGGATGAGTCAGCACTGGGACCCGGTCGACTGCTCCCCCAGTTCTCCCCTCAAAGCCACCGTGCCAAACTCTCCCCAAGTGTCTCCAGTCGTCTCTGCCTTCCCTCTGCTTGAGCCCAGGGTAAGTGGGAGCCAAAATACTTTCGTATGTGATCCACTTAAGAGCTCTTTTTCTCCAGCTGTTTCTCTCCGGCTAGCAAGAAATCCTGTGGCTTTTCGCTTTTCACAGCTGGATACTATATTACTTTCCACTCTGTTGCTGTAGGCTGGGAAGCTCAGCTGGGAGTTTAGACCTTGCTCTTCTCAGGGGGAACCCCCAGCTGCTGAGCTGTTTCTCCATCCCTTCAGCTGCCACCCATGGGAGCCCAGCCAGCTTTTCCGCGTCTCTGCACTCCCTACCGGTCATGTTGTGATGTGGTGGCCTTTTCTGTCTCTCCGTGGTTATAAGACTTCTCTCCAGCTAACGTTCGGTTGGTTTTTCCAGATGATTTCTCCAAAATTAAGTTGTAAATCCAGACTGGTCCTGGGAGGAGGTTAGTGTAGCTTCCACTTACTCCTACGCCATCTTTGATCTCTGATCAGGTGATTTTTATCTTTCATTTTGTTTATGTGGTGTAATATGTTCATTGATTTGTGAATATTAAACCATCCTTGCATCCCTGGAATGAATCCCACTTGATTTGGTATATGATCTTTATAATGTGTTGCTGGATTCGGTTTGCCAATATTTTGTTGAGGATTTTAGCATCTATGTTCATCAGTAATATTGGCCTGTAGTTTTCTTTCTTTGTTGTGTCTTGACCTGGTTTTGGAATTAGAGTAATACTGACTTCTTAGAAAGAGTTTGAGAGTCTTTCCTGTTCTTGGATATTTTGGAATAGTTTGAGAAGAATAGGAGTTAGTTCTTCCCTAAGTGTTTTGTAAAATTCACCTTTGGAGCCACGCAGTCCAAGGCTTTTGTGTGCCAGGAGTTTTTTGATTACTGCTTCAATTTCACTCTTTGTTTTCGGTCTGTTCAGGCTTTCTGCTTTTTCTTGATTCAGTTTTGGAAGATTATATGTTTCTAGAAATTTGTCCATTTCATTTAGGTTGTCAAGTTTCTTGCCATACACTTGTTTGTAGTAATTTCTTTCAGTCCTTTGTATTTCTGTGATATCAGTTGTGATTTTTTTCTCTTTCATTTCTGATTTTTTAATTTCAGTCCCCTCTCTTTTTTTCTTGATGATCCTGGCTAAAGGCTTGTCGATTTTCTTTATCTTTTCAAGGAACTGGCTCCTACTTTTGTAGATATTTTGAATTGTTTCTTTAGTCTCTATGTCATTTAATTCTGCTCTGATCTTGTTGATTTCCTTTCTTCTACTCACTCTGGGCTTTGTTTATTGTTGTTCCTCTAGTTCTTGTAGCTGTAGGGTTAGATTTTTATTTGAGATTCTTTTATCCTTTTTAGGTAGGCCTGTATTGCTATGAACTCTCCTCTTAGGACTGCTTTCGCTGTGTCCCATAGGTTTTGGGTTGTTGTGTGTTCATTATCATTAGTTTCCAGAAACTGCTAATTTCTTCCTTGATGTCATTGTTAACCCGTTAATTATTTAACAGCATGTTATTCATTCTCCATGTGTTTGAATGTTTTTGAGTTTTTTCCTTGAGGTTGATTTCCCGTTTCAAGGCATTGTGATCTGAGAAGATGCTTGATATAATTTCAATTTTCTTGAATTTATTGATGCTTGTTCTGTGTCCTGCCATATGGTCTATCTTTGAAAATGTTCCATGTGCACTTGAAAATAATGTATATTTTGCTTCTTTGGGGTGAAAAGTTTTATATATATTGACTAAGTCCATTTGATATAGAGTATTGTTCAATGCCTCAATATCCTCGGTGTTTCTTTGCTTCAAAGATCTGTCCATTGATGACAATGGGGTGTTAAAGTCCCCTACTATGAATGTGTTGCTGTTGATATCCTTCTTGTAGTCTTCCAAGATTTTCCTTAGGTACATGAGTGCTCCTATGTTGGGTGCATATATATTCACCAAAGTTATATAATATCTTTTTGATGGATTTTTCCCTTAAGTATTGTGAAATGTTCTTCCTTGTCTCTTTTATGGAGTTTGCTATGAAATCTGTTCTGTCTGATATAAATATTGCTATCTCATTTTTTTTATGTCCATTTGCCTGGAAAATTTTTTTCCATCCCTTCACTTTCAGTCTATGTAGATCTTTTGTTTTGAGGTTGTCTCTTGTAGACAACATATATGTGGGTCATGTTTTCATATGATTCCATTACCCTATGTCTTTTGATTGGAGCATTTCATCCATTTACACTTAAGATTATTATTAACAGGTATTTATTCATTTCCCTTTGTCCCTGTGTTCCTCTCCCTCTCTTTTTTTCTTCTTCTTTTTTTTTAATCATTTCCTTTAGCATCTCTTGCAATGTTAGTTTGATGGAGATGTATTCTTTTAGTCTTCCTTTGTCTGGGAAACTCCTTATCTCACCTTCCATTTTGAAAGAGAGCTTTGCTGGATAGAGTATTCCTGGTTGTAGGCCTTTGTTTTTCATGGCTTGGAATATTTTTTGCCATTCCCTTCTGGCTTGTAGTGTTCCTGTAGAGAAACCAGCTGATAGCCTTATTGGAGCTCCCTTGTATATTATTTTCTGTTTTGCTCTTGCTGCCTTTAGGATTCTCTTTGTCTTTGAATGTTACCATTTTAATTATCATGTCCCTTGGAGTAGGCCTCCTGGGGTTCATCTTCATTGGGACCGTCTGTGCTTCCTGTACTTGTAAGACATTTTCTCTCCTTGTGTTCCGGAAGTTTTATGTCAGTACTTTTTCAATCAGGTTTTCTATTCCTTGTTCCTCTTCTTCTCCTTCTGGTATCCCTATAATATGAATATTATTTTGTTTTATATTGTCCTGCAGTTCTCTTAAACCCTCTTCATTCTTTCTCAATATTTTTTCATTTTGTTGCATTGTCTGGGAATATTTTTCTACATTGTCCTGTAACTCACTGATCCAATCCTCTGCTTCACTTAGCCTACTTTTGATTGCTTCTACTGTGTTCTTCAGTTCAGAAATTGTATTCTTCATTGCTTCCTGGTTCTCTTTTTTTAAATGTGTTTTATTGATTACAGTGTTACATTTGTTCCAATTTCCCTTCCCTCTGCTCCCCTCCACCCCGTAGCCCCCCTCCTCCCCTTGTCCCCTCTTTTAGTCCATGTCCATTGGTTGTGCATATAGTTCTTCTCAACCTCTCTTTGTCTATTCCATTCCCTCCTACGATGTTTCTTAATTCCTATACCATCTCCCTCCCTCTACCCCTTCCCCTTCCCTGCTGACTTCCCCTAATATGCTCCCCATACCTATAGTTCTTTTTGCTTCCTGGTTCTTATTGATAGTTTCTATGTCCTTTTTTATGCTTGTGTAGTTCTTAGTAACTTCATTGTAGCTTCCCTGGAGTTCTTTGTATTTTTCCTGGAGGTCTTAGTAGTTCCCCTGGAGATTGTTGTTCTCTTTGAGTTATTTGAGTTCATTTAGCTTCCTCGTAACTATTGTTTTGAATTCCCTCTTTGACATTTTGCTTGCCTCTATTTCATCTATCCATCTTTCTGGGAATTCCTCTTTTCCTTTTTGTGGGGTGTTGTTCCTGTTTGGTGGGGTGTTATTCTGCCTTTCCATTTTGGATAGATGTTCTTGTTTGTTTCCACTTCTTAGATTGATCTGCTTTTATTTTCTGCCTTTGTGGTGTGACCTTCTGTGGTAGAAATCTGTGTGATTCGGTGGGGCTGACTCCTTGATATTCTTAACTTGATGCTCTTGAGATGCCTTTATGCCTTTTATTTGGACTCTCTAGTAGTATTTTGGTTTTGGTTGTTGTTGTGTTGCTCTTCCCTTAAATTGGCTGACTGAGAGTCACTCTGCCCACTTCTAACAGTTGTTGAGCTGCCTCTGGCTGATGCCTCTTGGAGAGGAGAGTCTTCTTATGAGACTTCTCCCATAGCACTGGGGTTGAGTCTGCCCTGGGATCTAGTCTGCTGCGCCTCCAGTTTTTCCTCCAGAACCAGCATTCAATGTTTTCCAAAGCTCCTCTAGTTCATTTCACCCTCTTTCAACTGCAGTCCAGGTCGAGCGTGACATGTGCACTCTTTCCAACAGCCAGAAGGTGGGCCAGGGTGGTGGTCAGGCACAATGTCCTGGGGGCACACCCCTGTGCCAGTGGTTGGGCTGGGCGAGTTCCCCTATGCTGGTGGGTAGGCACGCTGTCCAGGGGCATTTTTCCTTGCCAGCCAGCAGGCCGAAAGCGGTCCCCCACGCTGACTTGTGATTGCGTGGGCCCATAGCATTCCCCTGCTCTGGTGGGTAGGTGGGCCAGGGGCATTACTCCCTACCCCAGCAGGCATGCTGCACTGTCCAGTAGCATTCCCCTGTTCCAGTGGGTGGGAAGGCTGGGGGAATTCCCCAGCACTGGCTGGCGGGACGGGGGTGCTCCCCTGCATGGGTGAGGTGCTCAGCCCAGGGCGGTGGGTGCAGTGGCCAAGCATACCCCTGCGAGTGGGCTCCTGCATTGGGCTCCTCAAGGATCTTGCCCTGTCCCTAGTCTTTCCTCCCCAATCTCCAAAGAATAATCAATAAATTTTTAAACACACACACACACACACAAATGCTACTCCCAGCCTCCCAGAGCCAGATGCCACCTGGCCAACTCCCGGCTCTGCCAATGGGCACAGCCTGGATCTCCACCTCCAACTGTTCTCATGGGAGACCCAGAGGCATTGAAAAAGCTTTCTGCTCTACTGGCTGCTGCCCTGGGAGCCAAGCCAGCCCAAACTCGTACCTCTCCTGTGTATCATCTGTGAACCTCAACAGATGGGTCTCTCATAGATGGCCTCCTTCAATGCCAGCAGTGTCAAGGTTGAACTGCTGTCAATATCCAGATGTTAACTGAGATGCTCTGTCCACATTTAGCTTAAGCTATAGACCAGTCTTGGGAACAAGCAAGGCAGCCTTTCCTCGCCCATCCTCCATCTTCCTCTCTATTTATTTTATTTTTATTTTTGCTATACTCAAGGACTTCTCTGAGCATCCTGATAACCAGTATTTTGAACTCTGCATCCGATAATTTGACTATCTTGGTTTCATTTAGTTCTTTTTTCTGTAGTTTGTTCTGTTCTTTGATTTGGGTCATATTTCTTTGTCTCCTCAATTTAGCAGCCTCCCTATATTTGTTTCTGTGCATTACATAGACCTGCTTTTACTCCCTGCCTTAGTAGCATGGTCTATGTAGTCAAAGCCACCTGTAAATTGTGTGGGAGTGGAGCCTTAGGTAATTGCCAGCACAGGGAAACCTGCTTCACCACTTGGTGACTGTGTGGGAAGGGCTGGAAAAGGGAACAATGCCGCTGCCTGGCTTCTTGTGGATCTCCTGGTACTCGCCCCATTTCCAGATGCTTCACCCTCCTTCCCATTTGTAACCAGTGCCCTTCCAGCTGCTACCCTGGTAGTGAATCCCGCAGTGGGTGGGTTTCCCTACGTTCTAAGACCATGCTGGCCCTTTAAGCGGGAAAAATCCAGCAGTTTCTTCTTCACCCCAATCCCCACTGGTTTTCACAGCCAAAGGTAATGGGGATTTTCTTCCCAGTTCTGTAACCCTGGGCTGTGTGGTCTGGCCTGGGGCTGGGATCACTCACTCCCAAGTTATCCCTCCTGTCCATTCCTCCATGAACACTGCCATGCCGCTTTTCTGTGCCATGCCAACTCTCCACCTGTCTCTGCAACTCTGCCCCTCCTACCAGCCTGGATGAATATGCCTTCTTTAAATCTCTGGTTGTTGGGCACTTCTCGCCAAGATGGAGGCAAAAGTAGACATAATTCCCCTCCTCGCACAACCATAAGGATTACAACTACCTCAAAAACAAACACAAAAAAACAGAACTCCCAGAAAATCAAACTGTATGGAAGTCCAACAACCAAAGATTTGAAAAATAAATACTCATCCAGATGGGTAGGAGGGACAAAGATGGGGAGCCAGCTCTGAGATGATGCAGTGAGGTTTAGGTGAGGCCGCAGTAGCAAGGCAGTTACTGCTGCTGGCAGAATGAGCAATCCCACATCCATGTGTGGCCATTAAAAGCAAGGAAAGACACCTGGGGAGCAATCCCAGCCCCAGGCTGGACCATACAGGTCACTGTTCCAGAGTCAGAAAAATAAAGGCTCATTGCTCTAGCTATGAAAACCAGTGAGGGTTGGGACATTGGAAAAAACTGTTCATTTCTCAAGAGACTTCATTTAGAGGTCCCCCAGCATCCTAGAACATACACAAACCCACCCACTCTAGGAACCATCACCAGAGCAACAGCTAGAGGGAGCAGGTCACATATAGGAAGTGGGTAAAGTGACTAGAAAAGGAGTGAATGCTGAGCAAGCAACATTTTCCCTCTCTAACCCCTCCCACACACACAGTGCCACAAAGTTGTGAAACAGGTTGCCCAGCACTGGTGAATACCTAAGGCTCTACCCCTTACAATGTAACAGGTGTGGCATTTCTTACCTAATACACAGAAGCAGACACAGGGAGGCTGCCAACTTAAGGAGACAAAGAAGTATAGTATTCCCTCACTCATCGCAGGTATTACAATTTAAACCACCCCCCACCCCCCGATACCATGTTTCCCCCAAAATAAGACAATGTCTTATATTAATTTTTGCTCCTAAAGATGCACTAGGTCTTATTTTCAGGGGATGTCTTTTTTTCCATGAACAAGAATTCACATTTATTGTTGAACAAAAAAAATCAACATTTATTAATATACTGTAGTCATGTCATCACAAACATCAGCATTACCAGCCAAACCCTGAATTCCATCAAGAATTTTGGGGAGAGCTGTAGCAATGACTGCCACTAGGTCTTATTTTCAGGGGGGGGGGGGCTTATATTTCTAAGCTTGAAAAAATTGCACTAGGTCTTATTTTCAGGGAAACAGGGTAGGTGAAAATCCACGAAGTAGAAACCTTACATTTATTTTAGTATTTGTGTATATTTAATGCTTTATAAACCCTTCTCACACACTTATAAACCGTTCCCAGTCCCTTATTAACCTTTCCCACTCCCTTATTAACCTTTTCCACACTTTTATAAACACTAGTTATGTTCTTAAACATATTCTACACTCTTAAACCTACATAACTTTAACAACATATGTATACAGTACCACAAAATCCTGTGATATAGCAAAATATCCGCAATAATTTAATATAATATTTTTTTAAATCCCGCGATACAGTGAAGCCATGAAAAGTGAACCAAAATATAGAGAGGAACTACTGTACAGCCCAAGTGAAAGAACAGATCAAAACTCCAGAAAAAAGACTAAGCAAAAAAGAAGATAGCAAACCTATCAGACAAAGAGTTCAAAACACTGAAGTTAACGAAGCTCAGAGAAATGATTGAGTACAGAAAACACATAAGGGAAGAAATGAAAACTACACTAAGTGAAATAAAGAAAAATCCACATGAAACCAATGGTGAAGGGAAGGAAGCTAGGGTTCAAATCAATGAATTGTAAAATAAGGAAGAAATAAATAGTTAACTAGTACAGAATGAAGAAACAAGAATTCAAAAAGCAAGAATAAATTTAGAAACCTCTGGGACATCTCCAAAAGTGCTAATATCTGAATCATAGGAATGCCAGAAGGAGAAGAGAAAGATCAAGAAATTGAAAATTTATTTGAAAAAATAGTGAAAGAAAACTTCACTAATTTGGTGAAGAAAATAAACATACAAGTCCAAGAAGCACAGAGTCCCAAACAAGCTAAATGTGAAGAGGACCACACCAAGACACATCATAATTACAATGCCAAAGGTTAAAAATAAATAAGAGAATATTAAAAGCAACAAGAAAAAATAAAGGAGTTATCTACAAAGGAGTTCCCATAAGACTGTCAGCTGATTTCTCAAAAGAAAGTTTTCAGGCAAGAAGGGGCTGGCAAGAAGTATTCAAAATGATGAAAAGCAAGGACCTACAACCATGATTTTGCACTCTAGCAAAACTATCATTTAGAATGGAAGGGCAGATAAAGTGCTTCCCAGACAAGGTAAAGCTAAAGGAGTTTGTCATCACCAAGCCATTATTATATGAAATGTCAAAGGGACTTACTTAAGAAGAAGAAGATCAAAACTATGAACACTAAAATGACAACAAGCTCACAACTATCAACAACTGAATCTAAAAAATAAAAACAAAATTCAACTAAGCAAACCAGAATAGGAACAGAATCATAGGTATGGGGATCATTTGGAAGGTTATCAGCTGGGGGGAGGGGTGAGGGGGAGAAATGGGGAAATGGTGCAGGGATTAAGAAGCATAATTGGTTGATACAGAATAGACAGGGGGAAGTTAAGAATAATATAGGAAAGGGTGAAGCCAAAGAACTTTTATGCACGACCCATGGATATGAACTAAGGGGGATGGGATTGCTGGGGGGGAGGTGGGTACTGGGCAGAGGGGAGCAAAGGGGGACAAAACTGAGACTACTGTAACAACATAATCAATAAAGTATACTTTTTAAAAGGTGTTATAACCTTAGAATGTTAAATGTAATCCTCATTGTAACCACAAAAATGTAGCTATAAATTACGCACAAAAGTAAATGAGAGGGAGTTAAACATTTTATCACCAAAAATTAACTAAACACAAAAGAAGATACTAAGATAGTAAATCATAAAATGTCAGGAAAAAAAGCTATAGCGTATATAGAAAACAAATAGCACAATGACAGAATTTCTTCCTTACCAATAATTACCTTAAGTGTAAATGGGTTAAACTCTCCAGTGTTGCAGGAAGACAGATCTCTGGGTAGGGGCATTCTCATGCCCCACCACCCAGGTGGCATCCCGTGACTCAGGAGACGATGAGCAACTCTCGTCTCCGCCTTCGGCTTTAGGCTGTCGAGGCCACTGAGTCGTGGAATCCTGGGTAAAATAGGTTCTGTTGTGTACTCCATCTGCTTCCTTGTTAATGAAGTCTTAAAATGGAGCTGGCCTTGAGGATTAGTGGATCTGCCTTGCTTCCTTGATCATCGTCGGCAGTCGTCCGTCTCGAGAGACGATGGCGTAGCTTCTTGAGAGTCTATCTGCACCGCCAAGAATGGCTGTGCAGTCCGACTCGGGAGTGACAATCCCTGCCGCACTTGTTACAGGTGAAGGCAGATGGCTGTTGTTGCTGCTGTTGACGCTGCTTCCGCCTCGATCTTTTCTGGACCGCCTCCTCGTTGCGCGCAGCCTCTGCGCGTGAGGTACCTTGCCTGACCGCGAGCCTCCAGGCTAGGCGGTCGTCTGCTTGAACTTCCCATGTGTTGAGATTGATGGAGCATTGTGTCATGTCCTTTTTGCAGATGTCTTGGTGCTAGCTAAACCAGGAGTTACCCTGGCTGTATTTTACATATTAATGCTACTGTAAGAATTCTTTCACTTGTAAAATTCTCCTGTTGTTGGCTGGAATGTCACACCCCCTGTCCTATTTTTAGTAACTTTTGAAACCCTAATTAAAAGAGGATGAGGCTTCCGCTCTCCGCTGATGGTCTGAGCGAGCCACAGTCCTCCGTTCGTTACTGGCCAATCATCCTGCCTGCCGGATTTATTTCAGCGTCCGAAATCACAACCAACGCAACACTCCAGAAAGACAGAGACTGGCAGAGTGGATAAAAAACACAAGATTCAACTATATGCTGTCTATAAGAGACTCAGTTGAGATTTAAAGACCCAGTTTGAAAGTGAAAGGATGGAAAAAGATATTCTATGGACAGGGTAACCAAAAGAGAGCAGGGGTGGCTATATCAGTATCAGAAAAAAGACTTTAAATTTTAAAAAAGTTACAAGGCAAAAACGTTATGTGTTAATAGAAATTTCGATACAGCAAGAATATATAACACTTATAAATATTTATGCACCTAACGACATATTGATAAAATATATAAAGCAAAAAGTAACAGAATTGAAGGGAGAAAGTTTTACAATAGACACTTCAATACACCACTCTCTATAACAGACAGAATAATTAGACAGAAGACAAATATGTAAGGAAATAGAGGACTTACCACAATAAACCGACTAAATCTAGCAGAACATTCTGCCCAATAAAAACAGCATACACATTCTTCTCAATTGCACATGGAACATTTTAGGCCACAAACTAAGTCTCAATAGATTTTAAATATAGACACCATGCAAAGTATGAGAACATTACCACTGATTCTGCAGAAATAAAAAGAATTATAAGAGAGTATGAACAATTGTATGCCAACAAACTGGATAACCCAGATTCAATGAATGAATTCTTACAAACACAAAACCTACCAAGATTAAATAATGAAGAAAAAGAAAATCTCACTATACCTATAACCAGTAAGGAAATTGAATCTGTAATTTAAAGTATATCCTGACAAACCAAAGTCCTGAATCCCATGGCTTCACTGTGAATTCTATCAAACATTTAAAGAAAAACTAATACTAGTACTTCTCAATTTCTTCAAAAAATAATTGAAGAAGTGAGTACACTTCCCAATGCATTCTATGAGGACATTATCTTAATTTCAAAGCCAAAGACACCACAAAAAAAAGAAAGAAAACTGTAGACTAATATTGCTTATGAGCATTGATGCATAATCTTCAACAAAATACTAGCCAATCAAATTCACTAGCATATTAAAAGAAGTATACATCATGACCAGGTGGAATTTATTTCTATAATGCTATGGTGGTTTAACATTAAAAAAATCAATGTAATACTCCATGTTAAATGAATAAATGGAAATTATCACATGATCATCTCAACTGATGCAGTAAAATACATTTGACAAAACTCAATACCCATTCATGATAGAAAAAAATGCTCAGAAAATAAGGAAGAGAAGAAAATTGCCTCAAATAACCAAAGCCATGTATGAGAAACCCACAATCAACATCATACTCAGTGGTGAAAACTGAAAACTTTTCCTTTAAAAAATCAAGGCAAGGATGCCTGCTATCACCATTTTTACTAAATATAGTACTAGAAATTCTAAACAGAGCAATTAGGCAATGAAAAGAAAAAAAGACATTCAAATTAGAAAAGAAGAGGTAAGGAAACATCAATGAGGACAAACAGAACATTCTTGACAAGTACAATGAAATCATCAACTGGCTTGATAAGAATCAGACTGCAGAAAAGGAAGAATTTGAACATCAGCAGAAAGAGATGGAAAAAGTCTTAACCCAATCATCACTAAGCTGTACCAGAGTGCAGGAGGCATGCCAGGAGGAGTGCCTGGGGGCTTCCCTGGTGGTGGAACCATCCCATCTGGGGGTGCTCCTCTGGATCCACCATTGAGGAGGTTGATTAAGCCAACCTCATGCATAGATTTAGCATTGTTGCACACAAAATATTGAAGAACCCATTATCTACTATCAAGAAAACCAGAAAACAACAAGTATTGGTGAGGATGTGAAAAAACTGGAACCCTTGTGCATTGTTGGTAGGGATGTAAAATAGTACAACTGCTGTGGAAAAGAGTAGGGCAGTTCTTCAAAAAATTAAAACTACCATATGATCTAGCAATTCCACTTCTGGGTATATACCCCAAAACTGAAAGCAAAACATGAACAGATATTGTAGATTTGTGTTTATAGCAGCGTTATTCACAATACTTAAAATGAGGGATATAACCCAAGTGTCCATCAAATGGACAAATAAGATAAGCAAAATGTGATATATACATACAATTGAATATAAGTCAGCCTTAAAAAGGGAAGAAAGCCTGCAATATGCTACAACATGAATAAACTTTGAGGACATTATACTAAGTCAAATAAGCCAGTCACAAAAACTGTATGCTTCCATTTATATGAGGTACCTAGAGGAGTCAAACTCATAGAAACAGAAAGTAGTAGGGTAGGTGTCAGGCGATAAAAGGATAGAGGAATGGGGAGTTAGTGTTTAATGAGTACAGAGTTTCAGTTTGGGAAGATGGAAAAGTTCTGGAGTTGGATGATTGTAGTGATTGCAAACAATGTGAATGCAGTTAATGCCACTGAACTGTACAACAAAAAGTAGTTAAAATAGTAAATTTTATGTTGCATATATTTTACCACAATAGAATCATCTAACAACTCTCTGGTTTCATATAGGAAGAAGGTAACAAAAAGAATTAGTATAAGTGACTAAGCAGAGAGGTTCAGCTGGCTGGTGATGGTGACCAGATAGATCTCCTGAGATCGAAATCCAAATTCCAAGTCCTTTGACCTCAGAACACTTAATGCTGTGCTGACCTGAAATGATGTACAGATATAAAATTGTGTAGTGACGAAAGAAGAGGAAACCTGGATTCTGAGGGTAATTTTGCCACTGCTGACTATGAAACTTCAGACCAGTCCTTGACTTTCCTGGGATTAGTCCTACTGCCAGTAAAATGTAGAGATTGACAACATTGTCATCAGTAAAATAGAGAGAATGTCTCCCAAAATATTTTGGTTGGAATACCAGTCTGAAGAGATGTCTGTTGGGAAGGGGGATATGGTTTTGTAGTCAAATATTTCAGAAATGTTGTAGACTGTATCTCCTGCAAAATACACTAGTATGTTAAAATCTCTGGAAAGTTCTGTATTAAAGAAATCTGTTTATTTTTCTTTACCCAGCTATTTTATTTTGGGCTCCTGAAGCAGATGCTGAGACAAGGATTGGACAGCAAGTAGTTGATTTGGAAAGTGAAGGGAAACATGGTAAGGAAATTGGGAAGCAAGACAGGGAAGGGAAAGCAGCTTTGAAGCATTATTAAACTGGGGGCAGGTGGAGCTTGATCCCACTGGGGAAATTGCAGGAACCAGTGTAGAGCATAGGACTCAGTTATCCCACCTGAGGGGCGAGATTGCTGGGGTATTTAGTACACATTAACTCTCACCAGTCATAGATAAGAACAGTTCAGGGTGGGTGGCAAGCCCCTGGCACCCTTGGCCTGTTAGGTAAGGACAGACCAGCCTTCCATGGCTTCAGGAAGGGCCTTAGTCAAAGAGATTACAGACTCAGGCTACTAGGAATCAGTCTTTTGTGCTGAAGTGGGGCACTAGCATTATCTGCTACATCCTTTATTCCCCAAATTTACATAACCATGGGACGCCTCCTGCCTTATGTATGAATATCTAAAAATATCCTGCAGATCTTTGGAGAGCTAGACAATCTCTAAGAGTCCTTCTGGTTCCAATGTTCTAATGTACTCTGATTCTAAGTTACTTAAAAACAACTTACAGTGATAATTGGGGAGAGGACAGTCTCTTCAATAAATGATGCTGGGAAAACTGGACAGCCACATGCCAAAGAATAAAAATGGACCACTATCTTATACCACATATAAAAATTAACAGAAAATGTATTAAAGACTTGATTGTAAAACCTGAAACCATAAAATTCCTAGAAGAAAAGATAGGCAGTAAGTTTTTTGACACTGGTCTAAGACATGTTTTTTTTGGCTACGACTCACTCCATAGGCAAAGAAAACAAAAGCAAACATAAACAAGTGGGATTATGTTTTTTATAAAAACTTCTGCACAGCAAACAAAATCATCAACAAAAGAGAAAGTCGGCCTACTGGAAAAAGATATTTGCAAATCATATATCTGACAAGGGGTTAAATACCAAAAAATATAAAGAACTCACACCATTCAACAACATGAAAACAATGGGCAGAGGACAAAGAAGACCTGCAGATAGCCAACAGGCCCATGAAAAGATGCTCAACAACTGTAATTATCAGGAAAATTCAAATTTAAATCACAATGAGATATCACCTCATACCTGCCAGAAAGTTCGTTCGGCAGCCGTCCGTCTCGAGAGACGATGGTGTAGCTTCTTAAGAGTCTATCTGCACCGCCGAGAATGGCTGTGCAGTCCGACTCGGGAGTGACATGGTATCTGTCTCCTCCCGTGTTGAATCGACATCTTGCGATGATGCTGGAGTGTCCTCTCCAGTGAAGCTGAAGCTACAGAGCCTGGGCAGGGTGATATGGAGGGTCTGCTGTTGCCCATGCAGCAGACCCCCCCTCTCTTCGCAGCTGAAGGGTCCAAGGGAAAGACGGAGTCAATACAGCTTGGTTTCAGGTGCGCCGCAGGAGTTGCCGGTGTTGACTACAACGTCAAACCGCCTTAGGGACTCCGGCTCCGGATTTTCTGTCGGGGTTTACTCCCTTAGCCTTTCCCCTGAAGAGGTATGCCGCAAGGCAGCGGAGGTTTTTTGGAATCAGAGTTTTCCTTCTCTGATGTACCCTGACTGGAAGATCGAACCAGCGACACTTAGCTCGCAGGCCGACGCTCAATCCACTGAGCCAAACCAGCCAGGGAGACAATTATCAGTAGTAGACTATAAAATAGGGCAACTAACCATCTTAAAAGTTTCTTCTCATTTAAAATATGGTTTCACTTGAAAATTAAACCATGTCTGTGATATCATCAAAGATATTCAAGTTGCAGGCAAATAGAATTTCAAGTGCCTTGCAACTGGATGTCTTCCCAATAGGACAGTCTTACAGATTTAGAGACTTGTTTGTGGGTTATGTTACATAAATTAACACGTGTTTTCTGTTTTCAAAGGACATAAGCCTATGATTGCATACCTGAGTGATTGTCTGTACGCATAAGCCTCACTTAATCCTCTCTGCAGCGCTGCCTCCTGAGACTCAACGGTTTGGCTGAACTAAATGGCTGGCAGAAAGACTGTAATCAAAAAACAAGACGTAAGTGCTATGGGGAAAAGGAAACCCTCCTGCACTGTTGGTAGGAATGCAAACTGGTGCAGCTGCTGTAAAAACCATTGTGGAGATCCATCAAAAAATTAAGAATATAATTACCATACAACCCAGCTATCCCACTTCTGGATATTTTTCCTAACAATACAAAAACACTAATTTGAAAAAGTATATGTACACTTACGTTCATTGCAGCATTGTTTAAAATAGTCAAAATGTTGAAACAACCTAAGTTCCCATCTATAGATGAGTGAATAAAAAAGATCATGTGTGTGTGTGTGTGTGTGTGTGTAAATATGTATAATACACTCAGCCATTAAAAACAAGAAAATTCTGTCACTTACAACAACATAGATGGACCTTGAGGGTTTTATGCTAAGTGAACTAAATCAGAAGAAAGATAAATACTGTGTGATTTCATTTCTATGTGGAATCTAAATAAAAAAATAAATAAAACTAAAACAAATTATTAGAGACAGAGAACAAACAGATTGGTGGTTGCCAGAGGGGAAGGGGGTTGGGCAGAGCGTGAAATAGGTGAAGAGGAACAGTTGTATGGTTTTGGATGTTACTTAGACTTACAGTGGTAACCACTATGTAATGTATATAAATATTGAATTATAATGTTGTATACCTGTAATATAACGTTGTATACCAATTTACCCCCCCCAAAATTGTGAGTTCCTGTTCAAAAAACAAAAATAATAAAAATAACTGACAATGCCCATACAGGGCTGAATTACCCTTCTATTGCTAAGCCTTTACCCTACTGTCACATGCTAAGCAAGTCTGGCCTCCTGCCAGAGTCAGTGTAGAGAGGGTCTCTTCCCAGGCCTGGCAGGTGGGAAATTTCAGAGACTGGCTCTGTGCTCCCATCACTGTTATCTCTCAGATTTCTGGGTGTTTGTTTCCCAGGCTCTCTTCCCGAAGGTGAAAGGATAAAGGTGAATGGCAATCTCATCTTTAAAACAAAGAGTTCCCAGGCCTATAAAACAGAAAGTTCCTTTCTATGTTCCCAAGTTTGTATATTTGATTTTACTATTTCCAATAGCAAACTGACCATCTGAAGTATTTCCTTGTGTTCAAAAAGAGAATTCCTGTCTGAGCTGGTGGAAAATTTGAGGTCAGAGACCTGTCACTTAGGTCTAATATCATGACTCTTTGTAACAAAGAAAAGACAAATCCTTAACCAAGAAATTTGGCCAATCCCTGCAGACCAATACTCAGTCTTTAAAGAAGCTCACTGATGATCACTGTCCCCATTCAAATGCTGCTGTCTCCTCTCTCATAGTCAGGCAGTTGGAAGGCTTGCTCTGGGTGGAAAAATTACATTGGCCTTGGTTCAAGCCTCCTCGATCTCTTTAGCTGACAAGTCTTAAAAAGAAATCAAGACCCAGAAAGAATTAGAGTTTGCCTATTCTTTCCTCACATTCAGAGTCTTTAGTGCTTCTAGGATTTATCTTGAAGTTTCACTTTCAATCACTTTCTCCTTACACAAACATATCAATAATCATCCAATTATACACACACCTAAACTATATGTACAAAATGTGAGTATAAATTATCAGGCAAATCATATTAATACTTTGAATAAATTTAAAGATATTCATGCGAGAAAACATGAAAAAATGCCAACAAGAAGTTAATTCAAGTCGCTTCAGCCAAACACCTGACACTGTGCTGGGCACTGGAGAGCAGACTGGACCTGTGAACCTGCGGTTTTTGTAGGCAAAAAGGGGTCAGATATCACCAATTTAATGTGGTTCAACCTCATACAAAAATAAATGACACAAACCCTGGGTTCAAAGTGTTCATGATTCAAAAGGAAAGATTAATAAGTTGACCAACCAAGATTAAAACAAGGACTTAAAAAGGTACAAGCAATGTGCTGGGGGACTGATGTGGAGATGCCCGAGGGAAGTAAAATTTTGCTTTTTGTAAAAATTTTTTTAAAATAAAATATTGAAAATCAAGTATTGAAAAAAGAGAAAGTCCCTTACAGTCCTACCCTCCAAAGATAATTTATGTTATCAATACTTTAGTGTATTTCTAAAGTTTTCCTATACTTATGTTTTTATTCTTTTTTTATTTTTAAGAAAATTTGTTCATACAACCCATATTGATTTACAACCTGGTTTTTTTTTTTTTTTTTCACTTAACCATGTATCTTGAACATTTTTCTGTGCTATATCAATATAATTTTCTTCAAAATGCTGCATGGTAATTCATTGTAAGGAGGTATCATAATTTATTTCACTCTCCCCTATGACTGGACATATAAGTTGTTTCCACTTCTTGACATTTCAAAGTTTTAGTGAACATCCTTGAACTTAGATCTTTGAATCCTCATATGTCTTTTTCTACTTTAAAATTCTAAAAGTGAAATTGCTAAGTCCAAAGACACAAAGAGTTTCCATCTAACACACTCTATTAGATTAGAGGAACTAATTTTAAATTGACCTTGAGGATTGGGGGAAAGGGAGAATGGGATTTTTAGACTTATGTCAGGATGGAGATCTGTAAGGGTAAGCATCACACTGATTCCTGTGACCTGCAATTTAGGACAGCAGCAAACAAGACTAGAAATGTAGTCTGGGAGCCAATTGTGTCTGGCATCTGTTCCCATCCCTGTGTTTTTTTTTTCTCAAGCTCACACCCACTGCTGTTGAGTGACTGAGTTGTGATTATGCTGAGGACAACGTGTGTGGCTGCAGCCCTCTGCTATGTAGTGTCTCCACTTAAAGGGCAACTCATGAGGAGGGACCTACCCCACTCCCTGTACCTAACCCTGAACCACCATCCCCACAGGACTGGTCTTTGGCTACCCATCCAACACCAGAAGGCCAGGGCTTGACTCCAGCTCCAACACTCATTTCCAACGTGACCTTAAGCAAACCATCTACCTCTTCTGTGCTGCAACTGGTAGGTGGGCATAATGATAGCACCACACTCCATATGGTTGCCATGAGTATGAAATGAAGTTGTACTTATAAAGCCCTCAGAAGAGGGCCTGCTGCCTGCAGGAGCTCCAGGATTGTTGTTTCTTATGATTATTATTATTCTGTGGCAGGCCATCTTCAGCCTCTCTCCTTTTCCAAGACAGTGATTCAACACCTTTCGGTGTGGCAAAGGAAAGAACATGGGCTTCAGAATCCAGGGGCCTCAAATATAAAATATAAATAATCCTGTTTACCTTCACAGTTGTTGTAGAATTTAAGATGGGGTATGTGAAGGACAGTGCATCCAGCTGGAATTCAATAGCTATTAGCTGTTAATATTATTATTGCCAATGTTATCAGGAATGTCCCTTTGCCAATACACCTGTATCCATGCCTTCAAAGGGCATTAATTCCCTGAGCCTCGCTAAGATGGCAGACAGAACCAAAGTCTGTATGTAATATTGTTGATCAAGCAACATGGCTCAAAGTGCTTCAGGCAGACAAGAGCAATTTGGAAATCAAGAAGGCTGTGATGGGAACAGAAGTGGAGCTAATAGTGGTATTACTGATGTGGGGCTCAAATGTTGGAAAATTTTAGTTTCAGATAACAGCTAATAAGCTTAGTAATCAATGTATGTAAAAAGCTATTGTTTCAGGAACTGGAGGTAGGATCCACCTTGATTCTGGGAAACCATAACCATTTCAAGCAATCAAGGTGGTATTTGAGCCATTGTACTCCACGGTGAGGTGACCACCACCCAGGACACAAAGACCACTGCTCAGAGCATAAGGGCTGCCACCCAAGACACAGATGAAAGAATGCTGAAACTTTTATCCGATTAATCTTTTCCCTGAATTCCAAACCCCTTACCTATACTTTTCTTCTCCTTATAAAAAGGGACCATTTATAATGAAATTTAAGACAGTCTGTTAGGGTACAAACCCACTGTCTTCTCGGATCCACAACCATTTGAATAAAGTGCCCATAAAGATTCAACCCATGTCTCTGCTTATTGGGTCTGGTAGATGACAGGCAACACAAATACCAGCTTTTCTGGTTTCATGATGATTATTTTCTATGTGTCAACTTGACTGGATTGAGGGATGCCCAGATGACTGGTAAAATATTATTTCTGAATGTGTTTGTGAGGGTTTCTCAAAGAGATTAGCATTTGAATTGGTAGACTGAGTCAAGATCACCTTTTGCAATGCAGGTGGGCATCATTCAATCCTATGAGGGCTTAAAAATAGCAAAAAGGTGAATAAAGAGCAAATTTGCTCCTTCTGCTTGAGCTGAAACATCCATCTTCCCCTGCCTGACTTTGGATATTGGGCATTGGCTCTCCTGGATCCTTAGGCCTTTGGACACAGATCAGAACTCTTGGGCCTTTGGACTTGGACTTACTCCATTAGAGTTCCTGGTTTTCCAGCTTGCAGAGGCTAGCTGGAGGCTAGGTCATAGGACTTCTCAACCTTCATAATCTCTTGAGCCAATTTCTATAATAAAAATCCTCTTATACCTATATCTATATATCTATATTATTTTGTTTTTGTTTCTTTGGGGAACCTAACTAATACAAAAGGTGTAGGCAATGGTAATAGAGTTAACAGAGACAGGTGGGAGCTCACCTAGGCCCTTCCTTTAGTTTGGGACCTATGTAAAGGGTCTCCCCTTAAATTTGAAAGTAAAGAAGGTATTGAGAGAAAAAGGAATGTTCTCAAATGCAAAGAATTTGAGATAAAAGCATGTGGAGAGCAGCAAACTGGGGAACCTGAGCCATGGGGTATGCAAAGGCTTTCCAAAGGATACAGGGTTCAAATGGTTTAGAGAGAATTAAGTTCCCTCCATTTTCATGCAAATTCTGTCCTAGAATGAATCTGCCTGAGAATATGTCATGGCCAAATGTTTTGGAGATTTTCCTTCCCACCTCCCCTTTCAGAAGCACCCATCTCCCATGTTGGCATTGTTTTTGTTGTTGAGCATTCCATATGTGTATATATTTTCTATACTGAGGCACAATTTTACCCATAGGGCAGTCTTACAAGACTCCTGTTGGGAGAGCAAGGGAAGAATCCTCTCCATAAATGTCAAGAAACCAGAAGAGGTTTTCTGACATCCTAAGTGGTGAAAGACAGCCAGACCAGGGCTTTTATTACACTCTGTCTGAAGGGAACCCAACATATGATGGGCTGCATTTTGTGATCGATGGGATGTTATTAAAAATGAATTTTAAATGAATTGCTTAGATTACATTTGGCCTTGAGAAAAATGGCCCTGTATTCAGAAAATCTCATTTTTTAGAGAGGCAATTTCAGTAGCTAAATGTTTGAAAGCAGTTAAATATTTATAGATTCACAATACTAAATATTTAGGTTACCTCTGGTAGGTATATGTTATATATCATCAGTCATAGCCTCACAGATTCAGGTATCACTCATTGCCTTCTTTAGTTATTCTTTTAAGCCCTTTCTAGTCATCTAATTGCTGCAACAACCAGGACATTTTTATCAACTCCTATTAATTATAAGGCTTGGCTTCCCATGCTCCATGCCTAGAGCTGGAATTAGTCTAGAATTACAAACTTTCCTGTAGTTTGGTCCTTTGCTCACCCCACTCCCTGCTTTCACCATCACCACTAGCCATCTCCAGTTCCAGCCTGAGCTCTGCTACTTGTTCCTCCTGAAGTTCCTATTCTTCTGCCTGAAAAAGGAAGGGATAGGTTGCCCTTGTAGCTCTCCTTCCTCTGCAGGAGTCAGAGGATATATTTAGGGACTCTGGGGATTGATTGTCTTATAAATCTTATAAATCTTAAAGTTTGGGTCAAAAGTAATAGAATTGAGATTGCCATTCACTTAATCACATTATTTGATCATATATGACCCAGATGAGTCCTCCCCACAATCCTTTCTCCTTCTCACTTTCCTTCCCCCCAGCCTCTTTATCTTAAAGATAACTCCTAGAGAAACAAAATGAAATGCAAACAAGTTCTACACAACACAGAGAGCTGTTGGTTCCAGTCTCTGAGGTCCTGGAAACTACCTTGCTTTCTTCATCTTCCTCTTCCATTTTGCAAATCCATGTCCTTTCAATAATCTTTTTTTTTTTTTTTTTACTAAGCTGGTTTAAGTTGGATTTCTGTTCATACATGGCACACTTTAATAATCATGAACATGAATGTAATGTATAAACTTTGATTCCTTTATAATCACACTGGTAGAACAGCCAAGAATCTTTCATTTTATGTTCCCATAAAATACTAAGGCCCCTCTTATGTATACTATATGCCAGAAATGCACAGATGGATAAGGTGCTTATTCACCATAATCAACAGACATCTTTTTGAGTGTCTGATGTAAGTCATTGCTTTCATGAGCTTGCTATCCAAAGAAAGCACTTACAACTAATTATGACAACTGCCATAAGAGAGGACACATTTTTGCCATGATGGTTCAGGATGACAGTAATGATATCCCGTCTGAGGCAGGAAAAGCTTTATGAAGGAGGAATCATTTTAGCTGCATCCTGGAGGATAACTAGCGTTCCAGCAGGTGAATATCATGAAAAGGAGCATTCCAGCCAGAGGACTAGGAGAAGGGAGAACATAAAAGCAGCAGAGTGCAGGGCAAGCTTGTAGTACCCAACCTGGCTGAAGTGTTTGGTACGTGCACATGAGCTGTGCAAGAAAATGTGGAAAGAAGGTGCAGCCACACAGTGTGGGGACCTGCCTTGCACAAGGCTAAGAGTGTTCTCTTCATTTAAGAGACAATGGGAGGAAGTCTCAAAATGTTTCTGAGTCAAATAATGACATGATCTGAGCTATACTTTAAGAAGATATATACAACAACATTATGTGGGTGATTTTAAAGGCAGAGAGAATGGGGGCAGAGAAACTAGTAAGGATGCAGACACAATCATCTTAGGCAGGAAGTAATGAGGGATTGGACTAGGGTGGTAGAGATAGCAAGGAGAGAATTGATGAACGGGAGAGATATAGCAGAGGTAAAAACTGACAGGATTTGACAACTCTAAGTATAAAATCCTTCACAAAAGTGTATATATTCTTATTTGGTGTTACTGGGGATTGTCAAGATTTGTAGACCATCCATCATTGATGCTAATAAGTCAGATTTTATTCCACTTAAAGAAGGTTATCAAAACCCCAAGGACCCCATACTCACAGTGCAATGCCTGAGACAACATCAGGCTCTTATGCCCACAACACCTCCCTGAGTAAAACACCTCAGTAGATACCTGAACTATCATTGCATTCATGAGTTGCCCAGGGGTTCAGTAGGGCTGCGCTGAACTTGGGGACAAACCTTCAGAGTTCCCCCTGAAAGGTCAGGAATGGAACATAAGCTTTAGAGGACAGGAAGCAAGTCTGCCTGTTTCTCACCTGCACCATCAGCCACCAGCATAGAGCCTGACATGTAAGTGAACAGTGAATGAATGAAGGAATAACTCAGTATGGAATGAATTACAGGGTTTCTAAACTGTCCACGCATTCTATTGAGGCCACAGCATCTGCCATCCCTCTCACTTGCAGCCCCTGGCTCCCCTTCCAAAGCTCCCGGGGAAAGCTGAGCTCTCCAAGGCTTCAGCCACAGCCCCAGGGGTGGCAAAGAATGACCCCAACTTTGAAGCAAGGAGAAGCAGGAAGGGGTGGGAGAGAGGGGCCTTGCAGAAACAGGAATCCAGTATCGCGCCACCACCACCAACTTGGAAGGCCACACAATGCTTTCTGTCTCAGTATACAGAACTGAATTCATTAAATAATCATTTTTAATTTAAGTCAGTAAAGCATTTGGGAATATCAATAGTGTGAACAGTTCTCACAAGCAAATAGCATTCAAGGTACTCAACAGAGTAACTTCTTATGTCTCAACATTTGTTTCCTTCCTTATCATCTCTCTATTGCTTCAAGCCATGATTTGATGAATTTCTGAGCCAGGGGAAAGAAACATATTAAAATTATGTTGTCAGACTGTTATAAGTTTACTTCACCTTACTTTTAGCATTATTTTTTAATGTTTCCTTCCCAGCCTTAAGCTTGGAAACAACACTTGCCTCAGGTCCTTCTGTTTTTTTTTTTTCTTGTGCAAATAGAAGTGTTTCATATAATATTGGGGTCTACAAAGGTCCAGCAAGAGAAATCTCTTGTTGTTCCCTCTCCTCTGATTACATGTGGGTTGTCATTACCATATGTGTGAGGCATTTTGAGATTGAGAAATGACAGCTATCAGAATTCTGCCACTCCCCACCCCCACGCCCCGAACATACACACACTTGAGCAAAAGCCTTGACCACTCTATTGGGTTGTGGCCAGGTCAGTGATCTTGGTCCTGCAGATGACCTAAATAAATATGATCCTATGCAATCTTGGGCCATGGAAGGTATGGGGCCTGCCACTCCTCTTCCAGTGAGAGAGCCATTGTTATGGGATGATGGTGTTCCCCCTGGAGATCAAATGGCCACTGGTGAGCCTCGGCCTTTGTGACCAACAAAAGAAACTAAACCTACAAAGAAACTAAACCTACAGGGAGATGGGAAAAAGCCTCAAGAAGGAGCTGATAAATACAACTCTGGAAAACCCTGTCAGCCATTGGTAGGAAAAGAAATAAGAGGTTTGGGGGCCTGGTGAGGGGAAGAAGCAAGACTAGTTGATGGCAGAATTTGGGTGAAACTAAGATTAGGAATCAGCACTCAGGTCACATTCATCTCAACACCTGTGCTTCTGTTGTTTGCCTTGGGTTTGTTATTCCATACACTTCCTAATAAAATGCCTTTGGGGAAATTCCAACCTCACTTCAGTTGAATGAAGGGATGAAAGTACGCAGACAGCTGGATCAAGTTAACCAATAGCAATCAGACCAATCCCCAGCTGTTGGGAGCAGTGATGGCAGTAGCAGCAACTCAGATGGAAGCAGGATGGGGTGGGTAGGCAAAAGAGGAACATATGGGACCTGGACTTTAAAGGCCCCGGGCCCCTGGGGTTCTCCTTCTCCCGAGCTTAGTTCCTCTGGTTTTTCATCTTCATTAATGGCACTGAAGAATGGGGCTGGGGAAGGAGAAGAGAATTAAAATCAGGGACTTTGCATTTGGGCAGAATTAGGTTCAATGACTAGCTGTGCCACACTTGGCTGAGTGACCTTGGATATGATATTGAATATTTCTAAGCCTTACTTTTTTCATTTGCCAAAAAGAAATATACTAATGTTCTTCATGGTAGGTTGTTACTGAAGTTATGAGATAATATATGTAAAAGTTGAGTGGGATTTTGTTGCTCAGTCAGCTGATCACCCCCATCTTCTCTAAGAAAAGCACCCTCCACTTTAAAGAAACTGCCCTTCTCTCCAGCCTTCACTATGGAGGCCACGTGGGAGTTGCTACTTTTTACATGACCTTGACCACAGTAAGTGATCAAGCGGTAATCACTCCTAAGATATGCTGAGCACAGTAGACACCCCACAACTACAGTCATTGTCCAGGGATGGGCACATGCCCCAAGTATATCACTGGGACCCTACAAGGAACAGGGAGTAGAGATGTTGAAGTCCCTGGCTTTAGCCACCTCAGTGGTTTGGCTATATGATAATTCAAATTGTGTTTGTGTGATGTGCAACCAAAAGAATCCTATATAAGCTAGAAGTGGGGTGTTTAAAGTGACAGATCCCAAAATGTGGGATTGCTGAGTTAAGCTCAGTATGGTGGTTCTAATATATGCCTGCAAATTCCCTGATACTTCTTCCATGAAGAAATGGATTCTGTTCCCACCCCTTGAAACTTGGCAGACCTTGGTGGCTTTCTCAAGGAACAGAGTGTGATGGAAATGACACTGTATGATTTCTGAGGTTAAGATAGAGCTTCTGCCAATTTCTCTTGGGACCCTCATCCTGGGAGCCTTCAGCTCCCATGTTAGAAGTTGAGATCTCTGGGCTGAAATATGGAGAGACCATGAGGAGGGAGAGCTGTCCAAGGAGACCCAAATTTTCTCGCCCCAACCGTTGGAGTCTTTTCAGCTCAGGCAACCCTTTATGGGATGAAGAAGACTTTGAGAAGACACCAGTTCCAGTTGCTGTCACAGACCACAGGTAAGAACTCCCTAGCTGAGCCCAGTCAACCCCAGAATCATGAGCAAAATAAATTATTGCTATTGTCTTAACCACTATTTTGGGATGGCTTGCTGTGCAGCAACAGCAAACCAGAATAGCAAATAGAAGGCAGTCAAGATCTCTTCATCTGATAGCAATTTTCAGTAAGAATCAGTGAAGCTGTCTGTTAAATGATTATTGTTATGTCTGGGGACACAGACCACTGAGATCAGAGCTTCAGGGGCTGGGGTAAGTTGAGAAAGATGTTCATATTGTTCATATTGTCTATAAGTTACAGGATCATAAGAAGCTACACCTGGACCCAAGGAAAAGGAATGGACATCACCAAAGTGCAAAATGGTGTCCAAGTGTCAGACAGGACTTTGGGACATTTCAAAATGCTGAGAAAATAAGCATGTTTGTGGTTTTGCACAGGATAGCTGCATTACATTACATGATAAGTTTTTGAAAGTGTTGCAAGTTTGTGTGTGTGTGTGTATGTGCACGCGCGCAAGCGCACGCAACTATCCCTCCCTCTTCAGTATAAGGTCTGAGGCCACTATCATGTCACAATAATCCAGCTCACTATCATGATTGACCAGGAGGTAAAAACCTTGGCAAACTAGCCACCCCAGGGCCTTCTCCAACATTGTTTATACTTGATCAGACGGTTGGAGAGAGAGGCCCTTCCTCTTTAGAATAGAATCTGTAAAGATGTAAGAGCAAGTCTGACAGTGGAAATGGTCTAGCCTCATGAACAATGATGTGAACACAGAGAGAAAAAAATTGGTATGATATCAGGGGAGCCCGTATGGCACTTGAGTCTCTGCTTTGTCCACCATTATTGATATGGGCCAAAGATGCACTACCAGAAATGTTTCATTCAATCATCTGCAACTGAAAGAATCCTTAACACAGTTCCAGGGAGATAGAAAATGGCCATTGAAAGCTTTCCATACTTAGCTGTTTCCCACTGCTGTTCCAGGAGAGAAGTCAACTGTGCTTGAGAAAAGTGCTCAAAGCCACACTCCATTGGGCTCAGTGGGCCATCAAGTCTGGCTCACCCCATCATCTTACTAGGAACACTTGAAATGTAAGAAAGCCCAGATCACATCCCAGGCACCTGAATTCATATCTTTAACGATAGGGTCTGGGTGCCTGTATATTCTTAAAATTCCATAGGTGGACTTCTGATTAAATAAACTACTTCCTCCTAAAACTTGATAAAATTATAGCAAAAGAATTAAAGAGCTAAAAATATACCAAAAAGGGAGAAAACAAAAAACAGGAGAAGATAAGAGCAACAAATGAGAAATGTCAATAACATTTTGTGGCATGGAAACAATATGGGAGAGGCAACAAGGACAGCTGGATCTAAGTGCCTGCAGGAGAGACACCAGAGGCAAGCCTGATTGTACTCCAGGACTCCCAAAAGGCTGAGGGCTTGATAATACTAGATACTCCTGAAAACAGGGCTACAAAGTAGGGCTGCAAAGGCAGAGAGGAGGACTGATAAGTCTGTAAAGAAGCCATTTGTGCCCAGGTGGCTGCTCCTCCTGTTACAGAGCAAAAGGGGATTCCTTCACATGGCACCTTGGTGTAAAACCAAACAACTAGTGTTGAGGAAAACAGGTCTTTATTTACAATATTCCAAGCTGGGAAGGACACTGAGCACTTCAGCTCAAAGCCCTGTTTTCCCATGGGACCCAGCATTTCCCTTGCTCCCCAAAAGGCTAGAAGCCAAAAACATGCCCAGAAGTTCCCCATCCCTTATCTGTCAGCTGTCTCCTTCAGGATCTGGGGTACGATGTCATCAGCCTCTGTATAACAGTCCAGGAAAACATGTGCCGTGTTGCACTGGATCACGCATGGTTCTTTCTTTGCTTTTTCAAAGCTGAATGGTATTCTCCCTTCTCAAAACCACATGGAAAACCTCCTCAAAACTGCATGGAGAACCTCCTTCTCAAAACCACATGGAGAAGCTCCTTCTCAAAACCTCATGGAGAACCTCGATAAAAATGTCTGCCGCCTATTTTTAAACCCCTGATGGTGTCCTCTGATGCAGTGGGTGTGGTAACTAGTTCTGACCATTCACAGAACCTTATGCAGACCCTGTGTGCTCTTTCCACACCATTCCATGGTCCAAAACCTCTCCCACCTTCTTGGGGCCTTGGAAGAACCAAAGCCATTTGCATAACTGAGACACTAAGCTTCCAGCCATAGTCATGCAAAGGCGTCTTCAAAGCTGTTCCCTTTTCCCCATCCCCCAACCCGCGGGCTCTGGGGATTTGGGGAGACCCCCCACTCTGTAACAATTTCACATAGCCAGATGGCAGCCCCTAGCCCACCAGGTTGAAAATGAGGTTTACTCTGGAAGGATCAATAAGCCAAATGCTGGAGGCTGGGACTTAGGCACAGGTAAGAATAAGATGAAGTGCATCTAAGAAAAGGAGAATTAGAGAAAATACTGTGAGCTGATGAAGAGAACTTCCTTCCCCCTTTCCTTCTTGCTTCCAAATGTTGAAACAAAAGTTCAACTCTTAAGCAATGGTATGCAAAAGATTCCTCTCTGAGAAAACTAATAAGGTCCAATGGAAAGACATAGATAAAAAACAAAAAGCCATGTCCCCATCCATTGACTTCACCATTCCTAATCCTGCTCATGCACACAGAGAATCGTAGAGCCTCGGGTTTAAGTGTCAAAGACCATAAAGGATCCCAGACAAGTGAGGAAAACCACCAAGGAAAAAGAGAGACTAAAGTGAACACACAGGACAAGAAACCTGGAAGAAATAAAGAATGAAGGGAATAGAAGAAAATTTCTTTAACAAATGCAATTAAAATTCTCACAGACATAAGAGAAGGTATTACATCAATGAAACTAAAATAAAACACTGATTTTAAGAACCATTTGAGAGCAAGAAATATGATAGTAGAATAAAAGAAGTGGAAGACAAAGTTATGGAAAACTCACAGAAATTAGAATTTTTTAATGGGAAATAAAAGAGGAAAAATGAGTTGCCATTCAAACGATGTCCTAAAACATAAAAACATGGGGAAATTGACTCCCAAAAGAGTGCAAGAAAATTCTTAAAACTAAAAAGCACGTGTTTCCCTTTTCTGATAGTAGAAGGCAGAAAATCCAATCTCTGAACCCAAAACACACTGGATGACTGTTCATTTTCTCTCTACAGTACTTACATTCACAGGCAATACATGTACTTGCTGAGGGTCTGTGCCAGGTACCAGCTGTGTTTTATCTAACTTCCATCTCATTTAATCTTCATGGCAACCTATGAAGTAGATATCATAATTTTTCCCACTTGCAGATGGAAAAAAAAGACAAGGCTCAAAGAAGTTAAGTAACTTTGGGGACTATAAATTCAGCCCAAGACTGCCTATCCTTCTAACCATTATGCTCTTCTGCACCTTGTCTGTTAGTGCCAATGGCATATAAGCACATGCACACAGATACATAGATACATGCACACACAGAGACCTGTACCATCGCCTTGCTCTCGCTTCCTGGGTAGCTGCTAACAAGTTTTATTATTTGCCTTTTCTGGTTGTTATTTTACTTTTCAGAAAGACAGTCCATTGCACTGCTTCACATTCTCAAATTCATCTAAATTGGCCATTTTCTGCTTTTCATTTGAGAGCTTTGCACAAAGAAATGGAGAAAATAGATTAGTCTTTGGTTGGAACTGTCGTACCAGTTCCATGGCCCTTTAACCTTCCAGTATTCTTTGGAAGTCAAAATCCCCTAGGAAAGAAAAATCCATCTCTTGTCCCTTTTTGATTAGGTAAAAACCAGCTAGGGAAGGCCTTTGCAGGAATGTAGATGAATACAGATACTTGTACTTCACATCTTCTGTGACATGCAAAGATTAGCTTGGGAGCCTATACTGATAGATCTTGGAATAGAAACAAGTCTGTCTTTCACTAAATGATTTATTTGAAATTGCAGACATAACTTCAACAGTGTCTGTCTTTGCACTTCTCTCTAAAGAAAGTTATATATTCAGCCAGGCTGAGCCAACCATCACTGAATAAGGACAATGACAAAAAACTTTTAAGATATGTTGACTTTTATGGGAACACTATCATACATGGGCTCTGAAAAGCATTGAAAAGCTCATTAAAAACCTCAAAGGCTACATCGTTGCTGCATAGCAAGAAGAGGACTTTCGGACTTATGGACAAGATGGGGGCATAGACAGACATGGCTTGCCTCTTCGCACAGCCACATCAAAATTACAACTAAAATGTAGAACAACCATCACACAAAACTATCAGAAATCAAGTTGAATGGAAGTCTGACAACTAAGTAATTAAAGAAATAAGGAAACCAACCACATGGGAAAACATATTTGCCAATGACATCACAGACAGGGGACTGATTTCCAAAATATATAAAGAGCTGATACGACTCAACATCAAGAAAACAAACAACCCAATTAAAAAATGGGCAAAGGACCTGAACAAACACTTCTCCGAAGAGGACATACACAAGGTCCATAGACACATGAAAAAATGCTCAACATCATTAGCCATCAGGGAGATGCAAATATAAACCACAATGAGATACCATTTTACACCAGTCAGAATGGCCATCATCAATAAATCAACAAACAACAAGTGCTGGCGAGGATGTGGAGAAACGGGAATCCTACTGCACTGTTGGTGGGAATGCAGACTGGTGCAGCCACTATGGAAAACAGTATGGAATTACCTCAAAAGATTAAAAATGGAACTGTCTTTTGAACCAGCGACTCCACTACTAGGATTATACCCGAAGAATCTTAAAACACCAATTCAAAAGAACTTATGCACCCCTATGTTCATTGCAGCACTGTTTACAATAGCTAAGTGCTGGAAACAACCTAAGTGCCCATCTGTAGATGAGTGGATCAAAAAACTGTGGTACATTTACACAATGGAATACTATGTAGCAGAAAGAAAGAAGGAACTCCTGCCATTTGCAACAACATGGATGGAACTAGACAGAATTTTGCCTGGTGAAATAAGCCAGGCAAAGAAAGAAAAATACCATATGATATCACCTAATACAGGAAACTAAAGAACAACACAAACAAAAGAACTAAATAAAACAAAGAGCAGAATAGCAGTCAATAGGGGGAAGGGGGGAGGGAGAGAAGGGGGATAAGTAAGGGAAGAGTTTAGTCAAAGAACGTATATAAATGACTCATGGACATGGACAACAGGGAGGGATATGATTGTGGGAGAGGGGGTGGGTTGGGTGGGGGAGAGAAATTGGGAGAAAAGGGGACAACTGTAATTGAAAAACCAAAAATTAAAAAAAAAAAAAAAATGAAATCACATCAATCCATACTGGTAGGAGTGGCACAGATGCAGTCCCATATCTACATGTGGTAGATAAAAATTTGGAAGGGATGTCTTGGGATTGAAGAGTCCCAGCCCCACACCAGGACCCCCAGCCCAGTGTACCAGTGTCAGAAAGATAAGTCCCCACAATTTCTAGCTGCAATAACCAGTGGGGATTGAGTCAGTGGGTGAAACTGCTGGATCTTCAAACAGTTCCTCTTAAAGAACCCCCACAAGACTCACCTACTCAGACTCACTCCCTCTGAGCTTCAGCACCAGAATAGCAGCTTGAAAGTCATCATGGTATACAGGGAGAAACTAAAGTTTCTGCCATCAAGGTGAGCAGAGGTCATTGTCCCTTTTCTAAACCCTCCCTCCACAGACCCGGCAAGCAGGTGCCATATCTGAGACTCCATCAACATGGCCAACACTGTTTGACCCACTTTGGAGATCCCCAGAGGCTCTGCCCCACTTAACTTATGGTCCCACTCAAGCTGCTTTTCCATATGAATGACTGGTCTTGGCTCATGCTTCACAACTTCCTAAATCCTATCAAACAAGCAATAGCTGGCTTCGGTGAGCCCCAGGCCCTGCACTAGAAGCAGCCAAATTAAATTCACAGCTTGGCTTCACCTGGGAATTTCCAAGCCAAGCATAAGTAACAGCCATCTCAGATTGCTTTATGGCTCAGGCAGGGTGCCCCAGGCAGAACACAGGTGGGGGCTAACCTTAGCCTGCACCATCCTGGACACCCCAGGGCCAGTGCACTCAGTGGACAGCTACAGACCATGTAAGTCTGTATACTACCATTGAACCCCTGAACAGCTGATCCTCCACAGAGGGTGGACGTTGGTGGTCAGTGGTCACAGCCAGTCCTTGCAGCTAACTGGCCTGTGTAATCCCTCTCATTGACCTGCCAAGAGCAACCAAGGCTCAACTACAAAAGGAGGGTGAACTCAGCCCACAGGGAGACCACACCTTGAGTACCCAGCTTAGGAGGTAGAGGAAGTTGTGCCACTGAACCATACAGGACACTTACTACATTCGGCCACTACCAAAACATGGAGTTAAAACAACTCTACCTAATACATAGAAACAAGCACAGGGAGACTGCCAAAACAAGGAGGCAAAGAAACATGGCCCAAATGAAAGAATACATGAAGACTCCAGAAAAATAGCTAAACAAAATAGAGGAAAGCAATTTATCTGATGCAGAGTCCAAAACACTGGTTATAAGGATCGTCAAGGAACTTAGTGAGGACCTCAACAGACTTAAAAAGATCCAGTCAGAAACGAAGGGTAGGACTTTTGGCCAAGATGGAGGTGTAAATACATGCACTGCTTCTCCTCACAACTAGAAAGAAATTTACAACCACTTCAAAACTAAAAAACAAACCAAAAAATAAAAAACCCAGAAAATCTCCAAAAAATTAAAACTACAGGGAAGTTCAGCAAGAAATAAAGAAGATATAATCAACCGGAAAGGTAGGAGGGGTGGAGCTGGGATGGAGAGAAAGAGGAGCGAAGCAGCAGCCGCGGGGGCAGTGCTTGGTGGCAGCATGGCTAGAGGCAGCCTGACAAAAAACACAGTCATACCATTTAAATCCGAGAAATGATCCCAGCCCCAAACTAGACCACACAGCTTGCAGTTCCAGATCCTGGGAAAATAGAGCCGCATTGCTTCTGACTGTGAAAGCAAGTTGGGGCTGGGGTGGAGGAAGAAGCTGCCAGTCTCAAAAAGGAGGCAGCTTGCTTAGTACAGGAAGGGAAGAAGACCTGGAAAAGCAGGGGCAACCGGCACTTTTTCCTCTCAGACCCCTCCCCTACATACAGCGCCAAAACACAGTGAACTGGTTGCCAGCACTAATGAATACCTAAGTCTCCACCCCCTATAACATAAGAGGTGCAACAGCCCTTGCTCAAATCACAGAGGCAAACACAGAAAGATGAGACAGAGAAGTATGACCCAGAAGCGGGGGCAGGTCAAGGTCCCAGTGGCACAACTAAGCAATGAGCAGATAGCACACCTCATGGATGAGGAGATAGAGAGCTTAACAGATGCACGGTTTAGAGCATTGATGATTAGGATGCTCACAGACTTGACAGCAAAGATTGAAAAGAACGGGGAGAGAATGAAGGCTATCCTGGCTGAAATGAAGGAAAGTCCATATGAAACAAGTGGTGAAGGAAAGGAAACCAGGGTTCAAATCGACAAATTAGAACATAATGAAGAAATAGTCAACGAGTACAGAAGGAATAAGTGAGAATTTTTAAAAATGAGGAGATGCTTAGAAACCTCTGAGACAGCTATGAATATGCCAACATCCAAATCATAGGATTGCTAGAGGGTGAAGAGGGAGAGCAAAAAATTGAAAAATTATGTGAAAAAAATAGTGAAGGAAAACTTCCTTAATTTGGGGAAGGAAATGGACATATGGGTCCAGGAAGCACAGAGAGTTCCAAACAAACTAGACCCAGGGAGGACCACACCAAGACACATCATAATCAAAATGCCAAAGGTTAAAGATAAAGAGAGAATCTTTAAAGCAGCAAGAGAGAAGAGGAGAATTATCTACAAAGGGGTGCCTATAAGACTCTCAGCTGATTTCTCAAAAGAAACTTTGCAGGCAAAAAGGGACTGGCAGGAAATATTCAAAGTGATGAAAAGCAAGGCCCTACAACCAAGATTTCTCTATCCAGCAAAGCTATCATTCAGAATGAGAGAACAGAGTAAGTGCTTCCCAGACAAAGTAAAACTGAAGTAGTTCATCAGATCCAAACCACTGTTATATGAAATGTTAAAGGGACTTGTTTAGGAGAAAGTGGATCAAAACTATGAACATTAAAATGAAAACAGTATCACAACTATCAACAACAGAAGCTAGGCAATGGAAACAAAGGTTCTGGGAACAGAATCATAGATATGGAGAACATGTCTGAGGAGATCTGGTGGGAGGGATAAGGGAAAGAGGGAGGAAAATGGTGTAGGAATTAAGAAGCATAGTAGGAGGGTGGAGAATGGGCGGGGGGGTGGGGGTGTTGAGAAGAGCTTTATGCACAACCCATGGACAGAGACTAAGGGTGGGGGACTACTGGAGGGAGGGGAGTTGCTGAGTGGAGGGGAGCAAAGGGAAAAGAAATTTGGACAACTGCAGCAGCATAATCAATAAAACATACAAAAAAGAAAAAAGAAATGAAGGGTACACTTATTAAAATAAAGAACAATTTACAAGGAAACAGCAGTAGAGTGGACGAAGCCGAGAATCAAATCAGATTTGGAACATAAGAAAGCAAAAAACAACCAATTGGAACAAAAAAAAAGAAGTATCTAATAAATGAGGATAATATAAGCAGCCTCTGGGACAACTCAAACGTTCTATCATTCACACCACAGGTATGCCAGAAGGAGAATAGAAAGAGCAAGAAATTGGAAGTCTGTTTGAAAGAATAATAAAAGAAAACTTCCCTAATGTGGTGAAGGAAATAGACATGCAAGTCCAGGAAGCACAGAGTCCCAAACAAGGTGGATGCAGAGGCTCATTCCAAGACACATCATAATGAAAATGCTAAAGGTTAAAGGTAAAGAGAATCTTAAAAGCAGCAAGAGAAAAGAAGTTAGTTACCTACAGGGGAGATCCCTTAAGACTGTCAGCTGATTTCTCAAAATAAATTTTGCAGGCTAGAAGGGATTGGCAAGAAATATTCAAAGTCATGAAAAGCAGGGACCTACAGCCAAGATTGCTCTACCCAGCAAAGCTATCATTTAGAATTGAAGGGCAGATAAAGAGCTTCCTAGACAAGAAAAACTAAAGGAGTTCATTATCACCAAACTATTATTATATGAAAAGTTAATTAAGGGACTTATTTAAGAAAAGAAGATCAAAACCATGAACAATAAAATGGCAAAAAATAACCAATTAGTGCAGCAGACATTACAGAGACTAGAAAACAGGGGAGATACTAACTACAAAAGGAGAAAAGGCAGGTACAGTGATGGGCCAAATTTCACAAAGGGATATCCTATGAAGTATATTCTATGCTAACATGAGGATATTATATTCTTAAGCCACCAAATTCTAATTATGCTGTTGACTACTTAAGGGATTATTATACTCTTTGAAATCACCTTAGATTGAGTGAAACAAATAGCAACAATCAACAAGGAATAGAAATCATCATATTATTCCAAAATGGATAATACCTGAGGCATTTCACTTGAATATTTTAAATTAATTTTTCTAAGTTGTTAAAATAATATTTTTCCATTTACCCAGTTTTTTTACATTATTTCATTTTGTGATTTAAGATACATTAATGGAGTGGATAGGTTGCCATTACCTCCCCTATTTCACAAAGAAGGATACTAAAACCAGGGAAGCAAAGAGGTTTGACCAAGGTCTCACAATTAGTAAGAAGAACGGTTAAATTAATACAATACTTTACAAGACACAAAACACTTTTAAATACATCATACCCCATTGAACACTCCTGACAGTTTTGTGAGAATAATGTTACTAGTAGGCCCATTTCTCAGAAGTAAACTGAGTCTCTGAGGGGTAAGGTTTTCACAGTTGCTAACATTGCTCCATCTGAGACCCATATCCCAAATTCCCAATCTTATTCTCTTTCCACTTGAATTCAAACCCAGATCTACTAACTACAAATCCATTGTACTTTCTGCTAAACCATCTACCCTTGAAGAAGATGGAGAAATAAATTATTTTCCTTCTTGACTGGTAACTGTTGAATCAGATATTTTGAGAGCTTTAGCATCCTTATACTCTATGTTAATACTTGCAGCTTAGAGCATTGAAGCAATGGTCTACCCAAAAACCAATTTAAACCAATTCACAAATAGAAGATGCCTGAGAAGCTAGAGAATTATTAACATGTCCATATATGGCAAAATATTTGGCATTTTAGATCCAGCTAAGAAAGGCCATGACTTTAAGATATAATGTGTCTTGGTGAGCTGTCACTAATCCCTGAATGAGGCCAATGCACTGGAAATGAAAAAATATAGATAAGGTAGTATCAAACATTGTGGCATTCAAGTGGCCAGCTACAAAATGTCCAGTGGTCCTGTGTACCCTTTCAGAGTAATCTACATCAGGGTTTAGAGTGAGAGACAAGAGTATACCTACTAACAAAGCGCAAAGGTTATTAGTCTTCTCTTGGCATTGTATCACTTCTCATTTTTTTTCATTCAAAGCTTACCTTATTTTGGCATTGAATTTGGTGTCTAATATAATTTCATTTTTCAAGCAAAACTTTAACATTGTCATTTCCACACACTTGCACCCAATGAGAAACAGCTTTGGTGACAACTGTTTTTGATTAAATTTCCTCTCGACCAAACAATAGTGCTTCATTCATCTGAATTGAAAGACAAGGTTGTCAGAAAATCTGCATGCTTTTTCCAACACAAATCCCCCAGGGCTGTGAATAGAGCCTCTGTCCAACTCTCTCACAGATCTGGCTTCAGCACAAAACTTGGCTCAGTAGGTTTCATAAGATTAATCTTCAGATGCCATAAATGCCCGGTGGGTTTTATGTTGACTCTGAATATACTATACACTGTATTTAATCTTTTCATACAACATGCCCATTAGTTTAGTTTTCACATTCCTGAAATATTAAAAGTTTCTTGTGTGCTCAGGGTGCACTTTTGAGAAATAAAAATGGCTTATTGGTTTTTAAGTTTTATACAAAATAATAGGTACTACTTTTTCTCTCAATATTTTTAGTTTTCTAACAAAGTGAAGGCAGGGATGAGAAAAGAAAAATTTAATGTTGGGTTGCAAAAGTCCAAAGTTTTTCTGTTTCTGTTCATCAAATTCATATATAACTATGAAGGTGCACTTTGAGTTAATACTGAGTTTCGATGTCATTAGAAATCTTGGTCCCAAGAGAACTACTGGAAACTTAAAACAGAAAATAGTTTACTGGGAAGCCAGCGTGTTAGGGAAACTTCCCTTTGAATGCAGCATGAAAGGCTGGTCTAGTTCCTACAGACAAGATCTTGATTTAGAAAGGGAAGGTAGAGCAGGTGCCTATGGTGATTCTCAAATTATGCATTTGATTTTTTGCAATTAAATAAAAAGTTAAGAGCCTTTTTATTGCTCACATTTGTTTTTGCTACAGCTGCTCCCAGAAGAAATAGTACTTTCGCATCTATAAATTGGCAGTAACCCAGCTTTTCTCTATGTTGCAACATATGTTATCAGCACTTTTCTGTTTCTCATGCACTGGATATGCCCCTTTAAATCCCTGGTTGAAAATAATATAATATTGTATGTCAACTGTAATTAAAACATAAATAAATAATTGTTTAAACGAAACTCATTTCCCCATGCTTCCATGTGTCAAAGCCACCAGCTTGCTTCAGTCTGTCACTGTTGTGTGTCTCCGTTTCCCTCTAAATCTGGCTCCCCTTTAATTTGGCACCTACTACATACTTGCTCATTTCCAGCCCCTCAACAACCTTCAGGGATAGGTTTTCAAGTCCCAGTTTTACAGATGACTAAACTGAAGTTCTGAGAGATAAAAAGTAACTCATCCACAGCCACAGTGCTTGTTGGTGGAGAACAGCGATTTGACTGATGCATTTTAGTGTGCTGTTCCTTAAACCATATGCCACACCTGCCTGGAGCAGAAGAGGGCTCATCGGCAACCCTCCGTCTCGAGAGACGATGGCGTAGCTTCTTGAGAGTCTATCTGCACCGCCGAGAATGGCTGTGCAGTCCGACTCGGGTGTGACAATCCCTGCCACACTTGTTACAGGTGAAGGCAGATGGCTGTTGTTGCTGCTGTTGACGCTGCTTCCGCCTCGATCTTTTCTGGACCGACTCCTCGTTGCGCGCAGCCTCTGCGCGTGACGTACCTTGTCTGACTGCAAGCCTCCAGGCTAGGCGGTCGTCTGCTTGAACTTCCCATGTGTTGAGATTGATGGAGCATTGTGTCATGTCCTTTTTGCAGATGTCTTTGAACCGCAGTTTTGGGCGCCCTGTCATCCTCTGGCCTTCTGCTAGCTCGCCGTAGAGGAGGTCTTTGGGAGTACGGCCTGCATCCATTCTTTTGACATGACCGAGCCACCTGAGGCGTCTCTCACTAAGAACTGCATGCAAACTGCTCATGTTGGCTCGCTTCAGCACCTCGGTGTTGGGAACCTTATCCTGCCAGGCGACATGCAGGACACGTCGCAGGCACCTCATGTGGAAGCTGTTGAGTTTCCTTTCGTGCCTTGCGTAGGTGGTCCACGTCTCGCTGCCATAGAGGAGAGTGCTGAGTACGCAGGCTTGGTAGATGCGCAGTCTGGTTTTCTCAGTGAGGCTGGAATTGTTCCACACTCGCCGGTTCAGTTTGGCCATAACTGTGGCTGCCCTGGCGATTCTCCGGTTGACCTCCAAGTCAACTGACAGAGAGCTCGAGATGGTGGACCCGAGGTAAGTGAAGTCGTTGACAACCTCCGGGGTGTATCCGTCGATGGTGATGCATGGGGGAGTCCCTGTGCCTTGAGCCATAACGTTCGTCTTCGTCAGGCTGATGGCTAGTCCGAACTCCTTGCATGCGTGGGAAAGGCAAGTGACTAGCTGCTGGAGTCCCTCTTCGGAGTGTGATGTCAAGGCTGCATCGTCGGCGAAGAGCATCTCACGGATGAGCACCTCTTTGACTTTGGTCTTGGCTCGTAGACGGGCCAGGTTGTAGAGCTTGCCATCGGATCTGGTGTGAATGAAGACACCCTCGCTGCAGTCCTTAAAGGCGTATTGGAGGAGCATGGAGAAGAAGATTCCGAACAGCGTAGGCGCAAGGATGCAGCCCTGCTTTACTCCGCTGCTGACTGGGAAGGCCTCAGAGGTTGCGCCGTTGTAGGACACCATGCTGTGCATGTTGTCGTGAAAGGACATGACCACAGCAAGCAGATGTGGTGGACAGCCAATCTTCCGTAGCAAGCTGAAGAGTCCGCTTCGACTGACCAGATCAAACACCTTCGTGAGGTCGATAAAGGCGAGGTAGAGTGGTTTATGCTGCTCGTGACACTTCTCCTGCAGCTGGCGTAGGGAGAAGATCATGTCCACTGTTGATCGGCCAGCTCTGAAGTCACACTGGGACTCTGGGTAGACGCGGGAAGCAAGGGTCTGCAGGCGGGCAAGAGCGACCCGGGCGAATACTTTGCCGACGACGCTGAGGAGAGAGATGCCCCGGTAGTTGTTGCAGTCGCTGCGGTCTCCTTTGTTCTTGTACATGGTGATAATGTTGGCGTCTCTCATATCCTGGGGGATGTAACCCTCCTTCCAGCAGAGACAGAGTAGATGGTGGAGCGGCTGTAGCAGGACTGGTTTCCCGCTCTTTAGGATTTCTGGAGGGATTCCGTCGCTTCCTGGTGCTTTCCCGCAAGCGAGGCGGTCGATGGCTTTGCCGAGCTCTGCCGCAGTAGGTGGGGTGTCTAGCTCCTCCATGACTGGTAGGTCTGGGATGGCGTTAAGAGCAGTGTCTGTTACGGTGTTCCTCGTTGCGTACAGCTCGAGGTAGTGCTCGGTCCACCGCCGCATTTGCTGTTCCTGGTCAGTGATGACCTCACCTGTCTTGGACTTAAGGGGGGCGATCTTGGAGGGGATTGGGCCTGTTGCCTTCTTGATACCCTCATACATTCCTCGTGCATTGCCTATATCGGCGGCTTCCTGGATGCTTCTGCACAGGTTTAGCCAATAGGTGTTGGCACAGTGGCGGGCGGTCTTCTGGACTTTGCTCCTGGCAGCCCGTAGAGCTTGAAGTGTACTGGGAGTGGGCGTGGCCTTGTAAGCCAGTAGGGCCTTCCTCTTAGCCTCGATCACGGGTTCCATTTCTTCCCAGTGAGCCTCATACCAGTCAGCGTTCTTCCGCTCTTTCTTCCCGTAAACAATAATGGCGGAGTTGTATATGGCGTCGCGGAGACGTGGCCAATTGGATTCGATAATGTCATCTGCCGCCATTCCCTCGCCGAGTGCATCTTCCATCCTGTTGATGAATTGCTGGGTCTTAACTGGGTTGCTGGCACAACTGGTGTTGATGCGTGGGCGACCCTTCATCTTGGAGTGGTGCAACCTCTTCGGCATTATGCGCACCTTGCTTACCACGAGGGCATGGTCCGTGTCGCAGTCTGCACTGTGGTAGCTGCGGGTGAGGAGGGTGCTGCCAATATCCGTTCTTCTGGTGATGACGAGGTCAAGCTGGTGCCAGTGGCGGGAGCGGGGGTGCCTCCATGACACCTGGTGGATCTCTTTGCACTTGAAGAATGTGTTTGTCACGCACAGGCCGTGATGACACGAAAGCTCAAGCAGTCGCTGACCATTCTCATTGATCTTTCCTTTCCCAAAGTTTCCGAGGCAGGTGGGCCAGGCCATGTGGTCGGCTCCTACTCTTGCGTTGAAGTCTCCAAGGAGATAAAGAGCATTACTTCTGGGGATCTTGGATAACGCTTCATCCAGTGCATGGTAGAACTGTTCTTTCTCTTCAGTGGTGGTGCAGAGGGTTGGGGCATACGCGCTAAGAATGCTGACTGGGCCGAAAGTTGTTGACAATCGGAGGGTAAGTAATCTCTCTGTGCCTCCTGTGGGTGGCTCTATGGAGTTAACAAGCGTGTTCTTCACAGCGAACCCAACACCGTGCTGTCTTGGTTGGTCCAGAGACTTCCCTTGCCAGTAGAAGGTGTAGTTGGTTTCTCTGATAGTTCCGTTGTCGGCCAACCGGGTCTCCTGTAGAGCCGCAATGTCGATGTTTAGTCGTGCCAGTTCCCTGTCGATGACGGCGGTTTTCCTGGCACCCTTGATCCACGGAAGGTCTGCAGTAAGTCCGGGACACATGGTCCTGATGTTCCAGCTAGCGAGGCGAAGAGCTGGAGGCTTCTTTCTTGTTGTTTGCTTGGAATTGCCTGGTGCGAGTGTTTTGTGGCCCACTTTTCAAGAGACGCCTCTCTGATCCCCACGCACCCAGTGGGGCAGGCGAGCCATGGCGAGATGGCACCTAATTGGCTGGGGGCTGCCCAGCTTGAGGCGGGCGGTAGCTGTCCAGTGAGGTGCGATGACCTCTCCCACCGTCAGAGGAGACCCCTGGCGCTCGTTTCCTTTGCCAATCGGATGAGCTTATAACTGGTATCTGTCTCCTCCCGTGTTGAGTCGACATCTTGCGATGACGCTGGAGTGTCCTCTCCAGTGAAGCTACAAAGCCTGGGCAGGGTGATATGGAGGGCCAGCTGTTGCCCATGCAGCAGACCCCCCCTCTCTTCGCAGCTGAAGGATCCAAGGGGAAAGACAGAGTCAATACAGCTTGGCTTCAGGTGCGCTGCAGGAGTTGCCGGTGTTGACAACAACGTCAAACCGCCTTAGGGACTCCGGCTCCGGATTTTCTGTCGGGGTTTACTCCCTTAGCCTTTCCCCTGAGGAGGTATGCCGCAAGGCAGCGGAGGTTTGGAGTCAGAGTTTCCCTTCTCCTTAGCCTTTCCCCTGAAGAGGTATGCCGCAAGGCAGCGGAGGTTTTTTGGAGTCAGAGTTTTCCTTCTCTGGTGTGCCCTGACTGGAAGATCGAACCAGCGACACTTAGCTCGCAGGCCGACGCTCAATCCACTGAGCCAAACCAGCCAGGGGGAGAAGAGGGCTACGAACAACTAAAAGCCTCAACCCTGTGTGTATAAAGGTCACATGGCTCCTGAGTGAGACTCATAGATTTAGCAGGTCCTCAATTTCATCTAACTCAAACTTCTACCCCAGTCAGTGATGTCCTCTACAACAGTCCAGGTAAACAGTTTCCTAGACTGTGCTTGAGTGCTTTTTTTTTTTAATTAAAAAAATGTGGTGGCTAAACGAGGACTTTCAGCCAAGATGGAGGCATGGACAGACATGCCATGACTCCCTCCACAACTAAGAAGGAATACAGCTACCTCAAAACTAGAGACAACCAGAAGTTCCAGAAAATCAAGCTGGATGGAAGTCCAACGAACAAAGATATAAAGAAAAAATACTCATCCAGACAGGTAGGAAGGGCGGAGCTGGGGCAGAGAGGACACAGTTTGGTGGTGGCAGCAGAGGACTGGCAAAAAGCACAGTTACATGTTTTAAAAAATCAGGAGGGAAACCAGGTATTGTGCTCCCAGCTCCTCACCAGTCCCAGCACCAGGGAAAATCAAGCCTCATTGCTTCTGATTGTGCAAACCAGTGGGGGTCGGGGCGGAGGCAGAAACTGCCGGTCTCTCAGCGAGTCCACTTATTTAAAGGGCCCCCACAGTCCTAGAACATCCACAGACCCACCCACTCTGGGAACGACAAATTATTATCAAAATGTCAAAAAATTAAGGATAAAGAGAGAATCTTAAAAGCAAAAAGAGAGAAGAGAATTACATACAAAGGGGTTCCAATAAGACTCTCAGCTGATTTCTCAAAAGAAACTGTGCTGGCAAGAAGAGACTGGCAAGAAATATTCAAAGTAATGAAAAGCAAAAACCTACAACCACGATTACCCTCTCCAGCAAAACTGTCATTCAGAATAGAAGGGCAGAGAAAGTGCTTCCAGGACAAAGTAAAACTGAAGGAGTTCATCAGATCCAAACCACTGTTATATGAAATGTTAAAGGGACTTGTTTAGGAGAAAGAAGATAAAAACTATGAACATTAAAATGAAAACTGTATCACAACAACCAACAACAGAAGCTAGGGAACCGAAACAAAGGCAAACTAAGTAGGCAACGAGAGTGGGAAAATAATTATAGGTATGGGGAACATTATGGGGGGAAGTCAGCGGGGAGATGGTGCAGGAATTAAGAAGCATAGTAGGAGGGAGTGAAGTAGGTAGGAAGATGTTGAGAAGAACTATATGCACAACCAACGGGCATGGACTAAGAAGGGGGGCAACTGAAGGGAGGAGGGTCACTGGATGAAGGGGAACAAAGGGAAAAGAAATTGAGACAACTGTAACAGCATAATCAATAAAGCATATTTTTAAAAGTGTGGTAAATGGCTGAGGATCACATTTATGTATAAATACTCCTCCAGTGGTTGGGTTTCTCAGCAACGTTCTATTTGGAAACAACTGTGCCAACAGCTGTTCTCAGGTTGAATCAGAGTATTCCCACCAGCAGCACCAGGCCCCCAGGAGAGACTGCAGAGAGGTGTAATCAGGAATTGCTGTCCTCGCTGCTGATGTGCCTTCCTGGAAGTAACAGTCTCAAAAACGGTCCCCAGAAGGGCTGAATGGTATACTTTTAAACTGTACAAACAACATGAAAAACATAACAGATATCCAGAAAGAAGTTCCTTGCAATCCTAGCAAACAAACTAATCATCAGTTTTCCTTTTCTTGCTTCCTGCTAGTCCTTGCCCACATGTAAACGTGATTTTTAGAGTTGTAATCAAGTATCTGTGCAATTTGCTATTCTGCTTTGGGTGCTTAACATTATGTCATAAGCATTTTCTGTTGCTACAGAGTCTCCATGATTATAATTGTTAGCAACTGTATGATAGTCCATCAAATTGACACAACATAATTTACTTAACTACTCACTCTTAAGTTGTTTCTAGTTTTTCTTTATTATAAATTACTTGATAATGATCATTTTCTTTTTTATTGACTTTCCTCCTTCATTAGGATTATTTCCTTGGAGTCAAATATCAGTACACTCTTTAAAAAATAGTCAGTGTGAACGAATCCTGTTTTGAATTTTATGACAAATACAAAAGATTCAAGTCCTTAGCAGAATTAATATCAGGTGTAGTTTTTCTTTCACATATTACTTAGTATTTAGGTATCTAACAACTTTGTGCCATAAGTAGATAAAGTTCTACTCTCAATGAGATTTCCTTCTAAAGAAAGTAAAAAGTAGTTTTTTTGATTGTTTTTTTTTTTTTTTTGCAGGGGGAGAGAGGCTATATTTACAGTTTTATAACATTACAGATGAACCAGCCAAAGGGAGAGTCGCATAGGATGAGAACTGGATGGCACTGAACACAAAGCCTCCATTATCCTCGCCCTGTGAATTCAAGTAAAGTTCTTTAAAAGAGTGAAATAAATTTTCAAATCTTCCTTTCCAAAGAAAGTTTTCCTCTGTGTGTGTGTGTGTGTGTGTGTGTGTTTCTGTCTTTTTGTTTTCTGGTTAGTTTTCCCCCTTTTAAGTCTGCCTCATTCAAACACAGGTTTTTAAGCAGGAGGCTGTGGTAATTGGATATATTATTCAGATAGATAACTTTGGCCCCAACTTGAGAAGTGGCCTGGTCAGGGCAAAGGAGAAGCAGAGGTCCAGTTAGGTGATAGCAGCATTAGTACAGGCAGGACAAAGTGAGGTTCTGAGGCATATGTGGCAGGTGAAGTAGGGAGTCAGAAGGTGGCAAATGCAGATGACACTTTTTACACTAGTCAGGGCTTGAAGATCAATTAGATGTGTAAATTACACAAGTGCATTTATTTGCCAGCTCTTTGAAGATTTTTAGAAAAATAATCCTGCCCTAGGCTTAAGTGTAAGAAAGATAGACACCTGCCAACCTGGAGCCATTTAAGGTACTCCAAAATCACTGAGCTCACCTGATAAAAAATGCCACCATACATGAATCATTTAAGTTGACATCCTGCCTCTCCATCAGTCTCCAGTTACAAGGTGACCTTCTCCTGAATGAATGACACATCATGATATTATCTACAATGCAGTACTGAGGAAAGGTTACTGGGGTAGGGAGTCAGAGAGTGGAACCCTAGTCCTTGCTGTGTGGTTTGGTCACTTGATCTTGCCAAGCTTCAGTTTACTTATCTGTAAAATGAGGATAGTAATGACTGTCCTGCCTGTTTCACAAGTTGATTTTGAGTACCATGTGAAATCACATATGTGAACTCTCTTTGTAAACCCTCATGTACGACACAGATGTTGAAGGTGTTGTGGGGAGGTGATCATATCACCCATTGTTCCTGACTGGTAGAAAACAGAGCTAAATGAATGGGACACAGGATAGGTAAATTTTGATGGGTGTGCCTCAGGGTTGTCTTAGTGTGCTTGAGCTGCCATAACAAAATAGCACAAACTGGTGGATTAAACAACAGACATTCATTTTTCATAATTCTGGAAGCTAGGAAGTCCTAGGTCAAAGTGCCAGCAAATTTGGTTCCTGATAAGACCTTCTCTGTGGCTTGTAGATGGTCACCTTTTCACTGTGTCCTCACATGGTGGAGAGGGAGAAAGTTCTGGTCTCTCTTCCTCTTTTATAAGGACACTAAACTCATTACAGGAAGCCCCACCCTTATAACCTCATGTAAATCTGGTTATCTCCCAAAGGCTCTACCTTCATATAGCATCACATTGGAGGGAGGGCTTCAACATATGAGCTGGGATGGGAAGAACACAGCATTTCATAACAGAGCACTAGAGAACAACAGAGTATTGAGAGGAATAAACATGAAAGGGAGGCTGATAAGGCTGAGAATCAAGAACAAAGATGCTTAAGGATCGTGGATGAGGGTGTGAAACTTGGCTCTGTCACTTTCTAGAGCTGAACAGCTTGGACAGGTTAGCAGCTTTGCCACACCTCAACTGCCTTCTCTAAAATGAAAAGTCATTCATTCATTCACCAAATGCATTACTGAGTAACTAGTGTGTGCCAGGAACTATTTTAGGTGTTGAGTATAAAAAGGTGAACAAGACAGGCCGAGTTCCTGCCCTTGTGAAGTGTAGATCCCTGTGGAATGGAGCAGCATGCTGTGAGGTTGCTCTGGGGAGTAAGTGGTATAATCTACATGGCACAGTGGTTGTGCAGAATAAGTACTCTAGAATTCTTAGCTGCTGTTATCATCTGTTTCACCATTTTTCCTGGAGCTGGTCCTGTTAAGACACTATATGAATAGAACAAATGAATAGAAATCAGGGGCATTAACTCAGAGGTTCATTCAAACATCGCATCTGTTTGTATTTGCTGTTGTGGATAGAACTTCCAGGGTCACCCCACACTGCTCATTGGAGAGTAGAGCCATTTAACCATTCTATGGGCTCTTTTCTCCACTGAGTTCAGAAGGGCATTGCTTATTTAGGAAATTATACATTCCAAGTTATTAATATATTCCAAGTATTAAAATTGCAGTTGATGCACTGGAAAAATCAAGGCAGTATCATAATTTAGGGAGACCAGGTGGCCAATGAATGCTTGGTGTCCAGGAATATCTTGATTCCTTTGCCCCTCTCTCTTAATTAACAAAAGCGCTGATGATCTCAGGGCTGTCTCTGGCCATCTGGGATAAATCAGCCCGCTGGCAGGTGCCCAAATGATGTATTTTAAGGGCACAGGTCATGTGGCTCTCTATTGCAAAGCAATTGGGGTCACTGTGTTTGCATATGGATTAACTTGCTGTGCCGGGATCCTACCCACTTACTGTGCCCATTGCGGGTTGACACGCAATAGCTATTCAGCAATGATAAAGAGAGGCAGATCTAATAACCCTTCAGAATGCTCCCATCTTCATTTCTCTCCATTCCTGTATTTATTACTTTCAGCAAAGAGAATTCAATTAGCTTTTTCTATCCATTTTCACAGTCCTCATTCTTTAAAGGAATTTCCCACAATTGACAGAAAGAGGTAGCTGGATGCATATGGGTGTAAAAAAGCATAAAAGTCCTTAAAGATGAGACTTGAAAATTATCAGCTTGGTCCATTTGCCTTAGTGATTCCAAAGCAAAATGCATTGAAGTTATAGTCATTTTGAATAAACTGTTAATTGGGTGAGCTGTTCTCTGGGGGAGATCCAGGACAAATCCCAGAGAATGAGATAGGTGGTAATTGCTCTGATGAGAATAGTGTCTAGTTCTTGAATTTCGTCTCCATTCCCTTGAGCAATCATGAGCAACACAGAGGACACAAGTAACTTAGTCCCTGTTCAACCATTTAATAAACATTAACCAAGTACCAACCACGTTCAGCACACCATACTGAACATTGGAAAGGTCCAAAGATGGAAGACAGTCCCCACCAAGTTTTGCTATCTTGTAAGAGGAATTAGAAATTCACAAAGTAACTTCCACAAAAGGTTGGTTTAGATGCCAACTGTTCTTTGATCCTGTAATCTGTGGTCGTAGGTCCTGGATTTCCTGGTCTGGTTCTAATACTTCATTTCCTATGTCATTCCTGTAAATCATTAAAGTTCTCCAATAATCAGAATACAAGCTACATTTCTCAGACTATCTCTTCTATCTGAAAGAAAGGCAAAAATCCTCTGTCAAACCATGAGTTCTGTTTTTTAGCTAAAAATGATGGTCACTGAATACATGAGTAGCTCATCCCATAAAGTGACTGGCCATTCATAATTCTGCAAAGGCAATTAACAAGGAGCATGAGCCTTTCCAGCAAGTTTTTCTGAACTATGACTGGGCAGATATTTTTAATGGCCCTTGCATTGCTTTTGATTTATTAATTAATTATGCACCTGTCCAATGAAAAACAGTGAATAAGACACAGTCCTGGCCTCCCAGAAGCTTAAATGGCAGTCTGGTGGGAAAAACAGAAAAATAAATAGGCAAAGAAGCAACTGGGAAGGTAGCCAGACCCTCATGTGTGCTTTGAAGGAATCTGGACCTAACTCTGATGCGGGGTCTTAGGCAGATGTGTGAGGCGATGTGAGTAGCACTTTTAAAAAGTTGATCTCATGACAGTACAAAGAGATGGAGGAGGCAAAGCCGCAGGAGGCAATCAGACATCGAGGACATTCCTGTGTTATCTCAGGGACTACTGCCACAAAAAGCCCTATTGACAGGGTTCAGTTCTTGAGAGAGGAAAGATAATATGTAGCCAACAAACCAAGAAGTGGCAGTCTAGATGGGTGCAGGGGAAGACTACAGCTCCAATTATTTATATGCAGTTCTATATCATTAAAATCTGTACACTTTCTGTACACTCTGGCATTTAGATGAGAAGGAGGCAGCTGAGGAATAAGTGGTTAAAGATAACTTAAAAATTAATCTATCTAACCTGGCTGCTGTGGCTCAGTGGATTGAGTGTCAGCCTGCGAGCCAAGTGTCACTGGTTCGATTCCCAGTCAGGCATATGACTAGGTTGCACTTCAGGTCCCCAGTTGGGGGCACAAGTGAGAGACAACCACACAGTGATGTTTCTCTCCCTCTCTTTCTCCTTTCCTCTCTCTCTAAAAACAAACAAACAAAGTTTTTAAAAACTAACCTATCTATATGGACTGACATAAATTTAAAAGACTCAAAATTAGCTAACCAAAGGAAAGAAACTCTGCTTTGATAATCCCAAAAAGCAGATAACAAACTAATCCCTGATATTTAGCTTTGGAGTGTGATTTTTTTTCTGGAGTGTATCTACCATCAATGCAAGGTTTGTCATTTTTCCAATATAAAAATATCCTCTGCACTAACTCCAAACTGGCTGGAAGAGGGAAAGGAAGAGGGAAAGGAAAAGCAAGCAGAACACATGAGCCAGACCATGAGCACAGGATATGGGGACCCGGGAAAATACACAGGAAGCTCATTGCCTGGGACATCCTTACATCACTGCCCTCTTGGTTTTCCAGGTTGTGGGCATCAGTGTCACCATCAAAAGGTCTAGAAAGACTCCAGCTGCCTGAGTGGAGGAATTGTGTGTTAGTGACACTGGGATCCCTCTCTTTTTTTCCAGTTTGTTGAGAAATAATTGATGTACATCACTGTGTAAGTTTAAGGTACACAATATGATGGTTTGATTTACACATATTTTGAAATGGCTACCACAATCGTTCACCTGGACCACTGCAAGAGCCTCATAAAAAATCTACCTCTCTCACTCCTGCCCCCTCCCATTTAATCATTTTACCCCTCAGTGGCCAAAATAATGTTTTTAAATGTAGACCTGATCATGCCATTCCACTATGTCAAACCCCTTAATAATGTCCCAATATTAAAAATTTTTTTAATCCCTACACTAGCCTAGGGACCTCATTTGCAGAGATAACTGCCTCTCTACAGTCTCATCTCTTGCCACTTTCTCTACAATGCAGCCTCCTCTAGTCCTTCAAATGGTACACTCCCTTCTGCCTCAAGGCCTTCTAATACACTGTCCCTCCATGTTTCTCACGCCCCTATGCTCACCTCCAGTTCTTTCGGTTCTCAGCTGAAATGTCACTTCCTCGAGTGCTGACCCCTTCCCTGCTCGGTGTAGATTAGATGTCATATTACCTTAGGATAGCCTGTACTTTTCCTAATATCATTTATCACAGATGCAGTGACACCATTATTTTGTGATTATTGTCTTCCACTGTTCTGTAAGCTCCTCTAGAGCAAGGACCATGTCCCATCTGCTTGTTGCTGAGTTTGCAGAGCTGGCATAGGACCTGGCATGAGGGCTCTAACCTCTAGGGAATGAGCCTCTTGCTTGGGTCCATCAGAGACTGGGCAGAGGAGAGTGAGCCTATGACAGGGGCACCCTTCAGTCCCGTCCTACATGGGCCTCCCTGTCTTGCTTCTTTACTGCTCCTTCTATTTGTCTTTTCACCACTCTTAACCATCATCATATAAACATATTACTGTAAAATTGTTGAAAATAAGCCACATTAGGAAAATGTACTTAGAGAATGCAACTGGTCTCCCTCCCTGCCCACAGTCATCCCCTGTGCCCCAACCAGCCACTTTCTGTGTTCTGCCTGCCACACAGTGCATTCATTATTTGTTGTATGAATGAGACAGAGCCCTGCACCACCCCCAACTCTTCATCTTCTCTTTAGTGTCCCTCTCCCTAGAGTCCATGTGTCCCCAAAGCATCTATATCATCACTTACTCCCGGCAGGCCATCTCTCTCCTTCTAAAGGTTAACCTTCCTGCTTGCTTTGAGCCCATCTCCCCTTTCTAGCCTTGGTTTGTTGTTTGGTTGATTTGTTTGTTTTTGTTTTGTTTTTTCACTTAAAACATCTTAGAGAGTTCTATATGAGTATATCCAAAGCTGCTTCATTCTTTTAAATGGCTGCCAAGAACCTTCTGTGATGATGTAGCATAAATTCTCTGTTGTAGACACCAAAGGTATTTCTAGTCCTGTGTTCTAACAATGATGCTGCAATGAGTATCCTTGCACATGTAGGACTTTCCCACCCCATGAGTGCATCTGTGGGCTAAATCCACAGAAATGAAATTGTATTTGCATTTTGGAACTAAACTGTTCTCCATAAAATTACCCACCCACAGTAAGGTATGGGAGGGGCCTGATATCCCTTCTTACCCTCCAATAGTTTTTTAAACAAGTGTTTTCATTTTTGCCAGTCTACTAGGTGAAAAATAATACCTTTATATTGCATTTATTTTTATGCATAGGGTCAAGCATTGTTCTTATGTTTAAAGTCATTTGAATTTCTCCTTCTGTGGATTGTCCCTAGCCTCGGTTCATTTTTCTATCATATTGTTAGTCTTTTAAGGATTCCTAAGAACTCTCTGTATAAGAAAATCAGTTCCTTGACTGTGATACAAGTTGCAAATATTTTAGTCACTCTGTATCTTTGCAATATATTTTCTGTGCCCAACAAAGCAAATGAAACTGCTGTCTTTGTTCCTCCTAATGGCAAAATCCCACAGCCTTTCTTGTTTCCACTTTTCCAGCATTTGACACTGCTGACCCATCCTTCCTTAACTCTCCTTTTTTCTTACATCATGACTTTATCTTGGCCCATATGCCAACTCCTATGATTGTGACTTCTCTTACTCCTTCTGAAATTCCTGTGACAAGTGCCCTTGGGAAAGGAAGTCCTTGAACTCTGCCCCTGCAATGCCCTGGGGGTCATCCCTTACACGTCCTCATGGTGGCTCCAGGCACCTTACATCTAGTGGGAGGTGCAGAGTTGTGTCTAAGTCGCCTTGTCTGACTTCAAGGCAGGCTCAGGACACTCTGCCCACTTCTTTTTCATCCCCTACATCAAGCTCCACATGTCTAAAATCAGTCTTATCATATCTGCTATCTCAAAAAACTGCTTCTCCCACTTCCCCATCTCCACTGGGCTCCTACCACTTTCCCAATCCTCCTACAGCTTGAGGGGAGCAGAATTTGCCACTCCAAAATATGTTTTTTGGGATATTGATTACTTTAAGCCAGTTATTTTCAAGAAACAAAAGACTCAGGAAAAACCTTTGATCTCCCCCCATCAGCCTAAAAAAATTAGATAGAAGGCCTCTTCAGTAAGGGCAATATCACCATAAGTACCTGTAGTTGAATATGAACTAGTATGATAGGGAGGAACCTCACAAGGCCCTTTTGATCAAGTTCTCTCTGTCCCATTGTTCCAAATATTTAACTTTCTATCTTCACGTGAATTGCCTTCCTGCCCTTTGAAGTCACAAACCACACATCATCCCCACCCACCCCCCACCTCCTTAGCTCCAGATGTCATATTAACCTCAATTGCCCCATCTTCAGGTCTAGTATTCTTATGGAAACGCCATATATACATACATTAAAATTTTAGTTATTTTCTCCTGTTAATCTGCCTCATGTTAATTGATTGTTAGTCCAGCCAAGAGAACTTAGAAATGTGTATGTGTATATGTATACATGTATATGTTCTAGTTATTCCTTTGGATATATCAGTGTTAGGGTGGGGGGTGCTGCCATTGTTGTTTGTTTATCTTAGTCAACCAACCAGAATGTATTCTTATTCTGGTCTCTCCAAGTCCTTCCCTCCAGCCACTTCTGCTTCACTCTCATTTTTGTAGCAGCTGTACCCTTCTCCTAAATCTCCTAGAAAAACTGGTGACAAGTGGCCATCTCTAAGACGCTCTGGCCCCAAGGACCACCCAGCAGTTCCAGGCTGGTGTAAACCTGGCAATTTTTGGCCAGAGTCCTTGTCCACCTGCACAACCCTGCTCTCCTCTCTGTCCTGTTCCACCAGCTCCCCAAGAAAGAAACTGCAGGCAATGGGCCTCCAGCCAGGTGTCACAACAGAGTCCTCTGACATTTTAAGAGATCCTTGAATGGTAGAAAGAGTCCTGGCAACTTAGCATTTCTTAGGGTCACAGGACTCAGCATCCTGGTCTACCCACCCACCTCACCCTGATCCCCACCCCCACTCGTGACACATTCAGATTTACCGGGTTTTTTTGGGAGGGTGGGGGTTGGTCAGTAGACAAGAAAGAGAGAAGGTGTGTCCTGAGTGTAGGACAAGCTCACTCTGCTGCTCGGGGGCTGGAGAGGGAAGGGAGGAGAGAGGTGAGGCTCTGGAAGGGGTGGGGACCGCTGGGCTGGCCCAGGCGGAGCAGGGCACCTTGTGTAAGGGCCTGTGAGGAGTTGAAAAGCTCTGCACGTCGGGGCAGCAAGACAGAACCTAGGGCGTGCGCGGAGCCTCCCAGTGTCTTGCTCCTTTGGCTGCAACCATGACAGAGACCTCTGACAAAGTTCCTATCGCCCTGGTAGGGCCTGACGACGTTGAGTTCTGCAATCCTGGGGTGAGTACAGCCTGTGATCCCCCAGTCCAGCTGCTGGGTTAGTCCATACGCGGGGCCCAGGCTTCGAGTCAGGGTCTGGATCCACTGTCCGGTGTCAGGGATTTGTGCCACCGAATGTGGGAGGTGAGAGCAAATTGGGGAGCCCAAATGTCGAGAGTGACGTCCCGTGCGTGTGCATGTGCATGTGCAGGGGCCACCAGATCCACAGATGGGTGTGAGGGGATGGTGGAAAGGAGTCAGGAGGGGGCGTCCTGTGGCGGGAGGGGACTGCAGACCAAGGGGGCGATGGCCCTGCACCGTGAAAAGTTTACTTATCGTACATCCATGCCGGAGTGCCAGGGACCCGCGAGAGGGAACGCGGCGAAAGGGGGCACCCAGGGGAACTCAGGGCAAGTTGTTTCCCACCCCACCCCTAGTCCCTGGGGTGCTGCGCGGGGATCGCGGGGTGCGGGTGGCTCAGATGAGACCCGCCCGCCCCTGGTCCCCGCCAGCAGGCATACGCCACAGTGACCGTGAAGCCCTCCAGTCCCGCACGGCTGCTCAAGGTCGGAGCTGCGGTCCTCGTTTCAGGGGCGATGCTGCTGCTCCTTGGGGCCATCGGGGCCTACTACTTCTGGAAGGGTAGTGACAATGAGGTAAGCCCAGGGAGGGTGCGCTGGGCTGGAAGGTGCCCTGGACCCAGAGGCGCACCTGGTACGTGGGGTCCTCCCTGTAACCCGCATGTTTCCCGCTAGGTGGAGCCAGAGCACTGGATCATGCGAGGTGGGGGTGGCGGGGGTGGCGGGGGGTGGCGGGGGGTGGCGGGGGGTGGGGCGGACTCTGGGCTGCTAGTGGGCTCTCCCTCCCCAGCATTTGCTTTCCTCCAATGGCTTCCTGGGTCGCCTTATGTTGTCTTCCTTCCAACCTCACTACGCTGCTTTTGGCTCACACGACACGTTGTAGAAAGCAAGTCGAGGTTTTAAGGGGTAATGTTAAAACGTAGAGTCGCAGAGTAGAGGGAAAATGCAGAAGAGGGTTCAAGGCAGATCTCAGCCCGGTGTTTTCCCTGAGCAGTTGCGTGACCTTGGATAAGGCAAGTTACCTCTCTGGCCCCAGTTTACTCTTCCTCTGGGAAGAAATGGAACTAAACGAGCTTTCAGGCCTCTCTCACCTGAGAAAGGCTGTGATTATAAGAACCTGGAACAGGGATAGTGAAGAAGTATCTAGACCCAGTGTTGGGAAGGAATTTAACCCTTCAGGGGTTTTTGTTTGCTCATTTATTTTTCCATGTGACCTATTCAGTCATGCTCTTGTTTTTCTCCTTCTCTAAGCAGGCAGGGGTGGTAGTAGTGGTGGTAACTTCATTAAAAGTGACAAATCTCTTTAAAAATCCATTCTGGCCTAGTCACATGTGATTTAATGGTAAATGTTTCGCTAACTGCTGTCCTACTTTCTTTGTTTGCAACTGTTTATTTTAAAGCTGCACGGGCCCTCAAGGAGTATAAAAAGCGCTTCTGACTTGACTGGGCAGGATTCCAGTGTGTTCTCTAAATATTCTGAATTTTGTTCACCTGTGGAAAGGGGGGCATTTTTATCTTGATGACCATTGCTGGGCCTGGAATAAGCTTATTTGGACTAATGGAAAAGAATTCCATCTCTAGGATACACACAAAGGGCTGTTTCTTAATCACTACCCTAAGAGAATTTGTGACTGCTGTTTTCCCCCTTCTCTCTCACCATGAAATTCAAACAGAATGAATTCCAGTATTTAGAGAAAATGATGCTGAAAGCAATTCAACCATTTTACACATAACATCTTGTGTAGTCACTGCCTAATTTGTATTTTTAACTCAAATGACTAATGTAGATAAGCATGCCATTTACTGTTGAATCTGTTTTAGAGACTATATCAAATTTACAAACACCGATTTGTAAGATCAGAATTGCACAGTATTTTGGGTATATTTGAAAAGTGCCTTAATGTATTTGTATTTTAAATATGGAAGCTGGGCCAGATGCTCATATTTGAAAGCAGTAACTGAACATGGGAAAGATTTCAATATCTACATTTCCATTAATAGCAGGGTTTAGATTGTCATCCCTTTGGGAAATTGTATGGTAATTGAATGTGAATGCTATCTTTTACATGACAAACCTCAATGCTACAGATCACTTGGGGATAAAAATAGCTTTGCCCACCCCCTCCCCTTTTTTTGGGGGGGTAAAGATTTTGGTCATATTAAAATAAATACCATTTGGCATTTAATTATTAAAGGCAAACACAGCTAACTGACAGGCTTCCAAAAAAAGGGATTGAAATATCATACTGAATAGCCAGGCTTTCCTTTCTCATATCTTTTACTTTCCCACAAGATGGTTGGTTATCTGGTTTAAGAAAGCACTATTAGATTCTAAGAATATGGAGGAATAGTGAATCAAAGTTATTGCTATTTCCTATATAGAAAGGAGAATGAAGAATATTATGGTAGTTTTTTTTTTCTTAACTCCCAAAATATTCAATGCTGATCCACATTACTTAAGTCTGTAAAACAAATAATAAAATACTTAGAGTAAATTTGGCACCATCTATGCCCAGCACATGCACAAGTCTGTTTTCCCCAAATACAAGTTTAAGTACCCCAAACAAAACATAATCAAAACAGGTAAGTCTCTGTCAAACAGAAAGGCATCCCCAACCAAATGGACTGCCCACTCTGTGGATTACCAGTAACTTTGCTTCTCTATATTGGCTTAACCAGCTGTAATTCACCGCCTATCCCTTCCATATGGGAAAATCCCCTGAGGACAGGTTTACTTGAAGTCAGCTGGAAGACTATCAAGCATCCAAGTGCTAATAACTGGGGATAAATGACCAGGCTCAAATATTGAGGCCATGTTTCAGCCACATCATTGTACATGGAACGAAGCATTGAAATATGGGAAGTTCTCACAAATATGAGATAACTGACAACCTTATCCTGTGGGATAGGGGATGAGATCATTGCTGGGACTTTTCTTCTCAGACTGATTTTTCTAGACATTGTCCTAAACATTATGTAATTAATCTTAGAGAATCCAGGCTTTATTAGAAACTCATTAGCAAATATCTTTGGCTGCAAAAGGCACCATATTGAGCAGAATTTTGGCAAATAATAACTTCACTGTACTTGGATAGAAATAGCCTTAGGTGCCAGCAGCTCCATCAGTTTAGAGGAAATAATGTGATTACTGCTCCACCAGCCCAGCCTCTTTCTGAGCTCATGGCCCAGTACTTCAGAAATAATTTCAGACTGTTTACCACCACTGCCCCCATTGCTTCAGGAGGGCACAGCACTCTCGCTGCTGCCCACACAGGCTATGCACTGCTCATAAAAGACAGAATGGAGCTCCAGTAGAAAGGATGCAATACCATACTTAGTCAGGGGACTTTCACCGGGAGGAAGGTGACAACAGGTGGTGGTGAAGGAAAATGAAATTAGGACCATAAGCCATTCTTCTAGTGTCACAACCTTGTCTGCTTTATACATGCTAAAAAGGTGGAAACTGTTAATTTCTTAAATTTTGCATTGCTTATGCTTTTCCAAAAAAAAGAAAGAAAAGAAAAGAGCTTCTTGTTGCCTGAGTGAAGGATGCTGAGCCAGCAGGAACTCATACGGGTGTTGTCTGCCATGTGAACAGGAGCTGCTCAGGGAGCACAGGAACAAAAGAGTCTGCTTTCTAAACCTTACCTGCAGAAAGCACTGGCTCAGCCAAAGAAAACAGGTTTCCCAAACTGGGCTGATCATACAGACCACCTGCGTCGCAAAGTGAAACCAGGCCTTGGTGGGCTCTGCTCCAGCTCTAAATCAGAACCTCTAGAAGTGGATCTTAGGCTCAGGCTAGCTTGAGAGACCCACCATGCACTGCAGGAATCACAGGCATCGAAGTTCAGCAGAAGGAGTGAAGGAGGGGCACTGAGGCATAGTTGAGCTGAGCTAGCATGCTGGTTATCTTCTGTTCCGATGAATGAAGGCTGCAGCATGAAAGGGTACTGACTAGCAAAACCATTTCTAAATATCCACTGGTGAAACAAAATCATGTCCTGTGGGTCTTATAATAATGAGTTTTTTACAAGTAATGATCCAATAACAACGGATCTTTATCCAGTGTTTGTCCATGTTGCAGTCATTCTTCATAATGAGGGAGAAAAATCAGATTTGAATTAAATCTGACCTATTTGTGGTTCTGACCTACTGTTCTGACACTAAGTAGTAAATGTCTTTCATCTGTTCTCATTCTTTCCCTTTTAAAGAATGTATATATTACATATCATGAGATGTATTATATTATATATAAAATATATGTATGCCTCTAAGTCAGAAAAAGTAAGAAAAGAAACCCACCTATATTCCACAACTCAGAGAAAGTTCTAGTAGAGCAATATCGCACTGAGCAAAAGCAGGGTGTGAATTATTTTTTAAACTAGTGTACCAACAAGATGTCTAAACCAAGAAAGTCCTTTGGACCACCTAACATAGTGGTTATCTTTTTTAGAAATATATTTAATGTATAATTTTTCTTAATATTTTATTCAGAAACCCAATACATAAAGCAGAAGCTGACCCACTCTGCCTAAATTGTAGGTGGAGAGGGGAGAAAGGAGACTCTACCTGCTCTGCCAGCCTCATCTCTGAGCCACCTCTGTCTTTAAAGAAATGAAAAACCACCTATGAGATCCAACTTCTTCATTTTTCATTCAAGGCCACTCCCAAGAGCCAGGGATAAGTGGTGTAGGGCCACCTGTTTTTCTGATTCCTGGATCAGTGCCCATTTCCCTCCTCTCCCTACATGTCTCATAACAAAATGTCCTACAACCATATGCCTGTCCCATAGAGTTATTAAAATGAGTAACTCCCATTTTAAGCTGAAACAGATGTGCACATTGACCTTGCTCTCTGCAAATGCTGCTATATGTCAGGCAAATCCCAGCCCTGTCTGCAATCCTTACTGTATACTACATTCCATGCCAAATCTTAACCAAAAGGTTTTTAAAACCTTTCAAGTTGAGGTGCCTCTGCAGACTTGTTCAGTTAATAGCCCAGTTAACCTTCTGCCTCGTCAATTTCTATTTGTCCATCAGTAGGTCTCAACTCTGGCTGCATAGTAGAATTGTCCTTTAAAGAAAAAAGAAAGAACGATTTATACCCAAATCCCAACTCTGCAGATTCTGGTTTGACTGGAAACCCAGTCATGGTAGCTGAAGATTCCACTCAGATGCTTCTATACACAGCCAGGATTGAGAATAACTGAGTTATTTGAATTAGTATCAGAGACTATCAAAGGTTTTACTTTTTCTTTTAACCTACTTTTAAAGAAATTGTTGTATGAAGTGTTTGGTACATGGATAAAGTTCTTGTATAACAATATATTACTCTCAAGGATAATTCAGTGTATCTCTGACAAATATGAAAGTCACCTGATACACTGAAGGTCAAAAGATAATCCCTGAATTGCTCTAAAAGGAAAGCATCACTAATCTTATGTTCCTTTCCAGATTTACAATGTCCATTACACTATGAGTATCAATGGAAAACTACAAGATGGGTCCATGGAAATAGATGCTGGGAACAACTTGGAGACTTTTAAAATGGGAAGTGGAGCTGAAGAAGCAATTGAAATTAGTGATTTCCAGAATGTAAGTATATTTCTTGCATTTAGAGAGTTTAAACAGGCAAGCCTGGGAGAATTTTCTAATTCAAAGAGAAACAGCATCTCTCACACATACCCAAATGGTAACTGTTTTTTACAGCCAATCACAGTGCTACAGTGCTACATAAATCATGCAGCAGATTCTCTCTGAGAAAGGATCACTCTTTGTTTTTAATATTTTCAAAATGAGGAAAACAACACCTTGGCATTGAAAAGAACCGGCTCTTGGAACCATATTAAAGTCTTGGCAGAAAGACGTGAAAGAGCTATTTCTTTTCAGGCAGCTTTCTATAACACAGTGAATAAAACACTCAAATTATCCCAGAGTGTTGTAAAGTCTTTTTCTGAACTTAGAGGAGGGATATTTTAATGACATAATAATCTCATCAAATACAGGTATTTATATACTTTTCTCAATTTTTTAGGTTTCCCATTTAACCTAGAAAATTAGCATGGAGAAATTCCCCTATTATGTCATATGTTTTCTGACTGCTGCCTATTGTGGATAACACATTCTAGTCTCCTTTGAAAAGGGCAGACATGTTTGTTCTCAGAAACTCAGTTTACAGGCAACTTGAAACATTAAGCTAAGCATTGATGCTTCAATGTACATCTGCAAACCAAATGTCACTCCTGGTTACTTTCCTATTGGCCAATATAAATATCTTTTTCTCTTTCATGTTCTAAGATAAGGAAAAGGCATCACTACTTGTGCTCTGCTGTTAAGCCTGTAGCTGGAGTGGCTGAGCCTTCATGATGGAAAAAAGGCACTTGAAAATAATGTCTTTTCTGAGCATTTATTGGCCCAGAAAAATATCATGACCTGTCTTCTTTTGATTGATAAGAAAAACTAGAGATGCTTTTCATTTCAATGAAAGAACTCCCCTTGTTGATACCAAAACACACTTCACAAACCCTTTTGAATATCAAACAGTTGCTAACATTAGAGCCATGGTGATGCTATTTATTATTTGATGATGAGAAGGACTATGTTCAGAATGGGCTTTGCCCTGGGGATGTGCTGTATAGCCCTATATGTGCCCAGCTGCACTTCAATTAGTCATAGCTTTTCAAATGGTTCTGATCAATGCACAGGGATGATTTTTCTGGACCTATTAAAGTTTTTACTATAAGACACAAGACAAGGTAAAAGAATTTTTCTTTGCATTGCTCAATATAAAACTATAAAATGTGACTCCCACACACATATCATTCAATCCAAAACAAAATTAAATATCTATGATATGCCAAAATACCAAGATACGCAAAGGTAGTTACATAGATGAATTTAAAAAGATCCATCTATATCAAGAAGTGCATATCTCAGGAATATACTTTTAAAGTATTTTAATCCCAAACCTATGTATCTGTTTTATAATCCTTTGGTTCTAATAATGGTATTGATTGTGTTTTGTTCTCATAGGCCAAAAGGGCCACAAATATTTTATAAACTGATCAATTCTCTTTGTTAGCTTCCACATTTCTCTAAGTCAGAACTGGTGAGGAGAACTTTTTTTTTTTTTAATGGATAGAAGCTGTTATGGGTTTAAACAAGCCTGGACTTTGAAAACACATGAATCTGCCACTGTGGTAACTGCATAATTCCCCCATAATTTAAACCAAATTCAAGAAGCATTTATTGGGGCCTACTGTGTGCAAGGGACAGTGATAAGCGGAGGAGATGCAAAATGACTGACACAGCTGTTCCCCGCCTCAAGGACCTCCCAGTCCAGTCCAGGGGGCAGACATCCATACAGAAGTTGCTCATGTCAGCCTGAGAAACATACTGATGGAGCTGTGGACAGAGTACTGTGGAGCACAGAGGGAGGCCATTGCTGCTGATTAGGGAGTTGGAGCAGATTTTACAGAGGGGGTGACAGTTGAATCAGGTCTTGAAGAATGATTAGGGTTTCAACCTGCAGAAAAGTAGGGGTGGGGCTTTCCCAGTTCCAGGGAAGAACACTGAATACAAATTCACAGGTCTCCTCTGGAGTTCTAAGTAGTCCAATGTGGCTGAAGGTGGGGGAGAAGATGGGGATGCAGGTGGGATCAGATTAGAAAAGGTTCTAAATTGTAAGTGAACAGTCTCCCCTGCTAAACCAGTACCCCACTAAGATTTTCGTAGAACTGATGGTAAAAAGAACCTTCTGAGAGGAAATAGCATCAAACAAAGGGCTCCAGGCCCTGCCTACATTGTTAAGAAAAAGTGATTTAGGGCACTTGTTAAAGAAGGTAAGGCAGGTTTTATTCAAGGAGAGCTATTGCAGTGGGGTTTTGTAATAGAGGAAAGAGATTGGGCCCAACTCTGAATACAATAAAGAAAAATGGGGATTTATAGCCGAAGTGGAAGTGCTGGTAAATGGAAAATTACTAAGAGGTAGAGTAGTTCTTTGCTAAACTGACCTGACAGGATTTTTGCTAAAGGTAAGCTAAGGTGATCAGATATTAAGGGTGGTCAGACCAAAGCTGACTCAGCAGGGTTCTTGCAAAATTGGAATAAGTGGGCCAAGACAGAGCCCAAGGGGCCTAGTCAAAAAGAGGACTCAGAGGAGCCTGACAAGAGTTAGGTCTAAGAGTTTTTGTCAATACCCTGAGGAGTATAAAAACTGGGTTTGTTCTTAGTGTATGAGTCATATTCTAGAAAGTTATACCCTCAAAAGCACCAGTATTGTTGGTTTACACCAATCCTCTCAGACCTAATGACCCATTTATATAACAATAATCTTGGTCAGAAATAAAAATATAATAAACTAGTGTGTATATATGGGTGTTCACTATATAATTCTTTTAACTGTGTGTATATTTGAAATTTTTTATTTAAAAATCTAGAGGGGAAAAAAGAGCATACCCTACCTAGTAGGTAGGTTATTGATTTCAAAAATCAACATGGCCCCCAACTATAACATAAAAGACAAATAAAATGCAAGTTTTACTTTTGCTCCAGTAGTTCAAGCACTGTCACTGGCAGAGTTGAAAATGCAGACAGACCTAAGTGTGTGTTGTCAAATTATATACCAGGTCTTTTTTTCAAACAGTAAACAAAAGTACCGTTTTCTCTCCATTTTCAAGTAATTGTCTACCTAGGAAAATCATCATACATTAAAACTATGCCAAAAATCACTTTATGTTTATGTGTAAAACCATGTTAGGTTCTAGGCACAGACACTTCCAATCAGGTTTTTCAACCAGGACCCAAGACAGTTAGTTCTTCAGGACCTTTCCAGGTTTGTTGGGACCAGCATCCTTGGGCCATGACCACTAAAGGCCAGGAGAGCTGCCAAACTTTGTGACAACAAAACTCCCCTCAAAGATTTCTGTAGTGTCCCCGTGGGGGTATGCCCCCTTGCCCTTCTTGGGAACTTCTGGTTTAAGCCACAGAAACAAATAAGATCCCCTAGAAAGAAAAAAAAATTGTTGCTAAAATGAGATTACTTAACTCTTAAAAGAATGTTAGGTTATTGGACCCTTCACTCATTATCTATGTTAGCAAATTTCTTCATTATCACCAGTTTCTAAGGCCTAATTTGTCTGTAAAAACAAAAGGGTTGCCTGACATTCTTGTGCTTTTTTTGTTCCGTTTATTTAATCTCTTAATATATCTGGCTGCTTGATATGGGTTTGTAGCTAGTCATGGTGGTTATTATGTGTGAATTCATTTGTACAGAATCATTCCTAGGGTATTTCAGTTCTCTTTGCACCATGCAGTCAGAACTAACTCAGTACTCAATTCACAATCCAGGCTGAGAATCCTTCAATAGAATCAACTCTCTCCTTTGGGGATATGGTAATGGTTAAATAGTGTTTCCTCCCTTGCATCTCACATTCAGAGAACATGAGGATTTGAAGATAAGAGAACAGGATGTCCAGTTAAGATGGCAGCATAGGTAGACATGACTCATCTCTTTGCACAACCACATCAAAATTACAACTAAAATATAGAACAACCATCACTCAGAACCATCAGAAATTGAGTTGGATGGAAGTCTGACAACTACAGAATTAAAGAAACCACATCCATCCAGACTGGTAGAAGGGGTGCAGACGCCTAATCGCCTGGTCCCACACCCATGTATGGTGGATAAAAAATCAAGAGCAATATCTCAGGAGTGAGGAGTCCCAGCCCCACACCAGGCCCCCCAGCCCAGGATTCTAGTGCCAGGAAGGTAAGTCCCCATAACTTCTGGCTGCAAAAAACAGTAGGGATTGAGTTGGTGGAAGAAACTGCTGGATCCCCAAGCAGTTTTTCTTAAAGAACCCACACATGAACTCACCTATTCAGATCACTTCCTCTGAGCTCCAGCTCCAGGATAACAGCTTGAAAGGCACCAGTGGTATACAGGGAGAAACTGAAGTGTCTCGCATCAAGGCAAGCAGAGGCAATCATTGTCTCTTTTCTAAACCTTCCACCCACAGAGCCAGCACACTGGTGATGTATCTGGGACTCCATCAACCTGGCTAACACTACTTAACCCACCTTGGAGATCCCCAGAGACTCTGCCCCATGCCACTTATGGTTCCACTCAAGCTGCTTTTCCATATGAATGGCTGATCTTGGCTCATGCTTCACAATTTCTTAGATCCTATTAAATAAGCAGTAGCTGGCTTCAGTGAGCCCCAGGCCTGGCACAAGCAGCAGCCAGTTGGCTTTGCCTGGGAATCTCCAAGAGCAGCACAAATAGCAGCCATCTCAGATAGCTTTATAGCTCAGACAGGGTGCCCCAGGCAGGACACATGTGGAGGCTGGCCTTGGCCTGCACCATCCAGGAAACCCCAGGGCCAGCACATCCAGTGGACAGCTATAGACCATGTAGGAACACCACCACCGAGCCCCTGAACAGCTGCATCCTCCAAAGAGGGCAGAGGTTGGTCGTCAATGGTCACAGCCAGCCCTTGAAGCTGACTGGCCTGGGTAAATTCCTCCCATTGATCTGCCAACAGCAACCAAGGCTCAACTTCAAAAGGAGGGTGTACTCAGTCCACATGGGGAGTGCACCTTGAGTGCCCAGCTTAGGGGATAGGGGCTGCTGTGCCACTGGACCCTACAGGACACTTACTACATTAGGCCACACTGCCAAAACATGGAGTCAAAGCAACTCTACCTAATACATAGAAACAAACACAGGGAGGCTGCCAAAACAAGGAGACAAAGAAACATGACCCAAATGAAAGAATACATCAAAACTCCAGAAAAAGAGCTAAACAAAATAGAGATAAGCAATCTATCAGATGCAGAGTTCAAAACACTGGTTATAGGGATTCTCAAGGAACTTAGCGAGGACCTCAACAGTAAAAAAGATCCAGTCAGAAACAAGATACATTCATTGAAATAAAGAACAATTTACAAGGAAACAACAGTAGAGTGGATGAAGCCAAGAATCAAATCAATGATTTGAAACATAAGGAAGCAAAAAACCATTCAGAACAACAAGAAGAAGAAAAAAATCTAAAAAAATGAGGATAATATAAGTGGCCTCTGGAACAACTTCAAGAGGTCCAACATTTGCATCATAGCAGTGCCAGGAGGAGGATAGAAAGAGCAAGAAATTGGAAATCTATTTGAAAACATAATGAAAGAAAACTTCGCTAATGTGGTGAAGAAAATAGATATATAAGTCCAGGAAACACAGAATCCCAAACAAGATGGATGCAAAGAGGACTACGTCAAGACACATCATAATTAAAATGCCAAAGATTAAAGATAAGAAGAGAATCTTAAAAGCAGCAAGAGAAAGGAAGTTAGTTACCTACACGGGAGTTCCCAGAAGACTGTTGGCTGACTTCTCAAAAGAAACTTTGCAGGCTAGAAGGAATTGGCAGAATATGCAAAGTCATGAAAAGCTGGGAGCTACAGCCAACCCAGCAAAGCTATCATTTAGAATTGAAGGACAGATAAAGAGCTTCTTAGACAAGAAAAAACTAAAGGAGTTCATCATCACCAAACCATTTATTATATGAAATGTTAAAGGGACTTATTTAAGAAAAAGATCAAAACTCTGAACAATAAAATGGCAAAAAATACATATCTATCAATAACTGAATCTAGAAAAACAAACTAAGCAAACAAGGAGAGAGACAGAATCATGGATACAGAGAACATTTTGATGGTTGTCAGATGGAAGTGGGGTGTGGGAGAATGAGTGAAGAGGTGAGGGGATTAAGAAATACAAATATGTAGTTTCATACTAGCCATGGGGATGTAAAGTACTGTATAGGAAATGGAGTAGCCAAAGAACTTATATGCATGGCCCATGGACATGAACAATGGTGAGAAATTACCTGAAAGAATGAGAGGTACTGGGTAGAGGGGAGCAAAGAAGGAAAAACAGGACAACTGTAATAGCATAAACAATAACACATAATTTTCAAAAAAATGAAGAGAACAGATCACATAGTGGGGCAGTAATCTCCTACTCCTGCCTTCTGTTTTTCAAACCATGAGCCCTAGGTTTACATGCAGAATAAGAGCATACAGCTTCAGGACATAGCACAGTAGAGAGCAGTAGTTGTCAGAGTGCATTCCTTAGACCATCAGCATCAGCAGCAGCTAAGAGCTTCTTAGAAATCCCGGTTAGCCCTCACTCCAGAGCTACTGAATCAGATTTTCTAGTGGTGGGACCCAACACTCTGTGTTTCATTGAACAAAGCCTCCTAGTGAGTTTGATGCAAGGGAAAGTACGAGCCACTGGTACAGAAGAAACCTGGATCCAAATGCTGTGTTTTTGTTCATTACTGTAGACTAGGTGACTTGTAAACAGAAATTTGTTTCTCACAGTTCTGGAAGCTACAAAGTCCAAGATTAAGGCTCCAGCAGATTAGGTGTCTAATGAGGACTGCTTTCTGATTCATAGAGGGCTGTCTTCTCACTGTGTCGTCACATAGCACAAGGGACAAGGGAGCTTTCTGGGATCCCTTTTGTTAAGGACACTAATCCCATTCATAAGGGCTTCACCCTTACGACTTAATCACCTCCCAAAGATACCACCTCCAAATACCACCACATACGTATTGAAACACATATGAATTTGGGGGGGACACAAACATTGAGTCTATAGCAGACTTTTAATCATTTAAAAACTTAATTACCCTGAACAAGTTCCTTTCCTCCTAAACTGATTTGTCTCAACCTGGGCTGCGCATTATAAACACACGGGAAGCTTTTTAGCGTACCAGTATCTGGACACCTCCTCAGGCCAATTACATGGAAATCTCTGGGGAGAGGCCGAGGCATCTGTGTTTTTAAATTCTTTCCAGGTGACTTTGGTGCAATGAGTCAGAAACCTCTACAGTTACTTTGTAAAGTGGGCATAATGCCACCACCTCTCTCTGGGTGGGAAGTGGTGCTGGGAGAACTAAGTGAAATTGTTATATGTGTGTACATGGCCGATTAGGCCACAAGGCGAATCCATGAGGAGCTTTAGGAAAAATGAGCCTTTCCATCTCTGTTCTCTTGTCTGTCACCTACCAGCTTTTATAGGGCTCCTGGCTCTGAGATTCCACATGGTATATAACTCTCTGAACATTCTCACAGATGACTTACACTCAGCTTCTTTCTTGACTTAAAACAGTTGAACCCTGTGCCAGGATCCCTGGATTTCTAAATGTTTTTCTTACCCCACTCCTCAGCATTGACATTGTAACAGGTTCTTACCTTCCTGATATTTGTCTCAACTCAACAGAATATTGACAAGTTGAGATGTCCAGATTTGTGTTGTTGTGTACATTATTATGGCATAAAGTTTGGAAACCTTTAGTACTGTTTTGGCCACTCACTAGTCATGAAGCCAACCAGCAGGGTGAATGTCAACACTCTGGGGACAGAACACATTGCTGTGCCTGATGTGCTCCAAGGGTGGAATCAGCACTGGGCTGTCTCCCAAGGCTGGAGCCTGTGGCTGAGCTTCCCTTTGAGGTTGGTCCCAAGCAGACAAGGAGGACATGCTGTTTACTTCTCACAGGGGACACAAACAAAACATCCAAGTCCTTGGGTAAGGCCTAGGAGCATAGTTCAGCTCCTGGTATTGTAGAAATCTTTACTGTTTAGTCAGCTTGGTAATTTAGGAAAAATTTGAACTTGTGGAATTAATTCCCTGGACCAACATTGTTTGAGAATCTTTGTGGGATCACCAAAAAGTAAAAGATTCAGACAGTGATCTCAAGAAGCTTATAACTGAAATAACATTTACAAGGAGCTACCATACAGGCACTGAGAACTAAGAGCCCAAGGAGGGATGTAGATGATGGGGGACGAGGGCTTATGGAAGTCAGAGGAAAAGGAGCCCCCTTAGCCTGGAGTGGTCAGAGAGCTGCATAGAAATTATGGCCTTTCATCTGAGCCTGAGGAAGAGATGGAGCAATTATTCTTCCTCTCAGTCCAAATGTCAGTTCTGGCAGAGGCCTCACTTGGCCTCACCGGCAAAACCACCGTCTCCTGTCATCCCCATCTCCCATCCGGCTTTATGTTCTCCGGAGCAGTTAACACCACCTGACTTTATCTCAGTTTTTGATTTTTGGCTAATAATACTCCAGGAGAGCAGATTCCATCTGTTTCATTCATCCCTATACCCAGTACCTGGAACAGTACCTGGCTTACAGTAGACAATACATTGAATAAATGAATAAGTGGACAAATGGATGGAAGAACATTTATTTAATTCTCTAGGGTATAACAGGAATCCGTTTTGCTGGAGGAGAGAAGTGCTACATCAAAGCACAGGTGAAGGCTCGCATTCCTGAGGTGGGCACCATGGCCAAACAGAGCATCGCCTCTGAACTGGTGAGTACCAATAGGCTCCAGACAGCAAGAGAGTTTGGCAGGTGTTGTTTGAAGGCACAACCCTCTCTGTCTCCAGTTCCTGGTAGGTTTAAGACTAGAACATAACTTCTAGTTCTTCTCCACTAAAGGAATTTAAACTATTTTGGTCCTTTTGGTTGATTCCAAGTGATCGTTCTTACATGATGTTGCATATATAAAGGTTTTGGAAAATTGTATGTTAAAGTGCTTGAAGGAGCTTGGACTCACTTGGCCCATATTTGCCTGAGGACAGGGAACTACCTGATCAGTGACCAAGACAACATAAAGGATTTCACATCAGAGGGGCCTTGGGAGAATGCTAGCCTTAGTTCCACTCAGTGTGGGAATTTCTCCTGAAAATCTCTGACAGCTTTTCATCCAGCCTCTGCTAGAAAGTTGCCACAAGGAGTCTTGCTCCCTTACCTGTGTGTCAGGCAACTTCATGGGGGGTAGTTCTAAATGTTTTTGCCCTATATTGTGCTGAGATGCCTCCCCTTACAATTTTTCCCCATTGGTTCAAGTTCGACCCAATGAAGTTAGCTACTCAACATATATTGAATTTCTCTTCTATGTGTCAAATTTATGAGGTTTTTTTTTTTAAAAAAACATAACTCTCCCATTTATTATTAATAACATTCCTTTGAGCCTGATTTTATAAACATTTAAGAATTGCACACAGAGTTCTAAAGACACATTTAACAATAATATCGTACATATATTTGATACTTCAGGGCTTACAAAGTGGTCACATGCATTGTTGTCTCCCATCTGAGTTGTGGCAGCATCTGGTGGGGAAAAAAATTGACTTTATTGTCCAAAAAATGTAGGTTCAGATTCCAGCTCTGACACTGGCTGTGTTTGTGGCTTCAACTCTGTGAGCCTCAGTTTTTCATCTACAAACTAGGGGTACACATACTGTCCCCATGGCCCTATAACCTACCAGGTAATGAGTAGATGGCTGCTACTATAATTACTAATTTTATTAAGATCATCTTTGGTCCTTCCAGTCTCCCTGGGAGGGAGTCAAAGCAGCATCAGCTCCCTCAAGGCAAAAGAGGAAAAATAAGGGTAAGCAAAGGTGCCTGGAAACTGCCTGATTGTTTGCCCTCATAGGAGCAGTAGTGGAAGGTATCTCAAAACACAAAACAAAACAAAAGCTAAAAACAAACCAGTGAGTTTTATTTCCTACTCTCAGTTTCCCCAACCAATCGTCCTGAGAGATGGTTCTGCACCTCCATTGCTCCTGTCATTCTCTGCTGATCCTGTTCCAGTCTGTTCCTCAGGAGCTGTGCCCTTCAGAAGGGAAAGCCATGCTCTCTCACTGTGAACCCACAATACAGAGTATAACAACAAGACTGAGACCTCCTTTGTCCTGACCCTTGACCTGCTCTTACAGCATTACCATTTTTTTAGTCATATCACTCAGTTTCTGTTATGAAGCTTTTGATGAACTATAATTCTTGACATTGTCCCTGTAAGCAAACATGGAACCTGTTCTCGCCTGCCTTCTGCAAGCATCAACTCCCCAATAGGATCTGACCAAGAGCTAATCATATGTTTGCAATATATATCCTGGGTTTCTTAAAAACAATTTTTTTCAAAAAAACACACACATTTTTTTCTCATTGTAGAAAATTTGGAAAATACATAAAAGAATAGAGAAGAAAATCACCCACAATTGCATAATCCATAGGTAGATAATATCAACATTTTGGTGAATTCTCTTTGTCTACAACTGTGTGTGATATTCTTTTCATAGTTGAACTTATGTAGTGTTGTACATTCTTATTACCTTCATTTAACTTTAGTTCTTCTAAAATGTAGATTAGAATGAATATATTATATGTCATCATATAATTATAATTCTAAAAGTCATTTGTTCTTGAATACTCAGGTATCTTCAACTTTTCACCCATTAAAATAATAATTCAAAATAATTTTTTGAATACAGAAATAATTCCATGTGGTCAATAGTTTGTATTTAAATCTTTGTCTGCATCTGATTCTTTTCTTAAGCCATAGTAGTGGATTGTTTTTCTTTTTTTTAAAGTATATTTTATTGATTATGTTGTTACAGTAGTTCCAATTTTGTTCCCCTTTGCTCCCCTCTACCCAGTACCCTCCTTACCTCCAGCAATCTCACCCCCCTTAGTTCATGTCCATGGGTAGTACATATAAGTTCTTTGGCTTCACCCTTTCCTATATTCTTAATTTCCCCCTGTCTATTTTGTACCAACCGATTATGCTTCTTAATCCCTGCACCATATTCCCATTACTCCCCCTCCTCCCTCCCAGCTAGTAACCCTCCAAATGACCCCCATTCCCTATGATTCTGTTCCTATTCTGGTTTCCTTGGTTGGATTTTGTTTTTATTTTTCAGATTTAGTTGTTGATAGTTGTGACTTTGTTGTCATTTTAGTGTTCATAGTTTTGATCTTCTTTTTCTTAAGTAAGTCCCTTTGACATTTCATATAATAATGGCTTGGTGATGATGAACTCCTTTAGCTTTACCTTGTCTGGGAAGCACTTCATCTGCCCTTCCATTCCAAATGATAGCTTTGCTGGATAGAGTAGTCCTGGTTTCAGGTTGACTTTCATCACATTGAATACTGCTTGCCAGTCCCTTCCTGCCTGCAAAGTGTCCTCTGAGAAATCAGCTGATAGTCCTATAGGCACCCCCTGTAGGCAACTCTCCACCTCTCTCTTGCTGCCCCCAGGACTCCGTCTATATCTTTCACCTTTGGCATCTCAGTCATGATGCGTCCTAGTGTGGTCCCCTCTGGGTCCAGCTCACCCGGACCCTCCGTGCTTCCCAGACCTGTATGTTCATCTCATTTGCAACATTTGGGAAGTTTTCCTCATTTTTTAAAATTCTTGCTTCCTCATTCTGCACTGGTTGACTGTTTTTTTTCTTCCTTATGTTCCAAATCATTGATTTAAACCCCGGTTTCCTTCCCTTCACCATTGGTTTTGTGTGGATTTTCCTTTGTTTCACTTAGCATAGGCTTTACTTCTTCTCTTATGTGTTTGCCATACTCAAGTATATCTGTCAAGCCTGTGAGCATCTTTATCACCAGTTTGGAATTCTGCATCTGTTAGGTTGGCTATCTCCTCGTCGCTTAGTTCTCCCACTGGAACCTTGATCTGTTCCCCCTTTTGGGCCATACTTCTCTGTTTCCTCATTCTGACAGGCTCCTGTGTTTGTTTGCCTCCGAGTTCCAGGTAGAGCTGTCGCTCCTGTTACATTTAAGGGGTGGAGCCTTAGGTATTTCTCAATACAGGGCTACCTGTTTCATGTCATTGTGGCGCTGTATGTGGGGAGGGGTCCAAGAGGGAACAATGCCACCTGCCCAGCACTCACCCCTTTTCCAGGCACCTCTCCCACTTTCACACCAGACTGGTGCCCTGGCTGTCATTCCCAGAGTGGGTGGGTCTGTGAACATTCTAGAACTATGGGGGCCCTTAAACCAAGCAGACTCTGCTGAGACTGGCAGTTTCTGCCTCCACCCCAACTCCCACTGGTTTGCACAGTCAGAAGCAATGAGGCTTGATTTTCCCCGGTGCTGGGACCGTGAGCTGTGCTGTCTCGTGAGGAGCTGGGATTGCTCCCCGGTGTTCCTCCTGACTTTTTAAAACGTGTGACTGCATTTTCCACTGGCCTGCTGCTGCTGCCACCACCACACTGCGTCCTCTCCACCCTGGTTCTGCCCCTCCTACCTGTCTGGATGAGTATTTCTTCTTTATATCTTTGTTTGCTGGACTTCCATGCAGTTTTATTTTCTGGATCTTCTGGGTGTTTCTAGTTTTGAGGTAGTTGTATTCCTTCTTAGTTGTGGAGGGAGACGCAGCATGTCTGTCTATGCCTCCATCTTTGGTCTTTTCTTATATGGTCTTCAGATTATTTTTCTTGTGTATCAGTTCTTTATATTGTACATGGTGGATCCTCTGATGGACAAAACCCAATTCAGACATTTATGTTTATGTTACTCAGGAATGTGCTTGGCTGTCAGTACCAGAAAACTACACTTAGAGTCACCGAAACAAATAAGGCTGTGTTTTCTCCATAGTAAGCAAGGTGAAGGTAGGCAGCTACAGGCATTTGCTCATGGCCAGCATCTCTGACTCTTAAGGTCTTTCCTTCTACTCCAAACGTCAACCATACATTCAAGTAAAGAAGTCAGGAGAGGCTGAGTAGTGCCAACCATGACTTCCCTTTAATCGGGAAAAGCAGAAGGCTTCTCAGTGCCCCCAACATCCTTCAACATGGATCTCATTTTCTAGAGCTGGTCACACAGGCGCCCTTAGCTTCTGGAGAGTCTGAGAAAGGAACTGTCTCTCCTGGCACTGGGCACATTGCTGCCTCAGACAAAAGCAGGATTGTGTTGCAAGGAAAGGGAGGGAGAAATGAGATTGGGTAGGCAACTGAAAGTATGTGCCACAAGCTTGTTAACAATTGTAGTTCATAGGATGCATAGATATGTATTATCCCTATCACTTCACTCTATCCCCACACACTAGATTATGATGGGGTAGATTTATGCACTGCTTGCTCTTATAAATTTTTCATCAGTTTTGTATAACTTTAAAAAACTATTATACCCAAAGAGCATTCATTTTCCGGATGGAGCCATTTAATTTAAGATAAATAAATGGGTTACCTGAGTGCGCGCTTCTCCAATAACTGAGTTGTTTTAATGGAGCCATAAGCCTGGGGGAGGAAGCATAAGTGAAGTGCTGCTTTAGCTAAAAATAAAGAGAAAGCATTCTAATTTCTCCAAACTGCTGCAAACTAATAAATGCATGAAAGGAACAACCTGGCAAAATAAATTTGTCTCCTGGGTTATCAAACCATTCTCGGCATCACACTGTAGAAGAAAATCCAGGGTTTAGCTTTGAAATCTCAGTGGTGTGCTTGATGCAAAGAACATCTGAAATATGTTTTGTGATAGCTGGGAAATGTAGAAATGGTTTATGTTAAATAATACTTTGAACTGAAGACATTAAAGAACCAATCACTTGCTTTTTCCATTGTTGTTCAGTATAAAACCCCAAAGGATTTTCACTTCAAATGGAGGGTTCCTCTATCCTTTGTACAATTCCAGGGCCATTCAATTACTTTTCCTCAAAAACATCTTTGATCAAAAACATCACATTAACCTAAAGCTCAGAGTTGGTATCAAGTAATTTTCACTTCTACTCAGGATACTCATATTCACACATCCCAGCTGTGAAGAGAGCTACAAAGAGAATAGATGAGAACTTTCAAGTGGGGGGGAGGGGGGCATTGCATACACACAGAATTTTTGTTAAGTTTTTACAAAACAAAGTCATCTTTTACCCATGCATGACTCTTAATATGCAGCATGTTCCACTGCCTTCTTGCTCAATGCATCTCATTTTCACTTACAGGAAGGCAAGATCATGCCAGTTAAGTATGAAGAAAATTCTCTTATCTGGGTGGCTGGAGACCAGCCCGTGAAGGACAACAGCTTCTTGAGTTCTAAGGTCATAGAACTCTGTGGTGACCTTCCTATTTTCTGGCTTAAACCAACATATCCAAAAGGTAACATTTAAATTCTCTTAATGCTGCTTGGAATTCTCCCTGTCCCTGTGAGGTTCCTGGGAGCCCCTCCAGAGGCCTGAACTGTGAAATGGAAGATCAGTTAGGATACAGGGCACAGTAGCTCAGTGGCTCAGTAGTGGGGCATGAGAGATCAGAGGAGAATGACTGCCACCAAGGTTGTTGGGAAGGGACTGAGCGGAAGGGCTAACAGGAAGCAGAGCAGGGAGTTAGAAGCCACTGCAATACCTGCGGTTTTTTGTTTTTGTGTTTTGTATTAATTGTATTTTATTTTATTTATATCTATATTTTTATTGTTTTTCTATTACAGTTGTCCCATTTTTCCCCCTTTTCTCTTGCCTGCTCCATCCACCTCCCCACTTCTCCCACAGTCAATCACCATTTAGTTGTCCATGCCCATGGGTCATTTATACTAGTTCCTTGACTAGACCCTTCCCCTTCTGGCATTTTTTATCGATGGCACTCCCATTTCTTTCTGTTCTACCCCTTCATCTCAGTTGTTTGTTCTCTCCAATTTTACATTGTTTTTATTCTTAAGGCATAGAATCAAGGGACTAAGAAGCTATCATACTGCTGAAACTTTATTATGTTCAAACCTAGAATTATGGGACAGTCAAAAGCTGCTCTGAGCATAGGTTGAGATTCTTTAATTTCAAGGCTTAAGTATCAGCCTCCAAGTTCTGTGAAAATAAATGAAGGGCCCCTGAGGTTCAGAGGTAGGTTGGAGCACACCTTCCAGCTATTTCCAGTGGTGAAGGGCAGGTGAACCCTGCAGGCCAGGCTCTTTCCCCATAGCTCCCCCTGTCCCCAGGGCTGCTCTCACTCCTGATTTCTACCACAATTACCCCTCTGGCCTCAAGAAGGCCCACTTTGTAGCTCTGACTCAAGTGTGGAAAATAGGCCTTTCTCCTAGCACAGCTGAGGCAGGTTGTGCTTTCTGAAAGATTTTATTGAACACCAAGAGAGAGCAGCTTGGAAAAAAATATATGTAGGCCTTAAAACCAGGTGGGGATGGGGGCACGGGAATGGGTGGTTATTTTTAACAGACAGGGAGTCTCTGTTTTGCAAGATGAAAAATAGTCTCAAGATAGATGGTTGCCTAGCAATATGAATGTATTTTGTGCCACTGAAATGTACCCTGAAAATGGTTAAAATGGTAACTTCTATGTGTATTTTATCACAATTTCTTTTAAAAATCTTGTCGGGCTTAGAAAGTCCAGACTTCTGATTCTGCCCTGGCTTAGTCCTACAGTTTACAAGTCTTATTCTTCCCAGAGCTTGAATAAGATGGTTACTTTCCAGCCCAGGCATGGCAAATAGGATTAAATTTATATGCCACCGGCCATGGATGCCTGGAAGAATGGGTTAAGAAGGATCCTGAGGCCATCTGCAGGCTCAGTAGGAAAGAAGGCCCGAACAGTGTCTGTCACAACTGCAGAGGGCTGGAGGTGGGCTGCCAAATAGACAGTGGCTATTGCCCTCCTGCTCTTGCCCAGTGGGTGGTCGCAACTCACAATCGATTGCTGCTTTCCAGGCTCTCACTTTCAATTCCCCACCTGCCTCCATGTGGAATAGGCCTTCTTGCTTTCCACTACCCAGGAACTACTTCTCCAATACCTTGTCACCTTTTCCAGTCAGGGACAAAAGTCTGCAACTCTGCTACCATGGATAATAGCTCTCACTAAGCACTTTCTGTTTAAGAACAAGCCTCTTACCCAGTGTTAGTTCATTTGTTCATTCATTCATTCAACATTTATTGACACATTTATTATGTGCCATTTACATGTTCCAAGCACTTGAAATGCATTGGTGAACAAAATAGACAAGAATCTAAGCCCTCAGGATTTTTACATTGTAGCAAGGGGAACAGCAATAAACACAAAATTAAAATAAGAAAATTATATGGCAAGATACAAGAAGCCATGGAAATATAACAGCAAGACAAGCGGTGGGTGGGTTTGGGAAGACTGTAGTGTTGGTAGTGCCAGGATTACTGATAGCATGATTACTTTGGGAATGAGCTTGTTTCCTGAATTCAAGGTGTGGCATGGCCCCTCCCAGCCCAACAGCATGATCACATCATAAGAATTCAGTCATTACAACATCCATACAAGAATTATGCACATTACATCCAACACCAGAAAAATAGAAATCACCTAAATGCCCTCCAGATTTAAAAAGGATTAAATCAATGTTGGTATAGCTATATGGTGGAATATCAGAGACATTAAAAATAAGGGATTTTCATGTATTAATTATATATGATAACAGATGGTTACTAGACTTATTGTGGAGATTACTTTGTAAATTATACAAGGGCGGACCCCAAAATAACTGAAATTACCTTCTGGAGGGTGGGCCCCTTGTAGTACAAGCTTCCCCTACTAGGTGAGTTTTCTAGGAGCCCATTTGTATCAGTTTACCAGCTGGCGTTGTTGTGAGAAGCTGCATTTGGCTTCAGTGGATTTTTTTTTTTTTTTTAAGACTCTTTCAAAGCATTTGGCCATTTCATGATGGGTGATTTATGAATGCACCTGCCCACCCTGGGCTGAGTGTTTAGCAGTTTTTGACCAAAAATGGCATGACCCCCGTGCCCACCCTCGCTGTTCACCTGATCAGGCTCCAAGTAACTTTTTTTTGTTTTCCCGGATGAAAAAAGTCTTCGAAGGGAAACATTTTGCTGGTATGGAAGAGGTGAAACAAAAAATGTCAGAAGCACTAAAAGGCATCAAAATTGATGAGTTCAAAAACTGTTTTGAGCAGTGGAAAAAACATCTCAATAGGTGCATTGCATCAAATGGAGAGTATTTTGAAGGTGACTGAAGTTTAAACTTGTAAGAATAAATATGCAATTTTTTATAAATAAATTCTGGGAATTTTTGCATCCCCCTTCATATAAATCTTGAATCACTATGTTGTACACCTAAAACTAATATAACACTGTCAATTATAATTTAAAATAAAAAATTTTAATGGGATATTTTCCAATTCATCAATGCAGTCATATTTTAAATAAATTTTAGAAAATAAAACCTCTTCTAAGGATGCTTGGCTCCTCGCCACCTAATTCTAAGCCTCCAACTCCAGGGGGTCCAGCCACCCTTACCCTTAGGTCATCAGCATCACATAGTGGTATTATCAGAGACACTGTGAGTGGCAGCTAGACAAGGTCAGAGAGAAGGGCAAGAGCTGATGTTTGCTGAGCTCTGGCTGTGTGCCAGGCACTGTTCTAGAGCTTTACATTTTGTCATTTAATCTTTACCAACAACTGTCTGGGTAACTACCATTTTATGGATGAAGAAACTAAAGTTCACAGAGATTAAATAACTTGCCTGAAGTCATTCAGTTAAAAGAAGGAGTTGAGATTTGAATCCAGTTCTCCCTGATGCCTCTCCAACCATGCTTCAGAAACCAAGAAGCTATCTATGGCTATAAAGTACATCTAAGTCCTCACACATAAGTTCTCTCAAATAACCTAACATTTGAGTCCATGTTATATGTCAAACACTATGCTAAAATCCTTACACGCAAATTGCTCATTAACTCTCTCACTACCTTGGGAATAGATACTACTATTATCCCCATTTTTAAGATGAAGAAACTGAGGCTCAGAGAGACACCAAAGTCCACACTGTATGGTATTTTCCATTATTACTCAGTAGCCATAGGTCATTCTGTGGGATGCCTGAGGCAATGTGGTCAGCTGGGTTGGAAATCAGAAAAATTCACCTTCACCTCCTATGCCTGCCGTCCATTCTGTGATCTTGATGTTTCTGGAGTCTGATGCCCTTATTATAAAAGTATCTGCTTTTACCTACCCCATAGGATTTTTTTAAAGTATATTTTATTGATTACATTGTTATAATAGTTCCAATTTTTCCCCTTTGCTCCCCTCCACCCATCACCCCCCCAAAGGATTTTTTCAAAGACTCAAACAAGATAATAAATCCCCTAAAAACTATAGTTTTATACATGTATAGTCTCTCTATTAGGAATATATAGGGCTGCAAGTAACAAAATACCTGATCAACAGTGGTTTCAGCACATACAGGTTGATTTCTTTTCCCACATAGCCATAAGTCTGGAGATAGGTTTCTGGTATTTTCAGCTACTAGGTGATATCATCATGTCTCTTTCTAGCTTACCATTTTCCTTCCCATGGCGTCCTGGCTCATCACTCTTGTGCCTGTCACTTCTGGTCACATGTTGGCTCTCATAACCCAGATACTACACTTACATTCAAGAAAAGAAGACAAGCCCTGGCTGGTGCAGTTCAGTGGACTGAGTGGTGGTCTGTGAACCAAAGGGTCACAGGTTCAATTTCCAGTCAGGGCACATGCCTGGGTTGTGGGCCAGTTCCCCAGCTGAGGGTGCTCAAGAGGCAACCAATTGATATTGCTCTCCCTTTCTTTCTACTTCCCTTCCCCTCTCTTTAAAAATAAATAAATAAAATATTTTTTAAAAATAAAAATAAAATAAATTTAAAAAAAAAAGAAAGGAAGGCAAGACATAGGAGGCCATATCTGTCCCCTTTTACCAAGAAAGCAAAAGCTTTCCCAGAACTGCACTAGCATATTCTGCTTATATCTCACTGGGAGAAATGTCTAATTTGTGCACTCCTCATTACCAGGGAGGCTACGGAAATGAGTGATATTTTACTTTCTCAGTGCCTGTAGTAGGGGCAGGCAAATATACAGGATATTGTGGATGGACTTTTGTTAGCTATCTTACAATGTTTGCCTCAATTAGTGTTGTAAAATCAAATTCTGGCTATCTGTATGTTTAACTACTAACCCAAGACTCTAAAGCCTCCTGTATTATTACAAAAATCATCAATACAAATTTAAGTGGTAGAGTCATGTCTGTTTGGTGTTCTTTTTTATGTTTTTCACCCCGATAAACACAGACTTTCCTTAATTATTCAAATAAAGAAATTAACTTGCAGGGGATTTTGTTTGTTTGTTCTCAGAAATCCAGAGGGAAAGAAGAGAATTGGTAACAGAAGTTGTTACAACTACCACAAGAAGACCACGCAGTGGACCACGCGGAGACCCAAGCCCTGGAAGAGCAAATAACAAAACCAGACCTGGTGTTCAAGAGGATGCAGAAGCCTTCAACCCAGACAACCCTTACCATGTGCGTGCTGGTGTTTGTGTGACATGCTCAGACCAATGCATTAACCCTAATACTGAAGTGGTGGTGTTTCCACATGAGGCTCTAAATGAGCTTTGAGTATTCAACTGAGACATTTACTCAGTATTTTAAAAATACATCTTCATTTGTTGGTTGCAAGGTTTATAGATGTGCATAAGAACACTTAAGCGTTACCTCTGTAGTATAAAATCCTGATCGGTTGTAACCCTTATTCAAAGTTGTTTGCTGTGCTCTCATTTTCTTGAGTCACAGACAAATCTATAAAGACAAACTCATATCTGGAATTTATTTTAAAATGTTTCCAAGAAAGTACCCAAGGAGCAACACACAGGATGAAAGTATTCTTTCCCCCACCCTTTATATCCATTTTATTTATCCTTTCAACAGATATTTGTTGAGAACATGCTTTCCCAGGCCCTGTGCAGACAGACAGACAGACAGAGGAACTTCTGACTGCAGGGACTTTCAGTCCAGTCTGTAGACAGATTCAAACACAAATAGCACACTTTGGACTGAAACATTGAGAATCGGTGTTTGGAAGGATGACATTAATGTGCTAAAAACTTCTCCGATCTTCCACAAAATATTATTTACCATTACTATACTTTGCAGGAAGTAGAAAAATAAGTATTTATTTGTAACGAGGGTTATAATTGAAAAAACAATACATGGTATATATTTTTAAAAACAGTATAAAAGGGTATACAATGAATAGTGAGTTTCCTTTCCATTTCAGACACCCTCCCCAGAGCAGCCTACTAACAATAGCTGCTTGCCCGGTTTCTTTGCATAAGTACACACACACACACACACACACACACACACACACACACAATTTTAATGCAAAAGAGCATACAAACTCCTGTACTATTCCTTCCAGTTACAGTACAGTATTTTGGAGATTGTTCTATATCTCCTGTATAGATCTACCTCATTCATTTTAACATCCACATCATATTACATCCTGTGGATGCATAAAAACTTAACTAGTTCTACTTTGGTAGACATGTAAATTACTTCCATCTTTTGCTGTTTACAAATACTATTAACAGTATGCAATCTTGTACATACATGCCTTGTAAGGTTATGGGAGGGTATCAATGTGGTAGAGCTCTTAGGACAGTGGTTGGCACATGGAACCCATAAATTTGTTCAGTGTTAGCTATTAGTCTTTCTTATTCAACCTCTTGAACACATGAGGAAACATCTTTCAACATAAACATTGGCTTGTATGTCTGCTGGATCAAGGTAGATAGAAATTTTATATTTTAATAGAGAATATCAAATTGTCTTCCAAGAAATCATAACCAGCTACATGTCTTTAAATAATAATAAAAGGGTTCATTTATTGTCAAACGTAAATCTTTACCAGTTTTGGGGGTGTAAAATTTATCTCTTGGTTGCTTTATTGTGCCTGTCTTTACATAAGGTTGAGCATGTTTACATATTACAGCCACCTGTTTTTTTCCTATGTAACCTCTTGAGGCCTATTCTGTTTTAAGTGTTGCAAATATATTTTCTAGTTTATCATTTTAGACTAATATATTTTAGAAATACTTAAGAGCAAAAAGTATTTTTAAATAACCCAAGGCTTATCAGAAAATTAGGACACCACAGAACTTCATTTGCTAAAACTCAAAGAATAAAAAAGGAAATAAAATCTGAATAGGCAAACAGAAAATTTAATATAGTTTATTCCCTAAGTGACTGGGTTAGCTGAAACTGGTTCAAGGGATAAGTTCAACTGCCCCTTTACGGGTGAGGAGGATGACTTTGTCTACCTAGCTTCCAGAGCTGAGTGATCCATATTCTTAAAATCTCCAATTACAGCAATTTTCCCCCTTTACTTCATGTTCACCTTGAAGCAGAAACACCTCCCCATGATCTCAGTCCTCCACATACATATTTCTTTAAAGAAGTATTTTAAAGCAACAACCTGAAATTTCCTCCCAACTTTTTAATCTTAACAAGGTTTTGCTGAACCCTCAAAGAAATGTCTCCATCAACAGGCTTCACTCTTCCTGCTCCAGAAGAGTTGGCTACCAATTATTAATGAGGTGGTTTTCTCTTTTTTGTCCCAGATAAACCTATTTCAAGAAATAAGCAAAAAAAAAAAAAAAAAAAAAAAGGGGGGGGGGGAGTCTGAAAAAAGAATGGTGTAAGAGTAAGACAGTAAATATTGTGATGACAAAAATTGAACAAACACTGTATCAGGCAGTACGAAGGAATTGTTAGTTTTGTTAGGTGTGACAATGGCAATGTGGTTGTGTAGGAAAATACTCTCTTCTTTTGGAGGTACATTTTAATGTATTTATGGGTCAACTGTCACAGTACCTTCAATTCTCTTTAATTCATTTCAGAATTTTATCAAGCAAATTTGACAAAAGGTTAGCAACTGTCAAATTTAAATGATGTTCAGGCTACAATTCTCTTCTAGTATGTTTGAAATTTCCTAATAAAGAGCGCCATCTTCCTCCAAATAAAAGTGAACTTTTTTACACCAGAAAAGGTGACAGGGTCGCTAAGTTCACTTTGCTCAAGCCTGTGTTTGGTGCTGCACCTGCCTAAGTCCGGCTACCTCCAGGAGAGGCTTAAATTGAATAAAGAATTTACTTACCAATATGGGCTTCTAAGCAATATAATCCAATACCATATTAAAGAGGGTACAGAAACTACACCCCTAGATATCTAGTTAAGCCAGACAGGAGGCAGGAGGCAGTTTCCTTCCAGATCTGTGATCTCTCTAGTGGTGAAAGACATAGTTTTGTAGGTAACTTTTACTTCATCAATATGGTTGTGTGCTCATGTAACTAATTATGGTGCCCAGAAACTAGAAGGTAGTTTAAGGTTTGAAATTTTTACACATTATATGATGCCTTTTCCTGAGTGTTACAGACCCCTCACGTTCAAATAATGGCAGAAGCTAAGTGACTTGACAGTGTTTTCTGCCAGTGCAATCGCAACAGCAACCTGCTAACCTGTATCAATGAGGTTCAAAGTGTGCTCCCAGGAGTCCTGAAAGCCTTTACTACAGGAAGGCACCAGTTCCCACTGACTTAAAATTCACAGGGGCAGAAATGCTACTTTTGAATTATGATTCCTTTTTGCTTGCCTACTTAAAACAAGATGAGCCACTACTGAGTGTTAACCATGGCTCATTTAAAGCATGGGGAAACTTCACCATAACATAAAAACAAAACAAAACAAACCCACCTTCCTGCCAATGACAGATTAATTAGGTAGGTTTAAGTTCCTTGATGTTAGATGAAATTCTGAATTAGGTTATGATTGAAAACTCCTTACAGAAAAGTATGCTGATTTCTTGTAGTGAAACATCCATGGTCTTATTTTAAAACGTGTTACAAAGTTCTCATTATGAAGAAAACACAAATAATTTTTTTTTTATTTCACAGCAGCAGGAAGGTGAAGGCATGACATTCGACCCTAGACTGGATCATGAAGGAATCTGCTGTATAGAATGCAGGCGGAGCTACACCCACTGCCATAAGATCTGCGAACCCCTGTTAGGCTATTATCCATGGCCCTATAATTATCAAGGCTGCCGTTCAGCCTGCAGAGTTATCATGCCATGTAGCTGGTGGGTGGCCCGCATCTTGGGCATAGTGTGAAGTCACTTCACATACCAGGTGCTGTAAAGGAAGAATTAGCCCAACAGACAACCAAAGTATGAAGCATCTTGATGCTGAAGGGACCACCAGTATTTTATACTCATTCTGAGTGATGTTCTTTCAGACACTTTTAACAGTTTTCCAATGCTTTACAGAACTTTATCCAGAATGTGCAAATGTACTGAAAAGGTAGTCTAAAATGTCACAATAATCCTTTTATTACTTGCTATTTTTTATTTGCTATGCCCCTAAAACCTGCTCATAAGACTTCTTTCCCAAGCTATTTTGAAATAAACATGAAAATTTACAAATTGTCAAAGATCTCAAGTCACTAATTAAGTTGTTCTGTTATTTGTACAGAATTCCTCAGTTGTTCTTAACCTTTATTATTCTTCTCAATCTTGCAAATGTGCTCCCCGAGTTCCCAGATAAAAACGCAAAAAAGCAAAACAGGACACTTAATGGAATTTACCTGAAAGTAAACATTATAAACCTCAATGTAGTAGTTCATGGGAAATTCTTGATCTATAGTCTGGCTGGCATGTGACTAACAGGTGGCTGCCCTGTTAACAGTCACCTCCAGGAAAAGAGCATTAGGACAAAAAGGGAAAACGTAGCCAAAGATAAATCAGACTTGTGGGGAGAGGACTTCCATTGACATTCTGAAAAGCAGGTCTTCACGTTCTTTTTAATCTGTTTTCAGTAAATGCTTATTGGGCATGAAGAAGTGTAATGATTTCTACCTCTGTAGTACAAAGCAGGTTGTTGATGTAGTCGAATTACCAATGAGTTACTCTCATAGTAACAGGGCAGACAGTGTTGCTTGGCAGATACAGCTGAAGTAGAATGGCTTATATATTTATAACAACAGTCTCTCAGGAATGTTGACAAGAACAAGGACTCTTTTGAATTGAAATATTCAATCAGAAAGATAAGCAGGTATTTCATATTTTTGACATGAAGCCCCACAATCTGAGAAAGAACTTTCTTATGAAAAATAAGTTTTCCAAAACAAGATTCAGAGATAATAGAACAGTCTTCATACCAAGATCTCACTGCTATCCCATACTCTAAATATACCTTATTAGTGTACATTTAGTGTTGCCCAATTTGTAAAATGGTACAGATTTTTAAAAATCTGGTTATCAGATGAATGCTCATATCCCTGCACTTAATGGAATGTATAGCAGGCTAGATCTCTGGGGAAAAAAGGTATAAAGGAAATACACATACTGAATTCTACATAATGGTCACTGTTCTCAGGCAGCAGCTACTTCCTGCATTTACAAATTTTACATGTTTAATCTTTGAAATGGTTGTCAGTCTTCTAAGCAAATACATGCTGACAGTTCTACACATTATCTGCCACCTAACCACCCAGCAACCTGTACTTGGTTCTAGAACTAAAAAATGTGAGGAGGCGGGGGATTGCTCATTGATCCCAGCCCAGAAGAGCCTGTGTGGTCTCGTGAGAGATACAGATCAGGATTCAGTACACCAAAGGCCTTAATAAAGATGGAGCACTGGGCCCTGGCTGGATGGCTCAGTTGGATGGAGCATTGATCCCGGATCAGGGCATATACTCAGGTCAGGTTGCAGGTTTGACCCTCGGTTGGGGCACGTACAAGAGGCAACTGGTAGGTGTCACTCTCTCCCTCTCTAATATCAATGAACATATCTTTGGGGCCTCTTCTTGGAAGAGGATGCCTTTACTAGATCTTCAAAGATGAGCGTGAATTAGCCATGTGAAGGTGACAGGGGAAGGGCATTCCAGGCAGAGAGTAGTCCTAGTAAAGCCAGAGATTTTTAAAGTTGACTAGTTTAATGAGGTAGAAGGAGGAAGTTGTGGGGTACAAGCGGGCAAAGGGAGCATTCAAGTTGAGGTAGGAAATATTAAGATGGAAATGTAGGCAAAAGTTGCATGTTAACTTGAATTCATTTATTTGATAGGTAAGAACAGAGAACCAATCAAAGTTTTCTGGGAAGAAAGGGGAAACGAGAGGGCTGCTCAAGTTTCCATTTTAGGACTGGTAGCTTTCTGTGTAAAAGCAGGTGCCAGACTTAACAAGGAAGCAAGCGCGTCATTAGGGAAGAAGGCTGCCTTTTGAAAAGGTGCTCCCTTTTCAAAGCACAATAATTAAATAAAAATATATGCAATGGATAATTTACTTCTAACTAGGTAATGCAATTATGTTGTGTTCTGAAAGCACTAAGTACTCATGGAAGTCAACTGAGGGGAAAAAATACCAATGTTTTAAGGGAAGGGGGAAACTCAAGTTTGGTTTAAGGGTAGGAATGATAGAAGCGCACACTGAAAGAGAAGAATCAAGTGTACAAAGAGATAAAGGACACTGCAGAACACAAACTTTTCACAAATTGGTACTGATCTGCAGATTACGTTTCACCAGGCCAGTCCAAAAGCTGCAAATGTAGCCCAGTCTGCTGTGTTGAATCCTGACTGTGTGTGTATGCATGTGTCTATATTTGTTACTTTATAGATTCTGATTTCTCAGTGGTACTGGAAACAAATCCTTATGAACTTCATAGGTCTGACTCAGATTGGAAGGGCTTCCGTAGTCTCAGAAGTGATCATTGCTTTTACGTAAGCACACAAAAAGTGAAAAAATAGTATTGCTGGGTTCCGGTATGTATAAATGTTCTGTTACATGAACCCTTTGAGTGCCAACATCGCTGTGAGTGACGCTGACAAATTTTCCCAAAACTGCCAGCGTTGCTCCCAGCGACTCTTTTTTCGATGGCTAAAAATGTAAACAACAATGAAATAACTAGTATTTTATGTTTTGTTCTTTTTTTGTACCTCAGGTTACATATTGATATAATTTTTTTTTCATGTTGATCCAAGTTTCGAGTTACACATGGCACTCAAAAGGTGAATATACCTCTCGAAGTATGACAACAAACTCTCACTGCAATTTTAAAAATTGTTAACCTAATCCTTATACCTCCTTCCTCCACCATCTCAAGTAACTATTGACACTAAAAAAGTAAATATATTCAGAATAATCACTTAACCCACTCAACAGTTTACTTCTTACACTAGATTTTATTACATTCTGAAATACAAGCTACATTTTTACAAAATAGAAATTCCTTGTATGAATGTAATAAATTATTTTATTTCTCTATAAGCTGAATATGCTTATTTGTTTTATGCATAATTATTTTATAGAAATGGTCACAGTTCTTTAAAAGTCAACTGATTTATTCAGGAAGGAGGAAGTTGACAAAAATCTACATGCATAGTTCTTGCAGTGTATCTCAAACATAAGAGTTATAAATCTGAGAGTCAATGGTGTAAACTTCAGCAAAAACATTTTACAAATAGTGTCGGCGTTTATAAAAGAAAGCTAAACTCCTTTTAAAGGGTTTTTGTACATATATGCATGCTCATATTCACTTTGAAAAAGTCCAATAGTAAGAATCAAATTTACAAAACATGTAGTTAGTGTTGACTGACTTTTAACAATAAAGGGACTCACCACCACAGGTTTTATTTAAACTGCTTATAATCAAAAGTAATCAATTTACATATGGTTTTTAAGTACTTGCTGTATCAAGTATATCTGTATATATATATTTATGCATGTGTAACTTACACCTAGCAAATAGCTGATGTTCTTTTCCACATCTTAATAGCTTTTAGATCAAATATACAGAAGTCAGTCTTTATTAGGGTATGAGTGATAATAATAATAATGGAAAGAGTATACCCACTAAGCTATAACTAAGTCCTTAGGTTTTAACACCGAATTATTAAAAAACCATTTGCTTCAAGAGACATATCCCACTAAGTTCTTTTTATGAGTTTAGTAATAACTTTACAGATGTTATATTATATTCCTGTTCTCTCCATGCTTGCTCCTTTAAAAAATATTATCTTCATATCCAATTATTATAATTGAATCAGAACCCCAGAAAATTCAACTTTTCCTCATTTCTAACATGGTTAGAAAAATTTTAATAGCAACTAGAGAACTTGAAAGAAATAACACCTACATACATAACTTAAAAACTAGTATTATACTTACAAATTTACTTGCAATTACTAAAAAGAAAAAATATATATCTGTCTTCCTATCCTTCAGCCTTTCAATGTGTGGATTTAATTACCAAAAATGCTTTCAAAAACCAAAAAAAAAAAAAAAAAATTCTTTTCAGTGGCCTACATTCCATTATCGTAGACTTGTTAACCATCTTTTTATAATGAATTTGCTTATACTAACATAGTCAAAGGCCTGGAATAAGTCAAGCATGGACCTGTAACTTTCTCTTAGCAACACATCATGCTTTTGAAGACAAGTGGTTTCTTTTCAATTAAAATCATATTCCTGTTAGTTAATGAGGTAACTATACAACTGTGCAGTAAAAAGTTCTCCATGGGAATATAGTCTAATACACAATTAATTCAACCTACTCAACCAGCACCATAATTTTTAATATTCACTTAGCTCCTGTGTGTAATTAGACAAGCAACATCTGAGAATATTCCAGTTGCTAAAGAACCAGTGCCTCATTTAAATACTATGCCATTGCTCTCCATGAATACTTAATATTCTAGTACTCTGCTCAATTTTAGTATCATCTCAGCAGTGATAAACTAGCCTCTTGTCCAAATAGTTTCAATTTGCTTCTCTTGACTGAAACAGATTTTCTTCAATCACGTGCAGTACCACACAGGTATATGGATTCAATGCTTAATCATACTGACCCTTAGGTTCTAATGACAGAGGAACAAAAATAACCATGAGCATCTCTCCTCTGCCCTCACATCTATGTAAGAGGCAAACAAATTCTTCAGAGGAACAAGCACCCAAGTAGCTTTTTACTCTTTTCTAAAATTTATTGCAAATAAGGCATTAGAGATGATTAGTGGTAACTTCTCGTTATTTTCTCCCTTTAACTCCTTGAAATCTGTGGTTTTTAAGGGCAATGCCCTATGTCATTACATACTTCAAAATCACCTGTCTTTAAAAACATAGATTTATGGAGCCCTATCTCAAACCTGATTCAAAATCTCAGGAGGGAAGCTAAGAAAGCCTGCATTTAAACCTTCCCAAGTGAGTGTTACTCACCATTAAGTTTGAGAACCACTATCCTATAGATTATACAGCAGCTTATCTGTCCATACATTCAGTTTTAGTTGCCTGGTATTTGGGGTAACTGTCAGAAACTCAGTACAAGATTTGGGTAAATAATTTAAGTTTTAAGTGAGATTATGATTCTATCACAAACCATCTGAATTTTGTTAAAGAATTTTTTTATGAAGAAGTATGCCAGAGTGCTCTGGGGGAAAAAAATGCATCTGTGAAACCCAAGGTTGGACACAGTATTTAAAATTTATTCAGCTCTAAAATTCTGATTTTTTTCTTTTTTTGCCTCCTCACATTGACAGGGAATGGAATGCAAATACATGTTTAATGTACTAATAGGTAACCAAAACTACTTATAGTCTTGGCAGATCGCCCATAAAAACATGCCCTGTTGATCTGATTTTTACAGTTCTATTAAACATAACATCCTAAGCAACCCAACTTATTCTTAAATCCCTATTCACAACCAGTTATTCTACTTAATCCAATTTTGTCTCAGTATCTATTCTGCTATAACTGTACTTAACTGCAGGACAAGAAATAGCTTTTCCTAAACAAAGATTACACTAAAATGTGATGTTACCTATAACACAGGGGAACAATTAACATAATTCCTGTTGAGTTTGATTTTTCAGCTGTTTTAGACTTAAATAGGCATGCTGGTCTCAAAACTGCAGTTAGTTTTCTTCTATCGTGTCAAGTTTCTCTCTACAGCTTATCTTAATGCGACCACTCTAGGCTGGATTGAGCCTGGAGGGAGGGAAGCACTAGTGCTCTCCTATTGGCTGAGAGCAAACCTCCCTCCAGTGGGAGTGGGGGGACAACCTTGGAGACCAGCGACAGGTTCATACTTGTCTAGGCTATTCAGTTACACACGAGAGTGTGGTGAGAGGTTGTGTGCTGCTCTATATAGTGAATCGTATTCTGAAGTGTAGTCCAAGTTCTTGTCTGTATACAAGGACATAGAATTTATTTTTTGTTTACATACGTATTTATTTCCATTCCTTCAGATCATGGCAGTTTCACCATTCCCAAAGGACAAACATCAGCATATTTGTCAGGCAAGCCTATTTTGCATATTTTAAAGTAAAACTTGGTGATCAACGTAAGTCTTGGGCCCCTCGCAAGGTGTGCAAGCGGTCTGTCAAGTTTATGGATGTGGGCAAAGGGAACATGTGATAAATTGCCATTTGGTATACCTATGGTTTGGCGAGAGCCCATAGATCATTCAAGTGACTGTTAATTTTGTGGAGAGAAAACATCAGGATGTAACAAGAAAAATAAATGTAAACTAGAGTATCCTTGTCTACCATCAGCTATACACCCAGTGCCTCATTCAGCTGAAATCCCAGTGCCAGTTTTCATTGAACTACCCTCTTTTGAAAAACAGGAGTATGGTGAAGAACTAAGTGACAGCAATGATGAACATTTTGAAACTGAAGATGATTCAGTTCATAAGGGATTTGATCAGCATGTGTTGAATGATTTGGCATGAGATTTGGAACTATCCAAAAAGGCTTCAGAACTCCTAGGATCAAGACTGCACGAGAAAAACTTGCTTGAAAAAGAAGCGAAGGCATCCTACTTTCGATCAAGAGAAAGTGCATTTCTGCAGTACTTTCAAAGTGATGGTGGTTTTGTGTATTGTCACAACATACATGGTTTAATGGAGGAATTGGGAATTCCAATATATAACTCAACTGAATGGCAACTGTTCATCAATAGCTCAAAGCGGAGCTTGAGGTGTGTCCTCCTGCACAATGGCAATTTATTTGGTGCAGTCCCAATTGGCCATTCAGTTTTTCGTGAAGACTATGAAGACATAAAGAGTCACTGATCTGTTGCTATATCACAAGCACAACTGGATCATCTGTGTTGACCTTAAAATGGTCTGCTTCCTTCTTGGTCAGCAATGCGGATACACCAAGTACCCCCGTTTTCTGTGTATGTGGAACAGCAGAGCTCATGAGAAGCACTGGGTAGAATCGAACTGGCCTCCAAGATCTGACCTCAAACCTGAGGTGGTCCAAACATTCTACATTGAGCCACATGTTGACAAAGAACATTATATTCCCACCTCTGCACACAAAACTGGGTCTCATGGAGCAATTTGTTAAAGCTCTGCCAACTGAAGGAGGCTGTTTCAAGGATCTCATTTTGGCATTTCCTAGCCTGTTGTTTGAAAAAATAAAATACCTTAATATGTATGTTTGGTAGCAGAACTTTACTACTTGTACACAATTTGACTTACAGTAACAATAGATAGCCTTTATATGAATAAAATAACTCTAAATAAACAGTATATTCAGGTAATTTTTTATTTTTCTTTGTATGTACATTTTGTATGATATTGGGGACAAAGGGAGGGTATCCTGTACCTTAAAAAAGTTGACGTAATAGAGAAAAATTGGGGTCATTTTTGGATTCAGATGCCAAAACTTAGTCAAAAACAAGTGTCAGATCTAACTCAACGAAAATTGTGTTCCCCAGTGTAATTCAATGTGTAAGGAGAAAGAGGAATAAATTAGGGGGGTACTGAGTCTGAGGGTTTCCCATATACCCATGAACTTAAATACCATAACTCAAGTCATTGGCATCAATACCATCAGGTACTGTGAGTAAAACTACACTGCAATCCATTAGATTTATAAAGTAAATTTGATTTGACTGTATGCACATTTGATAAAAAATAGGGAAAGAAGACAACAGATAATATTTTGACAGCACTGAGGACAACAGAGTATTATACTAAGCTGGGAAAAGCACTGGTCTTCACTACTATCATCTCATTTCTATTACTGGCAAGACACCTTACTACTTCCCTCACTCATCAGTGATCTCAATCCCTTGCTCACTCCTGTATCGAAGCCTGCATTTGCTGTTCCTTCTGCCAGGAGTGCTGTTTTTCAAGTACCTGCAGGGCTCATTCCTTTGCTTCCTGCAAGTCTGTATTCAAATGTCCCCTGCTCTCTGAGTTCTTACTGGGTCTCCTATCTCCAATTTCAACCACCTAGCATCTTCCTTGCACAGTATTCTTCCTTAGCACTTACCATCATTTAACATACCTCTTGCTTATTTCCCCCCATAAGCAAAGCTCTATAAAGGCAAGGGCTTTTATTTTGTTCACCAGTGTGTCCCTAGAGCCTAGAACAGTGTCTGGCACATACTTGGCATTCAATGCTGGTCAATTAATGAATGTATCATAAACGACGTATTTTTCCACTTAATCTATATTATTCTATCATCTATATTAAAGTGAAAACCTACTCCAAAAAAAAGGGATATGGCTTTTGACAGAAGAACCTCAGGGTGTTAATGTTAAAACAAAGTAAGCACCCTGGCTGGTGTGGCTCAGTTGAATAAGTACTGGCCTGCAGACCGAAAGGTCGCCAGCAGTTTGATTTCCAGTCAGGGCACATGTCTGGGTTGCAGGCCAGGTCCCCAGTTGGGGGTGTGCGAGAGGCAACTGATTGACCTATCTCTCACACATCGATGTTTCTCTCCCTCTCTTTCTCCCTCCCATCCCCTCTAAAAAATTAATAAATGAAATCTTAAAAAAAAAACATAAATAAGCAACACTCACCAAAGAAATTCACACAGTATTCAGTCTCTCAAAATTTCTTGGGTATTTTCTAGGGGAAATGTACTAGCAGAGGTTGGTATACTTATAAATGAAATTGCTTGACTCCTCTTGGTGTCAGACCTCTCCACAGACCCAAACCAATGGCACAACTGGCAGTATAAATCTGCAGCCTCTCTTATTCTACCCAAGTTCCTTGGGCTCAAGATTTCTTCTGAAAGGATGGCTAATCTAGTTAGAAAATAAATTTCAGTTCTTTCTTTAAAGAAACACACACATTTTAGTTTTAAAATAATTAGGGCCAAAAAGAATCTGAAAACTATCAAAACAACAAAAACTTGGATATTACACTGGTTTTGATAAGTTATATAACTGGTTTTCCTTCTAATAATGTAGATCATTTAAGAACAAGCCAGACTTAGCTTTCATGACCTCAAGTTGAAAACCTACTTTAAAAATTACTATTGTATCTATATTGATGAATAAATGATAAACTTCAAGGGTATCATATAAAAAAAACAAAGTAAACTTTTAAAAACCTAGTTTTTTTAGTTTGGGGCACAGTAGCAGTTCTAATGCTTGAGTATGTACTATATGAAAGGGACTGTGTCCTGTATCAAACATCCAAAACTAAGTAAATAACACTGTAACTGAGCAGGACACACAGAATAAAATGCCATTGCAAATAACTCTAAAATCACTTGACACTGTGAGATGTGCCATAATAAAAACATGAACGAGTGAACATCATGGCTGGAGTGGCAAAGATGGCATGGAATGGGGTTTTCAGAAGAGTACTGACATTCTGTTGGGTCACTTAAAGATAAGGACATTCTGTGCATGCATGCACCGATCATCAATTTATTAACCAAATTCTGAGGGCCCATTCCCAGCCAGTCACTACCTCACCCACCCCTGCACTTCTAAGAAGCTCATGAGGGAAGAAATGAGTCAATTGTAGTGACATATTAAAGAGAGAATAGATCAGACTCTCAAACATGCTCATGAGACACTGTGGTTTAGGTAGAATTCTATCAAAGGAGCTAATGAATGCTTCAATCATTAGCAAATAACCCAATCCAACTGCTACAAAGCCAACCTTTTACAGTAACACAGGTTAAACAGCTTTCCTGGAGGTGGTAATGAGTTCAGTTCTGACATATCAGTAGGGAACTGGAGCTTCTCAGGTTGAGTGGAAGAAGGAATGAAAATATATGGGATATTCAAACAGAGCAGAGGTCTGCAAACTAAAAATAACAAGAATATGCAATAAAAACTATACATGGCCTACAAAACCTAAAATATTCCCTATATGGCCCTTTACAGAAAAACTCTGCCGACCCCTAGAGTATGCTAGTGTGACTAAAGCTTAGGTACACAGTGAAACAGTGCTAGATGAGAGACTAAAAAATTTTCTTGGTGAATTATGAAAGCCCTTGAATAGCAGGTATTACCAGACTTGTTACCCTCCTCTTAGGAATGCTAGTACTCAACAGGACTGAGAAAAAAATCAAAGACTTTATACTGAAGTAACATTTATTGGTCACATACTTGAGTCAGGACTTCAAGTCAAATCCTCAAAATCCTGAGAGATAATTATTCCAGTGTTATAGATAAGAAAAAAGATCAGATGGGTTAAGTTACTTGTCCACAAATCACACCATTATTAAAATGTCATAACTGGGAATTTAAGATTCCAGATTCACATGTTAGTAATCTCTCCACAATAAAACAGTTGCCTCTGTGGTAGAGTAGAAATGATAGGAATTATCATTTTATAACTAATAAATAGCAAAATAATAGTAAAGCCAAAGAAATGCGTTCAATTTCTTACCATATTTCATGGGTATTAAATATACATCCTTAGCTTAAGCTAGCTAACTTTATTCAAGTGTTCATTGGTAGTTAATTATGTCACAGAAAAGGTCAATGCTAGCAGTACATGATCAACAAAGTGGGTCACTGGAATTGGGGGAGAACCCCAAACCTGAGTCCACAGTGGTACACTCACATACATACCTTTGCTCCCCAATGATTTCTTTTTGGGGGGTGGGATTGATGAACTGTTACAAATAACATCTATCAGTTTCTCTACACTAATGGAAACAACAGGACAGAATTCATAGTTTCTAAGGGATGTGTTTTTGCACTTTGTTTTTATAAACCTTAATAGTATTACTGTTCTGAGACTTAAAATCAAAGAACATTTTTTAAAAGATTTTATTTATTTTTAGAGAGGGTAAGGGAGAGAAAAAGAGAGGGAGAGAAACATCAACATGTGGTTGCTTCTCACACGCCCCCAACTAGGGACCTGGCCCACAACCCAGGCATGTGTGCTGACTGGAAATCAAACTGGCAACCCTTTGGTTCACAGGCCAGTTGCTCAATCCACTGAGCCACACCAGCCAGGGCTAAAATCAAAGAAATTCTGAAAGGAAAGGAATTCCCTTACCATTCTACATATAGTTTGTACAAGGTGTGTGTGTGGAGGGGATACCCTCCGCAAAACAGAATTACCTTCTGAAGGATGGGCCCCTTGTAGTACAGGCTTCCCACACTACATGAGTATTTTAGGAACCCATTTGTATCAGTGTATAAGCTGGTATTGTGGTAAGAGGCTGTGTCTGCTTCAGTTAATCTTTTTTGAAGACTCTTTTAAAGTGTTTGCCCAGTTCATGATGGGTGATTTTGAGTGCACCTGACCACATCGGGATGAGTGTTCAGGAGTTTCTGACCAAAAATGGCAAGACCCCAGTGCCTTACCCTCCCTATTCACCCAATCTCGCCCCAAGCAACTTTTTTTTGTTTCCCTAGATGACAAAAGTCCTCAGAGGGAAATGTTTTGCTTATGTGGAAGAGGTGAAACAAAAAACGGCAGAAGCAGTAAAAGGCATCAAAATCAAAGAGTTCAAAACTTTCTGAGCAGTGAAAAACACATTTCAATATATGTACTGCATCAAATGTAGTATTCTTTGAAGGTGACTGAAGTTTAAACATATAAGAATACGCAATTTTTAATAAATAAATTCCATTTTGGGGGGAGTCCCCTCACCTATGTTCTGCCACCGTTAACACTTTGATTCTTTTTAAGGTACAGCTGAAAATACTTTTAATATTTAAATTCTGCTTAAGTAAATAAAAATAACTACTCAGTATAATTTAAAACTTTTCTATGAACTCTTATGCTTTCAAAATAAAAAATTTAAAATTATACCAACAAATTGTTAACTAGCTGGCATACTTTCCTCAGACAAAATTCTGAATCTTGAAGCACTCAACTTACATATATTTTAAATTTTTATTTATTTTTTAGAGGGGGAAGAGAGGGAGAGAAACATCAATTGGTTGCCTCTCATACACACCCCAATTGGGAACTGAACCCACAACTCAGGCATTTGCTTGACAAGGAATCAAACTAACAAAAAGGCTTTCACTAGGATTTAAACCTCTCAGTCTAAAAGCATATACAATAAGCTGATGCCTGTAACATTAAGCACTGCTCTTTGCACTTTACAAAGACAGGTACATAATTCTTTCAAAGCCCTAGGAGCCAGATGTGTTTCTAAATTCAGAATTTTAGATGTCAGAATACTACAATATAGACATAGCATCTATTTTGTAACAACCTCAGCAGGATCTGTGCTAACATTGTGTAATTAAATATATTGTTTCTGCAACAAAGTATGACTATTCATATTGTTCACATCAGGTTTTGTATCACTGGGTCATATGTACACAAAATTTTAGTTTTTAGAGGCTCTGAATTGGGAGAAATAATTGTGGAATTATATTAACTCAGCTCAACTCAAAACAGCCCATTTTTATAGATAGAAAACTGAGGCACAGACATCAAGTACCAGCCCACTGTGTCACTCAGCTAGTAAGCAACTAGCCAGGATGTGATTCCTAGCAACCACTAGCCATACTGCCTTTTCACACACTTAACAGAGCATTAAACTATGTGCAAAAGTTTACTATTATTTAGTTGTACTGTAGAGTATCGTTTCTTAAAGCGCACATATAAGTACTGAAGATGATTTTCCTCACTCCTTTTTGTTAAACTAAAAATTACCTTTGGGTAAACAGTATTGTTTTTAAAACATCTTTTTGTATAACAAAATCCTATAATCATAAGAAAAAATAAAGCCAATGTGATTGGTATGAAAAGTCTCAATGCAAAATAATAGTTAAAAATTCTAATTTGAAGGCACAGCAAAGGTAACATTTAGAATATCCTGGATAAAATTCAGAATACGTATACAATGCTAACACAATTGTAACAAAGGGAGTAAACCAGAATTATTCCAAATTTATTTAAGAAATCAGTGATACACTGACCCTACTATGTGTATTTAAGTAAAAAAACTTGAAACAATCTTAGCATTTATTCGTACAATGAAAACTAGTGTGAGAGCTCCTACATTTAAAGAATTTGATCAGCATAATGTGCCTGTCTTCTACACCTACAGCAGTTGTAACGATATTTTGTTTCTCTGTAATTATCTGGATTTGAGAAAAACAGCACCTTCGATACAAATCAGGACAACTAGAGACAAGAGATTTGTATTCCTAATAAGTTTTCCTACTTAAGAAACTGATAAGATTCTGATCTTTAAGAATGTATCTTCACACCCCACGTACAAGAATTATTGAACAATTCAACTTGCCCTGGCTATGTGGCTCAGTTGACTGGAGTGTCATCCTATTGCAAGTTTGATCCCCAGACAGGGCACATACCTAGGTTGCAAGTTCAATCCCCAGTCGAGGCACATACAGGAGACAACTGACTGATGTTCCTCTTTTTCTAAAATCAATAAATATGTCCTCAGGTGAGGATTTTACAAAATTATAAAACAATTCAACTTGCACATTATCTGCTTCATTGTCTGAAGTAGTAGTTACAGTTGTTAAATGCATGGGCACTGGAGCTTGACAGATCTGGATTCAATCCCAGCTTCCTCACTTACCAGTGGAATGAATTTGGGGAAAGAACTTAAATTTAGCCCCATTTAAAAAAAATCTGTAACAACAGCATGCTATCACTACTTGACAACACTTTTATAAATGAGGTAGTGTATATAAAGCACTTAGTGTCATGTGGCCCATAAAAAGTACTAGTATAGAATAACTATCACTGTTATTGCCCTAATGGCTTAGCAAATATATATGATTTTAGCTGATTTGGGGGGCAAATTTACTGAGGTAGGAAGAGAAGCTATAAGTTAAATTAATTTCAGAAACAAATCACAAGGATGACTCCAAATAATAGTATCTGTGACTAATTCAGTATCTCCTAATTTATCTACATGCTCCTAAACATTTTCAAAATAAAATCTCTTGGTGTGTGTAAAATGATCTTACAACAGAATATGCATAGTTGGAGACAAAGGAAACCAGATGAATATTAATGGTCACTCTTAATAAAAAGGGGAAGGGATTAAGATGTGCAAATTGCCAGTTATAAAAAGTCATGGGGATGTAAACTACAGCACAGAAAACATAGTCGACAACATTATAATAACTGTGTACAGTGTCAGATTGGTACTAGACTTATCAGGGTGATCACTTCTTAAGGTATATAAATGTCTAATCTCTATGATTTACAACGGAAACTAATGCAATATTGTATGTCAACTGTCATTAAACAATAAAATTTTAAAATAACAAAAAAGTAAAACTACACAAGACTTCCTGGCAGAGAAATCATTATTTTGTCCTGTTAGCTTTTATTATTCTTTACTCCTTGGTTCCTCCCTCCAAGGCAGATATAACTGAAGTCTGTATTCTTATGGGACTATAATAGCAGGTAGGAGCGCAAAGATAAACTTCTCTAGAGATGATTACAAAGAAAAGTAGCTTTCGTGACAAATAATACAACATGCACCACCCAGAAGTTTTCTACCTATTTTTGCCAGTAATAACTACAAATCAGAGATGCACACTAATGTCAACAAGGAAGATCTCAACAGAATTAAAGTACACTGGGCAGGTCAGATGGTAAATTAATAGGCAATACAGCTCTGGGTCAGTGATATATCTCAGAGAGCTATGACATAAAGTGATAATGTAGATAACTGGGGAAGAAGAAAAGTAAAATAGGAAAGGATAACTAAATATATAAGTATTGAAATAAATTAAAATTAAACTATTCATAACAATACTAGCATACCTCTATTTTAAATGCTTATTGAAATTTATCTAGAAAATTTATACATGACAGTCCAATTGTTCTCTTCCTTGTCCCATAGGGTAGTAGCCTGCTAAGAAATTCTTCTCTTCCAGAGTCAGGATGTCAATAACAATAATGATTCAATGTTCTACAGTTAGTGACTATCACAAATATAAGGGATAAAAAATTTTTTTTTTAATTATAGTTATCAATGCAAATCATCCTTTCCCTCCATTCCACATAGAGAAAGCAGATTTTTTTTTAAGTGGCCAATAATTGCCAATATTAAAGACTGAATTTATTAATTAGCAACCACCTCCATGTGGGTTAGGATACAAGACAGATTTATCAAAATTGACCCTGATGTTTCAAACCTATGTTATAGCCACCTTCTGATAGCAGAATTCAAAGAAGCAGATTATCCCATTCAAGATTCTTCAAAGATAGTGGGAAAATTCTGGGAAATCATCAAGGTGCAAGTGATTACAGAAATCAGGAAAACAGATGAAGAATTTAAGACTAAGGGAAAAAAATGAATTCCAGGACTGACACTTAAAAAGAAATACTAAGTGAAAAACATGTACATTTTGGGAAAGAAAAGGTTAACCAGGAGTACTAAGAGAACCAAAACTTGAAAACTAAAAATGGGAATCTAGAAAGGAAGTGAGACCGATTAACAGCTAAGCTAAGCTAAGCTAAGATGGTAGAGAGTAAAGTTAAGGGAGTCTTTATCAAATTGAAGTTTTTAACTTTCTGGAGGCTTACAAATTTTCATTATAACACTGAAAGAAAAGCAGTACTTTAGGACAATAATCTAACCTACTTCTTCAAATTCCCTTCTATACCAATAAGTCAATTATATTTAGATGAGGTACATTTTATAATTTTATAATGTAAGTCACGTATATTAGAAACTCCATTTGGCTCAGCAAAATTCGGAGTCCCATGGCACTAAACAGACCTTGCCAATGGATAAGCACTTTAATGTACTTTTTTAAATACAAGAAAAACTAGTACTAATTAAAAAACAACCAAACTTTATTATAATAGTGTCATTCTTAACAGAGAAAAAAGTTATTCTAAGTGGCAGAAATGTTTCTGTATTTACAATCACAGACTTTTATTTTTAGAGCGAGCGAAATATCGATTTTTTATTGTTCCACTTACTTATGTGTTCATTGGTTGCTTGTTGTAATGTGCCCTGACCACAGACTGAACACACAACCTTGGTGTATAGGGACGATACTCTAACGAACTGAGCCACCCAGCTAGGGTTCATGGACTTTTAATTATAACTTTAAGATCCTATACATTATTTACAGATGCAGCAACTAAGACAGAAAGCCTAAATCTTATAATAAAGCTAGTTAGTGGCAGAGACTTACTAGAGTTAGGATTCTTATCTCTGGTGTAGTGCTGTATTCTTCCCTGACACAAGCTAAGCAGCAACAGCCTACCTATCTTTTGGGACTAATGGGTACTGAGAAAATTTAACATTAGAGAATGCAAAATTCCCTGATTTTTTCCCTAAGGAGAAAATTTTAGAAATTCATACAATCAAGAACTTAATTTTGCTTTTTCCTTCAGTGTTCAAGAACAAAAATATGTCATCTGTAGCTCTAAATGGGCAGAAAAACAAGTGAACTCCTCCCTCCACCCCATGCTTAAAATAAGCTATAACAGGTCTGGGCATGGTCTGGCATCACCCCACCATTTTCCTCATGAACAACCTTCCACTTCATGTCCAGTGACCAGAAGAGGCTGAATTCTCACTCTTTCAGAGGCTGAAATGATGGTTGATTTGCCTCCAATTCATTCTATCCTTAGCTATGGTGGCAGAGTAGTGTCTTACCACAAAATGTTACTAAATAGATACTAAACATATACACATTAATTTACACTCTCGGCAGCTACCCCAAACCAATGAAACCAAAGTAATCATGGGGATGTGAGATTTCCTAATAAAGAAAAAAATACAAAAAAGAAATAAAAAACCCTGGAAAAACCTAACCCAACCAAACCACCAGTGCATAATTTCAGGAATCCTACTGTGGCAAAAAAGCAGCAAGAAGTGAAGTTGGGCTTTCCTAAATCACTCTCTGCTTTCATCTTCACAGGTCAGCTTTCAGTACAGTTAATTTGCAGCACGTTCAACTCAGGTGTCTGTGTTTTATACAGGAATTTGGAAGGCAAGAATCAAAATATCAGTGCATTTATAAATATTTCCCATAAAAAGAACCAAATGGGAATTCCCTCTGATAAATAATTGCTCAAAGTTCTCATTAGAAACTTAAGAAAAAGGTAAATAAACCAAACTTCTTCATAGAAAAAAAAATTGTATTTACAACTTATTTCAAAAGCAGGTTTCAGAAGCAAACACTGTAACACTGAAGTTGAAAAATCTATGCTCACCCAAAGTTGCCAAGTCTGATAAATTAACAGAATAATACATCAAAAATAAGGCAATAACCCAAGATATCCCATGAGCAATTCCTCCACTCTCACAACTGTGTAGAACTAATCTGTCTAGTAGCAAATGATACTTCACTCCATGTCAGCATGTCTTAAATCCTTAAGAACAGAGTGATAAAATATGATCTTCATTCTTCATTAGACTCTTAGAACAGTTGAAGGAAAACAATTTCTAAAGCACAAAGAGGTAAAGAAGTATAATCTTTGAAAAAAATACTCATTTTTCAAAATTCAAGAATGCAGTATTAATACACAATGGGCATTAGGTGAATATATGCAATACAGTTATAGCAAATTAATTTATTTAGTACTTTTTCCATTCCATATCATCAGGAGGATTGATTTCAACTTTCCTTTTACCTACATCAGACCAGTTGGTACTCAAAACTGTACCACCAGACTCCATCTGCAATAAGAAATAAAAATACATTAATTTTTGGACCATATAATTAAAACAATATTTTCTCTAAAACTCTTCTAAGCACAGATTCCCAAATATAAGCTATATTTGGTTCAATAAAAACACAAGACAATGTTCTGGTTTAATCTTAAGCTTTCTAGAGAAGTCATCCCTGTTCTGTAAAATCTGAAAAAGAAACTCTAGAGTATGTGGGTAGGAGCATCATGTACACATATAAAGCACCATGTCTCCTCCCCCTGCTTATCGGCATGGAGGTATATGTGGACAAATGACTTTCAGATGAGAATAAAATTGGCTTCCAAAGAAAATGATGATGTAATCTCCTTTTCAAGGACAGTAAAGACCAGGCAAAGTAAACTCTTTCTACATTAGTTGGACAGAACTTCAAATACATGCAAGTTTATGCTGAAAAAAAATTTTAAATCAAGATGCATACATATAAGTACACAGAGTGTTTTAGTAAAGGACTAGTTATCTATTTAGCATCTACTGAATATATCTCATCCACCAACACTTGCACATTCATAAATACCTTTAAAAAATTTTTCTGGACCTTTGTTATCCTAATGCAATAAAAATTCACTGACTTGGATCATAGCAAAAAACAGTGTGAATCTAAACATTTAAAAATAATCAGCTGTCTAATGGATCTGAATTCCTGCGAAGATGGTGGAGCCACCAGGAGGGGGGCGACGTAAAAAAAAAAAAAAAAATCAGCTGTGTTATCAGCAAATGTTTAAAGTTACACACCCTACCATTACTTTGGAGCCTCACTATAACCCTTGCCCCTCTCTGCCAACCTCCCTTACATGGAATCCTTTGCATGGGATGCTCTTCTCCACCCCAGTTATTTTTATGGCTTTCGTTATACTCCAAACACAACATGTCACCATATCTCTGTTGCCTTCTTTGACTCTTATTAGGACTCCACCCTTGTAGGAATTTGTCTTCTGCATAAGCATAATTACCAGAAATATAACATGCATCACAATGCACTGTTAAAACTTTAAGGGTCTCCCTTCTTGCCTTCTTATATCTGCTCCAACTAAAGCTCCTAAAAACAAAAAGCATATTTTACTAACACATATATCCTAGATCTAAACATAATGGCCTGGCACCTGGCAGGCTTCAAATAAAATACTCAATAGAATTGGACAAGTCTATATAATAAACTACTCTTAAGAGGCCTGAAAGAAATATGTCTAGTTTATAATCTGATCATATTCGCTAATGACATTTATGTCCCCTCTCTCCTTATGGACTGTAGTGCAATTTAGCATCTCCCTGATTATTTTGTCAATGATGGTCTTTTTGGAAAATCATGATAGAGCCTATTTTGTTTCTTTTGTATTTCCACAAGGATGGAAGCAACCCTAAGTATGTTCCAGGTCAATATTGCCAAACAGATGGCTTATTTTATGGGTGTGCATGGTTCAATTACAATTAGGGAAGGTTCTGTACGAAAATGAGTGCAGCACCTGTAATCTATCTCTGAAATTTCACACACTGCTACTTTGGCACAGTCTTGAAAGTCAATACTGAGACTTACTTCTGGGGACATGGAGCAATATATTTTTCCTATTCTTCCCATTAAGTACAACTAAAAACCTTGGGGAGGGAGGGAGAGAGAGAGGGAGAGAGGGGGGGGGGGGAGAGAGAGAGAGAGACAGAGAGAGAGAGAGACAGAGAGACAGAGAGAGAGAGAGAGAGAGAGAGACAGAGAGAGAGACAGAGAGGGAGGGAGAGTGTGTGTGTGAGAAACATAAAACAACTCTGAAAGGTGAAAAGAAGATGACAGATCAGCTAGAGACCTTAGGACCCAAGGAACAACAAGTGGTGAGTTCCCTGGGTTTTCTTTCTACCTCAGATATCCCAGAGTTGGAACTAAGGAGGCTGGAAATGCCAAAGGGTGTAAACAGAAACAAACAAACAAGCAAAGCTCCAACAAAAGCCTGCTCGCTGTAGCCAAAGGACAAAGAAAAACATATGATAGTTTAGGTAGACTTTTAGACAATAATCGCTGTACTCCAGCTAAAAACCAAGGAAAACACCGTGGCCCCACCCAGGCCAGCAAAGGTGGAGTGGGGAGCCTAGACTTTCACCCATGCTAGACAATAATGAACCCACCACCTCTGCTGCCTGCAGTGTTAGTGGAAACATATCCAGAGTCAGAACTCCTGCTCCCAGCAGTAAGAAGGAGGTGCCAAGTGTTAAGAAGTTTAAGGAACCAAATGGCAGTAATGAGGCAGTGCCTTCACTTCTCTGGCCAGACTGGTTGTAAGAGAAATCCAACAAAGACAGAGTGTTTAAATAAGACCTAGAGTCCTACTACTTAACATGAAAATGTCCAGGTTTCAACTGAAAACCACTTGACACATGGGACTTCCAGCCAAGATGGAGGCCTAGACAGACATGCTTCGTCTCCGTCTACAACTAAGAAAGAATACAATTATCTCAAAACTAGAAACAACCAAAAGTTCTAGAAAATCGAGTTGCATGGAAGTCCAACAAACAAAGATCTAAAGAAAAAATATCCAGACAGGTAGGAGGGGTGGAGCTGGAGCAGAGAGGATGTGGTGTGGTGGCAGCAGCAGTAGGCTGGCAAAAAGTGCAGTCACATGTGTTAAAAAGTAGGTAGGGGCACCTGGGGAGTGCTCCCAGCACAAGACCAGACTGCAGAGCTCATGGTTCTGGCGCCAGGCAAAATAAAGCCTCATTCCTTCTGACTGTGCAAACCAGGGGGGCTTGGGGCGGAGGAAGAAACTGCCAGTCTCTCAACAAGTCCACTTGTGTAAAGGGCCCCCATGATCCCTGAACATCCGCAAACCCACCCACTCTGAAAACGATGGCCAGGGCAACAGCTAGAGACACCGGTCTCATGCAAAGTGGGAGAAGTCCCTGGAAAAGGGGCAAGCACTGAGCAAGCAGCATTGTTCCCTCTCAAACCCCTCCCCCACATACAGCACCACAACGTGATGAAACAGGTCGCCCTGTACTGGCCAATACCTACAGCTCGGCCCCTTACAGTGTAATAGGTGTGAGAGCTCTACCTAAGACACAAGGGAAACAAACACAGGAGCCTGTCACGATGAGGAAACAGACTATGGCCCAAAAGAGGAAACAAGGTTCCAGTGGGAGAACTAAGCAACAGGATATAACCAACATGACATAGAGTTCAAAACACTGGTGATAAAGATGCTCACAGGCTTGACAGACATCCTTAAGTATGACAAACGCATCAGGAAAGAAGTGAAGGCTATGCTAAATGAAACGAAGGAAAACCCACACAAAACCAATAGTGAAGGGAAGGAAACCGGGGTTCAAATCAATGATTTAAAACATAAGGAAGAAAGAAACAGTCAACCAGTACAGAATGAAGGAACAAGAACTGAAAAAATGAGGAGAGGTTTAGGAACCTCTGGGAAAACTCTAAACATGCCAACATCAGAATCATTGGGGTGCCAGAAGGAGAAGAGGAAGAGCAAGAAATTGAAAGCTTATGTGAAAAAATAATGAAGGAAAACTTCCCCAATTTGGCAAAGGAAAGAGACATACAAGTCCAGGAAGCACAGAGAGTCCCAAACAAGCTAGACCCAAAGAGGACCACACCAAGACACATCATAATTAAAATGCCAAAAGTTAAAGATGAAGAGAGAATCTTAAAGGCAGCAATAGAAAAGCAGAGAGTTACCTACAAAGGGGTTCCTATAAGACTCTCAACTGATTTCTCAAAAGAAACTTTGCAGGCAAGAAGGGACTGGCAAGAAGTATTCAATGTGATGAAAAGCAAGGAACCACAACCAAGATTACTCTATCCAGTAAAGCTATCATTTAGAATGGAAGGGCAGGTGAACTGCTTTCCAGACAAGGTAAAGCTAAAGGGGTTCATCATCACCAAGCCATTATTATATGAAATGTCAAAGGGACTTATTTAAGAAAAAGAAGATCAAAACTATGAACATTAAAATGACAACAAACTCACAACTATCAACAACTGAATCTAAAAATTAAAAACAAAGTCCAACTAAGCAAACCAGAAGAGGAACAGAATCACAGGTATGGGAATCATTTGGAGGGTTATCAGCTAGGAGGGGGAAGGGGGAGAAATAGGCAAATGGTGCAGGGATTAAGAAGCATAATTGGTTGGTATAAAATAAGACAGGGGGAAGTTAAGAATAATATAGGAAAGGGTGAAGCCAAAGAACTTAGATGCATGACACACTGACATGAATGAACTAAGGGGGGTGGGTGGGATTGCTGGAGGTAAGGTGGGTACTGGGCAGAGGGGAGCAAAGGGAAAAAAATATCAGGACTACTGTAACAACATAATCAATAAAATATACTTAAAAAAGAAAAAGATAACCACTTGACACTGGTAAAAAATACCAAAGTACAGATTTCAAATTCTATTTTTAAAAGAGAGAAAACAATAAATGCTAAGTTAAAATCATCTGAAAAAGTTTTTAAGATAGTCATAGTAACAATGCTTCAACAAGAAACTACAAACATGCTTGAAATAATTGAAAAAGTAGAAAGCCTCAACAAAGAAACAGATGATATAAAGAACTAAATGGGAAGTTTTGGAATTAAAAAATACAATTGAAATAAAAAAGTTAGAGGATGGGCTTAAGAACAGAATAGATGGGATAGAGAAAGAATCAGTGAACTGAAAAACAGAACAATATAAATCACCAAATCTGAATGACAGACAAAAGCGAAGATAAAATGAAGGGAGTCCTAGGGATGCATGGCATCTAACAAAGTATCTAACATTTGCATCATCAGGTTCCAGGGAGGAGAGAACAAAGATGACAGGTCTGAAAAAGTACTCAATGAAATAATGGCTGAAAATTTCCCAAATTTGAGGAGAGACATAAACCTACGGATTCAAGAAACTCAGCAAACCCCTATCAATATAAACCCGAAGAAATCCTTGCCAAGACAAAGAATTTGTCACAGGCAGATCTACTCCAAAAGAATACCTAAAGGAAGTTCTCTAAAAAGAAAAGAAACAAAAGATGGAAATTTGGAACATCAGAAAGAAAGAAAGAAGGAAAGAAAGGTAACAAAATGAATAAACTATGTTTGATGGTTGAGTGAACATTGTAACTGATGTGGTTCTAAATATATGTAAAGAAAATATTAAGAAAATTATATAAACATGGGAGAGTAAAGGGACATAGAGGGAAGTAAGGTTTCTGTACTTCACTCAAACTGGCACACACACAAACAAAAAAACCCACTGGTAGACAATGATAAGCTATGTATAATATAGCCTATACAATATCTAGAGCAACCACTAAAACTACAAAGAAGATACAAAGATGAAATCCTAAAAATGTTCAAGTACTCACAGGAAAGCAGGAAAAACAAAAAGAGAAACAAAACACAGAAAAAAAGAGAAAACAAAAAATAAAACAGTGGAGTTCTTAAGTCCTAACATATCAATGATGACATTAGCTGTAAATAGTCTAAATGTATCAATTAAAAGATTGGTAGAGTAGATAAAAGAAGAAAAAAATGAGGCAACTATATGCTGCCCAAAGAAACTCACTTTAAGTTTGACATAAGCTGGTTGAAAGTAAAAGGATGAAACAAGATATATTATGCAAAAAATAATCAAAAGCTCACCTGCTGTATCACCCAGTTCCTAACAAGCCCAGACAGGTACTTGCCCTCAGCCCAGAGGTTGGAGATCCCTGTTCTAAACAATCCACGACACAGTGAAGTCTCAAATGAAATCAAAATACAATCTGAACTGAATAAAAATAAAAATAAAGGTCAAAATTTGTGAGACTGTTAAAACCCACAGAGAGGTAAACTTATACCATCAACTTACACAACAGAAAAGAGAAAATGGGTCAAATCAACAATCTAAGCTCACATCTGAAGAACCCAGGTAAAAAATAGCAAAATAAATCCAAAGCTAGCAGCCCTGGCTGGTATGGCTCAGTGTATTGAGAGC